>NC_035448.2:145206725-145566725 GCF_002127325.2 Helianthus annuus
TGGTGAGAGGCCTTCCACAAAAATTGTTTTCATGTCCTGAACATTGCATTTCCTGTTTAAAAGGAAAACAGCATAAAAGTTCCTACAAGTCCATTGAGGAGTCCAAAACAACCCAGTGCTTGCAAATGCTGCACATGGATTTGTTTGGCCCAGTTTCAAGTCATGAGCCTCAAAAAGAAAAGATACTGTTTAGTTATAGTTGATGACTTTTCTAGGTTTACATGGACTTTCTTTTTGCACTCTAAAGATGAAACTGCAGGCATTTTGCAAGACTTTGTGACACATGTTGAAAAGCAATTTGATCTTCCAATGAAAAGATTTAGGAGTGACAATGGCACAGAATTTAAAAATAGGGAGTTGGATGCCTTCTGTTTGAAGAAAGGGATTGTAAGGCAGTACAGCATCCCTAGAACACCAGAGCAAAATGGGGTTGTTGAAATAAAGAACAGAACTTTGATTGAGGCTGCTAGAACCATGCTTGCAGATTCAGGTTTGCCATTAACTTTCTGGGCAGAGGCAGTAAACACTGCTTGCTATGTTCAGAACAGAGTTTTAATAAACCCCAGGCACAAAAAGACTGCCTATGAAATTCTGTACAAAATCAAACCACTGATCTCATACTTCAAGGTATTTGGCTGCCCATGCTTTATTTTGAACTTAAAAGATTCCATTTCAAAATTTGCAGCCAAAATTGATTGTGGTTATTTTCTGGGATACTCAACCACTGCCAAGGCCTACAAAGTGTCCAATGCATGGACCAAGGTAGTGGAGGAAACTTTGGATGTAAAGTTCAATGAACTTTCATCAATGAAAATCCCAGCAAATCCTGCTGAACTGTTTGATCTTGAAAAATTCACTTTTGAAAATACTGTTGTCAAGACTAAACAGTGCAGGTCCATCAGAGGATACAACACCAGACTATGGGTATGAAGTCATCATCCCTCAAAGGTTCTGCCAAAAAAAGGGAAAGCATCAGTTGTTCAAAACAACTGTCAAAGCTCAACCACTGCTACCTCAACAGTTGTTGATCAAAGTAGCCCATCTACCACTGCTTCCACATCCTCAACTACTGCTGACAAAAGTCCTCAAACAGTGGATAAAAGTCAGCAGTGGTCCACTCCATTACCACCCATTCCACCACCTTTTGAAGCCACTGCTGGGTCATCAAAGTCACCAGCAGTGGTTAGCTCAGATGATACACATTTGCAGCCTTCACCAACAAATGCCATCATACCATACCAAGGAGATTTAATCTTCTTGAGATCTCATCCACCTGATCAAATCATTGGCAACATCAATGAAGGGGTGCTCACAAGAAGCCAAACCCAAAACATTTGTCTTTTTGCTGGTTTTCTATCACTCCATCAGCCAGTCAAGTACCAAGAGGCACTAAAAGACAACAGCTGGGTAGAAGCCATGCAAGAGGAGCTCCAACAGTTTAAGAGACAACAAGTATGGGAGCTTGTACCACTGCCAAAAGAGGTCAGTCCCATTGGCACAAAGTGGGTCTTCAAGAACAAAACAGATGAAAGGGGCATTGTTGTCAAGAACAAAGCCAGGCTTGTGGTTCAAGGTTACAGACAGGAAGAGGGGATTGATTATGATGAAACATTCGCCCCTGTTGCAAGATTGGAAGCTATCAGACTGTTTCTGGCCTTTGCTGTCAACCACAACATGAAGGTGTTTCAGATGGATATCAAAAGTGCTTTCCTCTATGGTACATTGCAAGAAGAGGTATATGTATGTCAACCTCCTGGCTTTGAGGATCCATTTTATCCTGATCATGTCTACAGGCTAAACAAAGCTTTGTATGGCCTGAAACAAGCACCAAGGGCCTGGTATGAAACTCTTTCCAACTTTCTTCTCTCAAATGGTTTCAAAAAAGGTACCATTGATAAAACATTGTTTCTTAAATGGAGAGGGAAAGATTTAATGATCGTCCAAATTTATGTGGATGACATTATTTTTGGAAGCACATGTACCAAAATGTGTGAAGAGTTTAGAGAACTCATGACAGCTGAGTTTGAAATGAGTGCAATGGGTGAGGTGCAATGCTTTCTTGGTCTCCAAGTACAGCAAATGCAAAATGGAACTTTCATTCATCAAAGCAAATATGCTAAAGAACTTTTAACCAAATTTGATATGAATGATTGTAAACCATGCAGCACACCCATGGCCACAAATAAGCTGGTTATGTCTGATGAAAAGGATGAGCTGATTGACCAAACACTTTATAGGAGCATGATTGGGTCTTTATTGTACCTAACTGCATCCAGACCAGACATCATGTTTGCAACATGTGTCTGTGCAAGAAGTCAATCAGCTCCCAGAAAATCTAATCTCATTGCTGTAAAAAGGATTCTCAGATACATAAAAGGTGCTCCCACACTTGGTATCTGGTATCCAGCTAATGGGAATATCAAGCTTTCAGGTTTTTCAGACAGTGACTTTGCTGGTTGTCACACAACAAGGAAGTCCACTTTAGGAGGGTGCCAGTTTCTAGGTGATTGCTTAGTTTCTTGGCAAAGCAAAAAGCAAGCAGCAGTTTCAACATCCACTGCTGAGGCTGAATACATTGCTGCTGCAAGCTGTACAGCCCAACTCCTGTGGCTTCAAAATCAGTTACTGGATTTTGGTATCACTGCCTTAAAGACACCACTTATGCTGGATAGCCAGGCAGCAGAAAATATCATCAAAAATCCAGTTTCCCATTCTACCACCAAACACATCGACATCAGACATCACTTTGTGAGGGATTGCTATGAAAATGGTTTGATTTCTCTGCATCATGTCCCAACTAAAGACCAGCTGGCAGATGTGCTCACAAAAGCACTTGATACAGCCACTTTTGAAAGTCTGGTCTCTAGGATTGGGATGCTGAACATGGAATAACAAGCAACATCTTGTTTTTCTATGAATAAAAGCAACAAAATGTTTTCAGAAAATCAAAAATCCATCCTTAAAAATAGCTTAAAAATGAAAATTTCATTAAAATCCTTAAAAGTCTACCATAACCACTGATTGTTCAAAAGTCTGCTCTACTTCAAAAAGTCTGCCCATTGCTGAAAGGCAACCTCTGTTCTCTCATTCCTTGATAACCACCGTTGTTCAAAAGCAGTGTCTTATCTACTGATATGCTATCCACTGATAGTAAAAATCATCCACTGCCCCCGTTCCACTGCTTTCATCAGTTGCTTTCATCCAAAGTACTGTCCTCCATCTTCACCAGTGGTTGTCACGTGGGCAGTACATAGTGTCAGACTTTTTGTAACGGCTGCCACGTCAGCATTCACTATCTTTCCTATAAAACTCCCCACTCACCATCCAAACAGGGTTTTACTGTCGAATTGAATTCATAAAAATTCTCTTCTCAAAGCAGTTTTTCTTTCCATCTCTCACAAAATTTCTTCGATCAATCGTTTCAAAAATGACAAAATCGAAGTCATCTGCAAAACCCTCATCAAAATCATCGAAAACAGCCTCTCAAAAGGCAACTACCACTGAACTTCCATTCAAAAAATCTCACAATCTTCTGGGTCTTCTCACAAAACCAGGAACCACAGATGTTTTCGATTCCATTATCACCATCATGGCAAAATCAAAGTACAAAACTTTGCTCACCGCCGACGCACCCATCTACTTGGCAACCCAAAGGGAGTTTTGGAAGAATGCAACCCTTGAAAAACAAGGAGACATTGTCACTGCAATCAAATCTTCCATAAAGGGTAAAGCTGTCCACATTACACCACAATCCATCTCCGAAGTCTTTCAACTCGATGACCAGGCAGGTAAAACATCCTTCACCAAAAACGAGTTGCACATTGACTTCATTGAAAGAGGGTATGAAGCCACAATGATGACGAAATTAACTTTAGAAAAAGGTTATTTTCCTCCTGCACCAAGATTTTTATTTCATACCCTCCTAGTCTGTGTTTCAAACAAAACCACTTCTTTTAATGAGATCCCTATAAAGATTCAAAATCTGGGATATGCGATTCTTCAAGAAGAAAATTATAACTATTCTCGGGAAATCTTTAAAGATTTGGTTAATAATGTTGAAAGCAAATCATTTTTACTGTTTCCAAGGTTTTTAAGCTATTATTTTCAAAAGAAATTCAGTAAGGATGATTTGCCTCTAATAAACCAAGGTGAAATAACTGCAATAAACTGTCTAACATCTGAAACATTTTCACGTATGTTAGCACCTTGCAAAACACAAGCAGGGGTACCTGAGCAGACTTTAGCAGCTACCACTGCTCCTCAGGTATCTGCTGCTGAGCCTACTGCTCTAGGTGATCAAAGCAGCAGAACAACTGTTTTGAAACCCACACCTACCAAACCAAAAAGGCCATCCAAAAAGAAAAATCAAAAACCCTCCAAACCAATCAAAAAGGCAACTCTGGCAGATGAGATACCAGAGTTAATGCCTGTGACAACACAAATGTCACTAGAAACCACTGCTGCTTCCTCCTCACAGCAGTTGGTACAAATATCTCAACCCATAACCATAACTCCTCCTGCTTCTTCACAAAAAGGACAGGTTGTACACAAAGGGCCACCTCATCATGATGCTCTGGATACACTTGTCTCCATCATCCACAGCTCAATGCCCGGAGCAACCCCGCCTTCTAAACCCACCATCACATCCTCAATTCCACCAAAAACACAACTACTGTTGGATGCAATTGACTTGAACCAGGCACTATCCAGTCCTTCTCAATCACCTGTCAATGAGAATATACCTCAACAAATGACTGAGCCTGCTGTATCATCCATTGCTAACCCACCAACAAAGCCTGAGGAGGTTACACCCATTGAGTTACAAGTAACTCTTTGTGGTAATCCAAGTGAAGCAGCCACTACAACTGTTGCACCTACAGGTTTACAGTTGGACAGTGGTTTCATTAATAAGACTTCCTTGGAGGCAATTCCTTACATAGCACCTCTGCCAACCACCAGTGGATTCATATATCCAACTGGCATCATCAAAAGGTTGTCAAGTGTTGAAGGAAGAAGACCCCAGTACCAAGAAAAAGGGGCATCAGTGGTTAGTGTTTGGAATAAATTCCCTACATCTGCCACTGATAAAACCACTGTTAGTGGGAAATCAGATGATCCCATTAAATTGGGTGATGATTTAAAGTACCAGAAATTGACGAATCGTGTTGAGAAACTTGATAACTCTGTTGCAGAGCTCAAAACTATGCTCCAGCAGTTGTTACAGGTACAAAAGGTACAATCCACTGCTGTTCCACCTCAAGCACCTGCTCTACAACAAGCACCTGCTACAAATGAGCTCTGGAATCTCTTTCAACCTTATCTCCATCATCAAGCACAACTGGCAGATCAGCAACATGAAAAACATGTTCAACAGCTGCGAAATGCTATGGAGTCTAGGTTCAAAGACACTCAGGCTGATCTAAAGGCTCTCAAAACTCAGATCCTACACACCACTGGCACTGCTCCTCCACCAGTATTTTTCATTGATCAACTCCCTAAAGATAATGCCAAAAAGGGGGAGAAAATTCAAGAATGGAGAAGAAAGGGAATAACTGATAGTCTTTACCTTGCACCAGAAAATTCAAATATGACCAAGCAGATCCCTTTGCCAGATGGTAGTAAGAAAATTGATGAGACTACAAATGCACTTGCAGAAGCACTTGCTTGTGTAAAAAGGGATAGAGAGGCCAAAAAGAAAGCCAAGGTGGATTATCCGGATCAGGGTACTTCAGGGTCAAGAGATGATGAAAATCTTTTTGATGAAAAGAAGAAGCCTACTAGAAATGTAAGGCTACCCAAATCCATTCCGGTCAGGCGTTCAAAGTCTGTTCAAAAACCACCTCCCAAAACAGGTGTTGTAACTTCTGTTGTATCAACTGCTGTTGGTACCTCAGTAGTTTCAACATCTGCCCTCACTTCAACACACACCACCTCAACACACACTTCATCTACTGCTTTACCACCATCACCACCAAAATCACAATCACCTCCTGTCAAAAGGCAGAAGACAGCAGATGTTAAAACATCTGCTGTAAAGACAACAGTGGTTGGAACACCAGTTGTTTCAACAGCTGTTAGTCTATCACAAACCACTGCCACTACAACCATCTTTCCATCCAAAACATCATCAGTCCCTCCTCAAATAAAGAGGAGGAGGCTAACTCCTAAAGATGATGTCACTTCACCACCTCAAACATCTTCAAAACCTTTAGCTCTTGTCAATATACCAAAACCAGTTCCACTTTCTTCTGTTCCTATGCACAAACCTTTACCTCCTGCAGGTGTTCAATTTCCTCTTGAACTAGAAGCTGTCAGAGAAGAGATAAAATCCTTCTATACTGAGGATGACCCTGCCAAAAGGAGTTTGCCCTCAATCAAAGGATATCCGTGGCCCAAAAACATTGATGAATATTTGAAGATAAAGGCCAAACAAGCAGAGGATATCTCACAAAGAAACTCACAAGGGAAATCTGACAAAGAAGTTTCAAGATACTACCAATATCTGCTTACACAAGTCAATTCCCTGGAACGTTTTGCAAAGAATGTTAGTTAACAAATTTCTGAAAGAGCAGCTGAAACTCTGAAGAAAGACTACATTGAAAGCATCATGTTTTACAAGAAATACAAAGGAGAGAGACACATGTACAAAGAGTGGACTGTTCCTGAACTTGAAGCTGAAGCAGCTAGAATACAAGATATGATAAAAAGGAAAGTCACTCACACTCCTCCTGATTGGGCAAAATTCAAAAGAAATATTCCTGACAAGCAGTTGGAACTAAAAAGAATGAAAGAAGAATTGGTTGTTGCTGATTTTGGCACCAAAAGACAAGTAGCTAGATGGAAGGAAGATTTAGTCAGGTCAACCTACAAAAGGTTGGAGGAATTAAGAAAGAAAGATCCAAAAATTCCTCAAAAACCTGACTATCCTGAAGCAGAGGTTTCAAAAAGACCAACAAAGCTGCACATCAAGAAAACCACTGCTCCAACTGGCACTGCCTTTTACAAAAGAAGGAGTCAAAGCCAGCTAGGTGCTGAAACAGTTCAAGAAATTCTTACTGGCAATGCTGTTGTAAAAGAAGGCCTGTTAAGAAAGTTAAAAGAAGAACTTGAACAAGAAAATTCTGCTCCCACTGCTCAGCCAGTGATGAACCGGCCAGCCTCTCCAAATACTTCTGCAAATAAGCATCTCCCAAGAAACCCACCAGGCTCAAAAATACAAAAGTGGGCAACTGACAAACAGACCCGCGTATTGACTTTGCTCAGGTCTGGTGGAGAAGTGAAGATAATATCAAGGGAACAAGCTCTTGGCCTGAGTCTTGAAGATTTGCAGGATCTCCTTGATCTTCCACTTAGCAGGGATGATGAAGATACAGATGCCCTTAACTTTGAATTGCAATTTAAAGGCCAGATAAGGGAGCTGTTGATGAGGCAATAAAATATCCACAATAATGAAGAGTTTTGGCATTATCTGTTCCAGGGGGAGATTGTTGGGATTGAACCCTATCAGAGGAACAGATAATGTAAAGCCAAAACTGGATCAGCTCAGTGGATTGAGAATAAGCAGATGCTGATATACATATCTCTCCCCTTGAAAGTGATTACAACAACTGATGACCTCCTATCTGCTGATCTTACTAACTGCTGACCAATAACTGCTGCTCAATTAAAGATCTGATGAAGACTCAAGACCTGCTGATTCAATCTACTGCCTTGAGTCAAGCACTGCTGATCCGGATAAGTGCTGCTGGGTTCACAGCAGTAGAAGGTTGCAACAGTAGTTCTAAAGTTTGTTTGTAATAGAATGTATTAGCAGTAGTTCAATAGAAGCAGTGTCTGTATAGATCAGAGGGTAGAGTTTGTTAGGAGGTTAGATGTCACTTTCATGGTGACGTCAGCTAAAGATGCTCAGTAGTTTGCAAGTGCTTATAAATAGTACAGTACTTTGTACTGTTCTATTAGCTCTTCACATCATTCGTCTTCTTTGCACGAACAAACTGCTGAGCTCTGGCTGAGGGGGAGTTTGCGTTCATTCATCATCATTGTAATCGTAATTGAAATAAATTCAATCATTCGGTTCTTTGTGTAAAGATGTTTGATTAAAAGTATTACTCTCATTTGATTGTATACAAAGTTTGTGTTCATCTAAATTTCCGCTGCACACTCATTCATCTCCATCTTATTTTACAAACAAAAATACAATCAAAAGGAAACTCAGATCCAACAAGCATTTAAAATAAAAACACTTCAATTGCCAGGAAGCGGCATGCCTTATTATCATTAAACTTCCGCCACTTTAATTTGATGTGCTTTATTATCACTATTGAAACATATAATAATAATAATCATATAACATCCATGCTACACATTATACAAATCGGCATGTCGGTTGAATTAATGTCTATGAGAAGCATTTCAAATGGTATGAAGCGGCGTGCCTTATATAAAACGTATTTTAGTTATTATATATAAAACATGATAATGGAGCACAGTGCTAATTGTATATATACCTAGCCGTAGCATTGCGCCGTTTATAGAATCATTTGTGAACATGTTATAATGAAAGATGTGTTCCTTTGAAAAAAATACATCGGCTATAATACTGTTTCACAAAGTAATACATCACCTATTTTAAACAACTTCTGTTAACCCAAAACCTTTCCAAAAGTTCCCAACGTACTTGTAAACCGGTATTAAGTCGCGAAACAATGTCACGTCTAAACATTAATAAAAATAAACACGTCATAGTTAGTTAAAAGATCAAGTTTAAAATATTAAATTTTACATTTCAATAGTTGTTGGGTAAAATAATCATAATCATATATAATAAAGAAAGTTAATAAAAAGAAAGAAAACAACAAAATAAAATAAATCATAAGTTGCAAGAATTATTTTTATGTATTCCTGTTGGTGCATATTCCGTACGTCTGTCACTGTGCGAATAGTTAGATAGAGCGTGTGTTGAATATTGTATAGAATAGAGAAGTTGAACAGGTTTTATAAACGTCAAGGTCCATCCAAACGGATGACCATCCGGTCGGATGGCAATCCGATCGGATGGACACATAGTGTAGGTGATGTCTATTAATAGGGACTTGGGGTTCCCATTTGGACTAGCTTTTGGTTCCCACAGGGGAAATGTTGTCCAACTGGTCTCGTGGTGCTGTAATGTTGAATAATCAATAGAGACCAGATTGAAATTGACTGCTCGGTGTTGTATTCTGTTTCTACTCCATTCTTAGTCGTAATAAACGCACCGAACACGTCGTTTCGGGACCGAGGCTCCGTCATACTCACCGGATCCTGGAGTCAGCAGTGGTATCAGAGCTACGGTACCGATTTAACCGATCTAACAGTCGGTTAAATCACCCAAAGCTCATCAATTTTGGGTTAAACGGGAGTTTTGACGTTAAATAGAGAAAATCATCAAAATAAAGGTCAATTCACGGATAGATTTTGGAATTGAAGAGAGCATTCTGTTTGGAATTGACTCGCGCACAATCCTGTGAAGTTTCATCATGAAATTCACACAAATAAAGATTCTGGATCGAAAAAATGTGATTCGGAGTGTTCTTGAGCTGTTAGAACATATCCGATCGGATGGCAATCCGATCGGACGACCATCCGATCCATATCACTATCTTGCTTGAAGGCCTATTGAAGGTTTATATGCTTTCAATCGGATGGCAATCCGATCGGATGACCATCCGATCCATGTCACTATGGGGTGTTTGAAAGATCAGTTGTTTTCAATCGAATGGCAATCCGATCGGATGACCATCCGATCGGAGGGCCATCCGATCCACAAACACATGTTTGCCCAATCCGATCAGATTACAATCCGATCGGATGAACATCCGTCAGCATGTCATTCGACAAAAAAAGGTATTTTTTGATCGCAACGACGAGGAGAGTCTCCAGAAAAAATTTGGTGATTGACAATTTTTTCAGATTTTTAACGACCAAGCTGGGTTGTTCGGGGACACCGTCTGGGGCTTCAGTGAATAGATTTGATGATGCGATCAAGGATTGTGGAAATTGGTGGGGTAGTCATGATAATGGTGCAGAATGTTTATCATTCAGGTTATCTGACTATTTATGGGCCAAAATGTAAAATCTGCAAAGATGAAAAACTGACAATTGTGGCGAATATTGTGATAATCTAGTTTGGTCAAGTTTTTCGGAGAAGAGAACTAAAAACTGAATTCAGTTTGAGGGGGAATTCATTTATAGATACATCAGAATTTGCAAAAATGAGGGGGAATAAAAATTTCAATGTCGTATGTTGAAATTCCAGTATTTTTGAAATTTATGACACTACAACAGTATTCGGGTAGTTTCGACTTCAGATTATCAGGGGGAATGTGAATCTGATTGTAGGTGTAAGCTTCCGAGATCAAGATTATCCGAGGTGTTGATATCTGATCGTGGACGAATGCTTCAGAGATCTGAGAGTGATCGTAGGTGAAAGCTTCTGAGATCTAGATTATCTGAGGAGATGAATCTGACTGTGGACGAATGCGTCGGAGATCCGATTACATTACCATATGATTTGTTTTTCCGATGAAGATTTGCTGATTGTGGAGAATACTGTTTACACAGATCTGTCATTCTTAGGGTGCGTTAACGTGGATCACGGTAAACAGGATATCAGATCTTCAGGGGGAATCACGGATTTGAAGTTAACCAGTGGGGTATTTGAAGGTTCTATCAATTGCCGATTGAGTTTTTGTACATTCTTAGATCGAGCAGGCGGAATGCGAAGATCGTGGTGCTAACTTGTGATATCAAAAACTGGGCTCGGATGTGGTTAAAGTTGAAACAGAGGATGCTTCATTGATTAGTTTCAAGTTGGTGATTGTTCGTGAAGGTTGCAGTTTAGCAAATCAGAGGAGAGTCGTGAACTGTGCAAAAGACCTAAAGATTCGTTCTAGGGGGAATTCGTGCTTTACTTTGACAAAAGCAAACCCGAATCATCAATCGAGGGGGAATTTAGATAGTCAGATTTCAAGATACCTGATTGAAGTTGCAGAAAAAATGAAGATTACAGAATATTCAAACACGGCTCAAGATTCTCAAAGTTTTAAAGACGATTCGACAGTGACATCCGAGGGGGAATCTGTTGGTGCATATTTCGTACGTCTTCCACTGTGCGAATAGTTAGATAGAGCGTGTGTTAAATATTGTATATAATAGAGAAGTTGGACAGGTTTTGTAAATGTCAAGGTCCATCCGGACGGATGACCATCCGGTCGGATGGCAATCCGATCAGATGGCAATCCGATCGGATGGACACATAGTGTAGGTGATGTCTATAAATAGGGACTTGGGGTTCCCATTTGGACTAGCTTTTGGTTCCCAGAGGGGAAATGCTGTCTAACTGGTCTCGTGGTGCTGTAACGTTGAATAATCAAGAGAGACCAGATTGAAATTGACTGCTCGGTGTTGTATTCTGTTTCTACTCCTTTCTTAGTCGTAATAAATGCACCGAACACGTCGTTTCGGGACCGAGGCTCCGTCATACTCACCGGATCCTGGAGTCAGCAATTACGACATATCTAAATATTTTTAACATGTTTTTAATGGGGATGCAAAAGTAAAACGAAAGAGAAAAAACAAAACGAAGAAACGGTGTAAGCGGCAGTCAAACGGGCTTTTGTGGGGAACGAGTATGTGTGTCTACCATCGCAACCGCACCACTTGAATTTTGCGATTGTTTGTTCTGTTTATTTCTTATATACAAAACGGTGTCATCCTTTAATCAATCATCGTGTCTCAAGTTAGTTTTAGTATACATATATAATTTGTCGAAATGAACATTTTTGTGATTTTCCATAATATTTAACCTATGTTACTCCCCAACTTTAGTGTGGTTCTAAAACTCTTGTTTTCTTTCCCTTCTTTTTTTCGTCTTCCTAGTATTTACTCCCTTCTTTTAACTTTTTAAGGTTATGGAAACATGGTCAAATGGGGAAAAATTATAAGTGGAGATTGTAAACTAATTGGATAAGAAAACGAAAATTAAGCATGATTATATATATATATATAGGGTCAGGATATAGAGAGAACGGTGAGAACAATTTTGATGGTGACATGTGACATTGATGTTAAATTACACTAAGGGGTAATATTGTTAAAAAAACTCACTCACGTGAACTGGGTGTTCAAATAAAACGCCATAGAGCTATAATTTACAACGGCTCAAAAAACCATTTTTTTAGCGATATAGCTCTCACTAAAACGCCATAACAAAAAAAAAAACTATTTTTTTGAGCTATAATTTACAACAGCTCAAAAAACCATTTTTTTTGAGCCATATAGCTCAGAAAACGCCATAAGCTCCCAGTTAAAACGCTACACACAAAAAAAAACTATTTTTTTGAGCTATAATTTACAACAGCTCAAAAAAACCATTTTTTTAGTCATCTCCCACTAAAACGCCATAAAAAAAAAACTATTTTTCTGAGCTATAATTTACAACAGCTCAAAAAAACCATTTTTTTAGCATATAGCTCAAAAAACGCCATAAGCTCCCAGTTAAAATGCCACGCCAAAGAAGCTATTTTTTGAGCTATAATTTACAACAGCTTAAAAAAACCCTTTTTTTTTGTGTCTAACCGCCTAAATTAATATCTTTTGAGCTCAGAAAAATCATAATTTGTACTGTAAAAACGCCATAAAACACCCTATTTAGAAAAACGCCATGAAAAAACTCAGTTAAAAACGCAATAAAACACTCAGTTCAGAAAAACACCATGAAAATAACTAGTTAAAATGTCATAAAAACACCTAGTTCAGAAAAACGCCATGAAAATACCTAGTCTAAAACGCAATAAAACACCCAGTTCAGAAAAACGCCATAAACCCCATTTAATTTTTTTTCGAAGAGTATATCAATAGTATACTCGTTGGAAAGATAAAAAACGCTGAGTTTTATGATGTAATTTTTTTCGAAAAAATAATCACGTATAGAAAAGTTATTGTCGTTTAAATATGATGGGGGAGGGGGAATGGCATGTGATTGGCATGTGCACCTTTGTTTGGATCTTCCTATTTTACCCCTCCTGAAAGTTCCTAGACCCCTATTATTTACAAAAATATCACCGCATCAATCTCAGCCACAAACCACTAAGATCTTGTGGCTGAGAATCGTTCTCATCGTTCTCACACTTTTAGTCGTTCTCCCATGATCCTGTTCCTATATATATATATATATATATATATATATATATATATATATATATATATAGGGGAAGGTTCATTTGAGAAGAAATTTAATGTGAGAAGAAAAAGAAGAAAGGGCATATTAGTAAAATACTATTTCATTTATAACTCATATCATTAATTTTAAACTCTTTAATTAATTAGTCAACTAATCATTAATTATCCTACATATACTCTACAAAACCTACACATATCA
The DNA here is from genome assembly GCF_002127325.2 of Helianthus annuus. Taxonomy (NCBI): domain Eukaryota; kingdom Viridiplantae; phylum Streptophyta; class Magnoliopsida; order Asterales; family Asteraceae; genus Helianthus; species Helianthus annuus. Next base: position 145,220,143 of record NC_035448.2, read on the forward strand.
AAATTTTCCTACATATACCCTACACATTATAGAATTTTATCCTAGATAGTCGAAATTTATCCTACACACCTCGAAATATATCCTACACAACTCGTAATTTATCCTACACAACTAGTAATTTATTCTACACTTTAAATTAAGTTGTTTTTTTAATTTGGAAAAAGTATATATTTTGAAAATGAGTTACAAATTTAATTTAGTTAGTTATTAAAGGGGAAGAATACAAATTAATGATTTTTGTAAGTTTACCAATATACCCTTATATTAAAATTAAATGCAAATATTAAATAAAGTAAAATGAAGCATTCTTATTGGTTGAAACTTCTTCTTTTTTCTTCTTACAAAAAAATTCTTCTCATTTGAACCCTCCACTATATATATATATATATATATATATATATATATATATATATATATATAATGTAAGTATGTAGGGAAAACTCATTTAATCTAGAAAAGTTGGGAAACCTGAATTGTGTGGACAAGATTGATCCACATCATATCTTCAAAACACATGTTAAAATGGCAAATTGGTCATTTGTTCAAGCCATCACTTCACCCTCTTCCCCGTCCCATCAAGTCACATTTATTACCCATTAACTCATCACCTTTTTAAACCAAAAAAAAAAATATACAGAACTTCCATTTCTTTCTTCCTTTTTCATCCTCCATTCATTTCTTCTTCAAAAACCCTAACTCCATTGCTTTCTTCCATCTTGCATGGCTGATTTTCAGGCTTATTCTCCTAGACGTGTATTCTGGAACAACTTCATCGGCGTTGAATCACCGGCGGTTTACTTCCAGCAGGCATCAGGTTCTTCAGGTATGTGAAAGAATAAAAAATTTGTTCTCTTTTTTTTAGAAGACAATCATGTTTTTTTTTTGTTCCTGTTCTTCTTTTTTTAGGAGTCAATCATCTTCTTTTCTGGGTAATCATCTTCTTTTGGTTCCTGTTCTTCATTTTTTATGAGTCAATCATGAACACCCTGCCATTTACATGTTTGTTGGTGTTGCGGATTAGATGATTTGTTTTGGATCCTTTTGTTTAACTTATTTGAAGTTTTTTCACATTTTTTAATATCTTGCACAACCAAGCAACCAATTTGTATTTTCTTTTTGTTTTGTTGGTGTTTGTAACCCATTACTATACAAGTTTATGACTTATGGTATAATCAGGTGTTGGACATATTAGAGATGAGAACATGCAGCCAGATGTAGAACTTCAACAGTCTCACTTTCAGATGTTTTCACCAAATGAAGAAGGTTTTAACATTTAGATTTAAAAGCTTTTTTTTTCTAAAAAAAATACCTTATTCTTGTTTTTCTAATTACCGGTGCAAACTCGATTTTCAGATATGTGGAGCGATGAGTATGACGAGGAATCACCGCTACGCGCACGAGCTAACGATAGAGGGAAATTCCCGCTAACCGGACCTGATGTTCATGAAGGTTATCTTTAACCTTTTTGGCAGCATGAAATCATAAATATTGAAAAATATTCATTCTTAACATTGTAACATGTGTTAGCACTGCAATAAAAGTGTTAGCACTACAATAAAAATAACTTTTACGTTTGCATTTTTTTTTTAAATATGCATTGTTTACAAGTCTCATATGCATTGATCAACGTAACACGTACACATTACACATGTAACTTGTGTTACAACCTTACATAAAATTAAAAAAATCCATGATGGTGTTACAAAATGTAGCCCTTATGACAAGGTTTTCCAAAAAAGATACATTTTATGTTATTTTTCAAAATTAATCAATTGTAACATGTGTTAAATATGTAGCCGTTATGTTTTTTTTTTTTTTGGGAAAAAGATTCAGTTTTTGTTTAATTTACACATTTTATACACAGATGAACAAGGAACTGCCCGCTACTTTGTTTAATTTACACATTTTATAAACCTGTCTTTATTAGGGTAACATGTGTTAAACCTGTCTTATTAGGTAAACATATTAGAGTAACATGTGTTAAACCTGTCTTATTTTAATCAAATTATAACATATAGGAGATTAATACTGATGTACTTGTTTTGTTCATAGGTGAATGGATGTTTCGTGTTCAAAATGAAGATGGCTATCAAGAAGCAAAGCATAGCTAGATTTTTGTTAACTTATGATAGTTTTTGGATCATTTTTATATATTTAAGTTCACATAAAACACTTTTGCCACTTTTGTTACCTTATGTATTACATTACAACTTCCAGGAACCAAAACCCTGAAGATGTTACATATTCTTAAAATCAGAAGAAGTATTACATCCCGTAAAGAGGAGTATTGTTGAACGTAATATAACATTACATGTACCACATAACATCATTAAAAGTAAACCTTAAAAATGTTGTTGTAAACCATTCCATGAAGCACGTAAACCATAATGTCAGAAAAGGGTAATATAACATTAATTGTTACCCATAACATCATTAAAAAGGTAATATATAAAAATGATACAAAATGTATAAACTTCATAATTTATTCGGAATATCTCGTTTATTTTACAAATAAAAAGTTGTGTTTTTTGTGGGATAATTAGCTACATATGTAGTAACAACGTTACACAAGTTACTTATAGTTACCCCAACCCTTTTTTTTAGACACAAAAGGGGGTTGCACATATGTAACACATGTTTGTAACATGTGTTACACTAGAGAGGTAACACATGTATAGCCACGTTACACATGTTACATAGGAGATTAATAAGTTTTTACTATAGAAGATTAATATTGATGTACTTGTTTTGTTCATAGGTGAAAAGATGTTTTGTGTTCAAGACGAAGATGGTTATCAAGAAGCGAAGCCCGCTGAAGGATTACAACGCATCATCAGGTTTCGTGGTGACGATGGTGTGTTTTTTGGTTGGCTGCTATGTGTTGTGAAGACCATTTTTAGAAGCATTACAACTATTGATATAAAATTATTTTTATTTTCATTGTTAGTATGCCCATTTTTGGATGAATACGGATGTTGTTGTGAAGGCAATTTTTTTTGGATGCAACAACTATATGTAACATGTGTAAGATGGTTATACACGTGTTACATATGTTACCCCATAGTGTAACATATGTTATCAACACGTGTTACATATGTCAGCCCCTTTGGTGTCAATTTAAACTTAGTAAACTTACATATGTAACAACATTACATCATCCAAAATGTCATATCAATGAACAAAGAAGTAATATATGTAACTATAAGTATATGTGACTAGTGTAACGAATTAAAGGGACAAATGATACACTCCATGTTATATATGTACCTAGAGTTGTTATTAACAATGTTATTAGTAGATAAAAAACCTGCATTAAAGATGGTAACGTGGAGTATGTTCTAGATCATCTATGGACATAGGGACGGATGTTAGCATAAGTTTACGCGCGTTATGAACGTTGTAATACGTTTAGCACCCTTGGGTAACAAAAAAAGATCACACATGACACTTGTCGCCATGTTACAGATGTTAATTGTTTGTGCACGTGTAACATCTTCTCTACAACGTGTGTAACATCCTAAAAGTTGTGTTCCTACTCTGCTTTATATTTTGTAAGTACTTATAGGTAAAACATGTTTTAAAGATACAACATGTAACATGTGTTACACCGAAATGTTACACAAGTGTTTCTAGTTTACACATGTTACATCTTGTGTAACTCTGCTTTATATTTTGTAAATGTTTCCAGTTTCCAGTTTAAACATGTTTTAAAGATACAACCTGTAACATGTAAGTACTTATAGGTAAACATATTTTAAAGATACAACCGTATCACCTTACAAGTTATATGTTTTGCTGACAAACGCCATGTCACACATGTTACACACTATAGAGTCAGGGGCAGTTCTTAGAAGGGTTATGGCAAGGCCACGGCCCGGGCAAGGTTTTCGGCCGTAATGCTAATTTTCTGCATTTCGATCGAAATTTTTTATATATACTATGTTTGGCCCGGGCTTGCCCGGGCTTTTTTTAGTGCCCGTGTCTTTCGGCCCTGGCACGTTCAACGGGCAATATCCGCCACTGTATAGAGTGAACAACAGTATTGAACGCTTCTACACATTTCCCATTCTATCGTAACATGTGTAACCTTTTTTGGGGGTATCGATGTTGTAGGTTTATACAGGCTTAAAATATATACGAATGATCCAAAACTGATCATACATGTGTTACCCTCTAGTGTAACATTAGTTACAAACATGTCTTACATATGTACAACCCCGATTTTTGGTAACAAAGGGGTTGAACATATGTAACACATATTTGTAACATGTGTTACACTAGAGGGTAACTTCTGTATAACGTCAAAGGTACCCACCACATGCCCTTCATCAACTTCATGTTCCCATTCTTCATTGGTTTCTCCATCTACCTTCTTTCGCGTTATGGCCACCTTTTGTCGTATCCGATACTGTGGTTCTCTTTCTTCCTGCCAAGATCCCTTCTCGTTTGGATGCAACTGCTATGGTTAAGTCGTAATAACACAAGTTACAGTCCAGCGTTTTTAATCTACTAATTAAAAAAATAGTAGTAACATAACTAACACTAGCTACCTTCTGCCCAATTATGCCCTGAACTTGAAGTCTCCCCAAATTTTGAGTTTTTATCTGCATCATTTCACACATAAAAAAACTAAGTAAAACCACCCAAAAAAAGCTTACATATGTAAACAGTTACCATACACTTTAAACAACTACTATCCGGTGGAACCAACTCCCTCGCTGCAAGCACTAAAAAAACATGTAACATATGTTAGCACAACCTTTCGTATTTGTTTGTCGTCGTATAGCTTTTGTTTGTTGTCGTATAGCTTTTGTTTTTGTTTTCTGGATCGCCTTCGTGATCGAAGGGAAAGTCTTCCAAACTTCTGCTGCGACTTTGTTGTATCTGATGGGAAATTGAATGCTGTGTTTTGGGCTGATGAGATCTCCAAGCTAAACTACAAGGCTTTTTGGGGATGTGTTAGCGTTCGATGCACTTACCAGACAAACAAGTTAGTAGATATATTACACCTAATATATGAAACATGTTGTACATGTGTTACACGTGTAGCTCTTATGTTACAACCTTTTCTGTTACATCAAAACAATTTGTAACATGTGTTACAGATCTGCCTTTTTTAATTTTCTAACAGTTGTACATGTGTTACACATGTAGCCCTTATATATATAGAGTTAAGTTCTTGTAAAAATAAACTAAACATACGAACCGTACGAATGGCACTTTTTGGCGGTGGCAATTTTGTAATTAAACATATAGTACAGTTTGTCTTTTTTCCTGCATTTTTCGGCGGTGGCAGCGGTGGCAATTTCGTAATTAAACATACTCATACAGTTTGTCTTTTCTTATTTCCTTCCTTTTTCAACAAAAACCATCATTTCAAAAAATCAGAGTCCTAAAAAACTTCAAAATGCTCTGATTCAAAGTCTCCAAAAATCTTCAAAAACCCTTCGATTCTTCCATTAGTCATGTCTACAAAAGGTAATTTCAACTTCAATGAAGCATTTGTAGGGTAATTTTGAATCAGTTTTTTTCTCAATCGTTATTCACCTGATCTTTTTTTTGGGTTTTTTTTTAGAAAACACAGATGCTACAATAACGATGAAGGATAACAAAGAAAAAAAGTCTAAAACCGCTGATTCTGGTATTGATATTGATAATTTTGTTGCATTTGTAGTGTAATTTTGACTGAGTTGTTGACTGATACACTTTTAGGGTTAGTTTGATTTACTGTACAGTTGTTTTGGTTGTAGGGTAAATATTTTGCACCTGTAGGGTAATTTTGAGTGTTTTTTGATTTAGTGTACAGTTGTCTTGGTTGTAGGGTAATTTTGTGCACTTGTAGGGTAATTATGAAATGAGTTGTTGCCTTATACACTTGTAGGGTAATTTTGTGCACTTGTAGGGTAATTATGAAATGAGTTGTTGTCTGATGCACCTGTAGGGTAATTTTGAGTGTTTTTTGATTTATTTGTACTGTTGTTGTGGTTGTAGGGTAATTTGTGCACTTGTAGGGTAATTATGAAATGAGTTGTTGCCTTATACACTTGTAGGGTAATTTTGTGCACTTGTAGGGTAATTATGAATGAGTTGTTGTCTGATGCACCTGTAGGGTAATTTTGAGTGTTTTTTGATTTATTTGTACTGTTGTTGTGGTTGTAGGGTAATTTTGTGCACTTGTAGGGTAATTATGAAATGAGTTGTTGCCTTATACACTTGTAGGGTAATTTTGTGTACTTGTAGGGTAATTATGAATGAGTTGTTGTCTGATGCACCTGTAGGGTAATTTTGAGTGTTTTTTGATTTATTTGTACTGTTGTTGTGGTTGTAGGGTAATTTTGTGCTCTTTGTAGGGTAATTATGAATGAGTTGTTGTCTGATGCACCTGTAGGGTAATTTTGAGTGTTATATTGATTTAGTGTACAGTTGTCTTGGTTGCAGGGTAATTTTGTGCACTTGTAGGGTAATTATGAAATGAGTTGTTGCCTTATACCCCTGTAGGGTAATTTTGTGCACTTGTAGGGTAATTATGAAATGAGTTGTTGCCTCATACACTTGTAGGGTAATTTTGTGCACTTGTAGGGTAATTATGAATGAGTTGTTGTCTGATGCACCTGTAGGGTAATTTTGTAGGACTTGTAATGTAATTTTGACTGTTACATTGATTTAGTGTACAGTTGTGCTTGTAGGGTAATTTTGTTGAACTTGTAGGGTAATAGTTATCAGTTAAAATATTGTATTTTGTATATTTAGTTTCTATAAAAAGGAGGAAAAGTCAGAGAACTCGCTCAAAATCACTTAAAAAATATAGCAATGATGCAACAAACCCTGTTTGCTTTGATGTTGAACAAATTGATGATGGACAAACATTAGCAGGTTAGAAAAGCTAAATTATGTAGATAAATAATCTATAGCAAATATTGCAATTGACGATTTTTTTACTCTGATGATGAAACAGAAAATATAGCAATGAAAAAGAAGGAAGATAGGAAAACACATCTTAAAAGAAAACAAACAACAGTTGTGATAGAGAAGGATGCTGCAAAACCTGTTGTGAAAGAGGATGCTGCGAAAGAAAAACCTGCTGTGAAAGAGAAGGAAGCTGCCAAAGAAACTGCTGTTGGGAAAGAGGACGCTGCGAAAGAAAAACCGGTTGTTAAAGAGAAGGAAACTGCCAAAGAAACTGCTGTTGTGAAAAAGGATGCTGCAAAAGAAACTGCTGTTGTGAAAAAGAAGAATGTTGCAAGAGAAAAAACAGTTGTGAAGAAGAAGGACGCTGGAAAAGAAAAGCCTGTTGAGAAACAAGACGCTGCAAAAGATAAAAAAGTTTGTGAAGATGACACTCGTAAAAGAAAGCAATTAGACTCACAAGACGATTTTGAGTCTCCAGTTAAACAGTTGAGAACTTCAAAATCTACACCGGTAAAAACTGCTATGGAACATAAATATAGTAGGAAAAAAAAGAGGAACAATAAAGATGAGCAAGTTTGTGAAAAGGGGAGTGGAAAAAGAACAGAAGTGGATTCTCAAGACGATTTTCAATCCCCTATTAAGACCAGAAAAAAAACACCTCAGAAAGAATTCCCACAAAGGAAATTTGTAGAATTCACTAGAAATACCCTACACATGAAATGCAAGTCATCTGGTCTATTGGATGCTATAAGTTCACTTTCGGATGAACAAAAAAAAGCTGTGAAAGAAATGGGGTTTGAAGCTTTACTTTCACTGAAGATAAATTTTGTACCAACAATGTTAGGATATTGGTTGGTAATGAACTACGATGAAGACAGGCAAGAGATCAATACTGGAAATCATCGAATAAAAATAACATCAAAGTTAGTAGAAGAATGTCTCGGAATACCAAGGGGTAAGATTACAGTGCTTGAGAAGAACAAACCTAGAAAAGGTGTTGGTGAGAGAGTTGATGAATTTAAGAATCAATTTGATACCACGAAAATCAGTGTGATAAAAGTGATTGATCTGATAAAAGAATCTTCACAAGCAGGAAAGTTATTCAACACAAACTTTCTTGTTGTGGTGAATACTTTGTTAGGAGAAACAACACAGTCAACAACAGTCAACCAAAGGTTTATAATTGGTATTGAAAAAGATTTAGAAATACCAAATATGAACTGGTGTGGCTACATGCTCGAATGTTTAAGAAGATCAAAGAAAAAGTGGAAAGGAGGAATTGATCAATTCACTGGCCCAATAATATTACTTGCGGTATGATAATTACTCTGTTAATTAACATATGTATTATTTGACAACTGATAAATATCATATATTGTTATTTGTTATAATTCTGTTAATTACCCTACACATTGGTATAATTACCCTACTGATAAGATCAACTGTTGTTATTTGTTATAATTCTGATAATTACCCTACACATTTAAATAATTACTCTACTTATAATTTGTAAATAATATAGCTATTTTTTATAACTAATTTAATTTAAAACTTTTATTTCGTTAAATTAATGGCAGGTAATATTCGCACATTCATACTTCAAGAGGCACAAAAAAACAAGTTTTAAAGTTGAAACACCAGCAGTGAAGTATATCACAACGGAGCTACTCAACAACTTGCAAAAACATTTCTACAATAATGGCCCATTGACAGACGATGAAGAAACCGATGATGATGTAGAAATGAATGAAAATCCGAAAAGTGTTGAATCTGATACGGAAGATAAAAGCAAAAAGAATGTTCAAGTTTCAAATGTTGAAGAACCTATTGGTGATAATACAAATGAAGAAGGTCGCAATGAACCAAATGATGATTTCACAACATCATGTATGTAATTTCATATAATTACACTATTATGCAATCAAAAGATCAAAAAAAAAACTATTTTAACCAATTGTTGTTTTACTTGTTCTATGTAGTGCCTTCTACAAGACTGTCCGATTCAACTTTTGACATCAATAAATTTGAGATTGGAACGTCGACGCAAAAGCTTTTCAATTATTGTGCTACACCATTACAAGTATCTGGATTATCATCCTACTTAGGCCCTGATTATAGATCAAATGAAAAGGTAATAATTACTCTACAAACAAAAACTACGCTATCAATTCAAATAGTTACTATACTTATATATTTTTCATTGTGTAGCAATGGTTGATTACTCTTGAAAACCATATTGAAAAATTTGAAGAGTTAAAAGAAGTAATTAATCAAATGGTGAAGGAGGGAAAATCAAAGTTTCCATGGAATCAAAATGTACAAGACATGTGTAAGGAATGGGAAGACAAATATCCGTTGAGTCAAAGTACAAATGATGATACTAACATCATCAATTTGGATGAACCATCAATGGAAAAAGTTGATGAAGAAGGTACATATTTACACTTGCTTTATAAAATAGCTATCCTACAATTAACATATATTGTTATAATTCTGTTAATTACCCTACACATTGGTATAATTACCCTACTGATAAGATCAACTGTTGTTATTTGTTATAATTCTGATAATTACCCTACACATTTAAATAATTACTCTACTGATAAAATGAAATGTTATTTGTTATAATTCTAATAACTACCTATCCTACAATTAACATATGTATTATTTGACAAAGAAGCAGAGGTTGAACAAACAATGAAATCACGTCATGAAGAAAGAAGTCTAAATGATGGTGGGTTAGAAGGTATAATTACTCAACTAATAAAAATCATATATTGTTATTTGTTATAATTCTGTTAATTACCCTACACATTGGTATAATTACCCTACTGATAAGATCAACTGTTGTTATTTGTTATAATTCTGATAATTACCCTACACATTTAAATAATTACTCTACTGATAAAATGAAATGTTATTTGTTATAATTCTAATAACTACCTATCCTACAATTAACATATGTATTATTTGACAAAATTGAAGGTGTCTTCAACAAAGAAGCAGAGGTTGAACAAATAATGAAATCACGTCATGAAGAAAGAAGTCTAAATGATGGTGGGCTAGAAGGTATAATTACTCATATATTGTTATTTGTTATAATTCTGTTAATTACCCTACACATTGGTATAATTACTCTACTGATAAAATGAAATGTTATTTGTTATAATTCTAATAACTACCTATCCTACAATTAACATATGTATTATTTGACAAAATTGAAGGTGTCTTCAACAAAGAAGCAGAGGTTGAACAAACAATGAAATCACGTCATGAAGAAAGAAGTCTAAATGATGGTGGGCTAGAAGGTATAATTACTCATATATTGTTATTTGTTATAATTCTGTTAATTACCCTACACATTGGTATAATTACCCTACTGATAAATTGAAGGTGTCTTCAACAAAGAAGCAGAGGTTGAACAAACAATGAAATCACGTCATGAAGAAAGAAGTTTAAATGATGATAAGAATAAAGATGGTGGGCTAGAAGGTATAATTACTCAACTGATAAAAATCATATATTGTTATTTGTTATAATTCTGTTAATTACCCTACACATTGGTATAATTACTCTACTGATAAGATCAACTGTTGTTATTTGTTATAATTCTGATAATTACCCTACACATTTAAATAATTACTCTACTGATGAAATAAGATCAACTATTACAGGTGATAATGCTTCAAAAATAGTTGATGGTAATGAAGGTGACAATGCTGGTGAAAAAAATGATGGTGAGAATGAAGTTGCTGAAAACGATCAACCAGAACAAGGGACAACGGAAACATTACTAAATGAAATGGTGATTAGATTGCAAGAAACAGAAGAACAACATTTAAAGGATCAGTTGAAAGTAAATCCTATTGAAGGTGAAAACGAAAACAAAATACAGTCAATTCTCGACACATTTCCATTTCTTCAAGTACCCATCACCCAAGAATCAACTGAAAGCCACACTACCCCTGAACAAACAAAAGAAAAGAGAATAATTAAGCCAACTTCTGCATATAAATCACCTTACGTTAACCGGAAAGTTGAACTTGGAACAAAGCTGAGTGATGATGAACAATTGATAGTAGATTACATATTTTCTCCAGCAGATGAATTGTAAGTACTATTTTAGTAGTTTACAAATGTTGTTCATATATCTTATTAATATTCTATCTTTTTTAAAACAACAGGAAGTTTGTATACAAGTCAGTTTATGGGACAGATTCAATCAAAGTGGTTTTTGAAGCAATGTTTGATGGTATAAAAATTACATCAGTCCTCATAGACAATTGGGCCGAAGTGCTAAACAATGAAGAAAAAATGAAAAGCCGGTATTCTCTTAGTAGGTTTTTTTGCTCATCGCTTCTATTGGTACGTTTTCAGACTTACTCTTTTATAAATTGTTTTGCTATTATGTAGATTATTCTGTTTGTGCAAAGATTCATTGTTATTGTTATATTTCATACAATTACTTATAGCTATAATTACTCTACAGATAAGAACAACTGTTTTTATTTTTAATAATACTGATAATTACCCTAGACATTGATATAATTACTCTACTGATATTATTTCTACAAAAAAAAAATTACTCTACAGATAGCTATAATTACTCTATTGAAAGATCAACTGTTGCGATTACTTTTGATATTGTGAATTTACAGTTAAAGGCTCATTATGCACCTACAACCACCGATGAAGTTCGACTTTTGATGTTCACGCAAAACTTGGATCAATGGCTTGAACAGTTTAAGGTCAAATCGATAAGAGATTTCGACCTCCTGTTTTTCCCCATTTTAGCTTCAGAACATTATTACGTCCTGTGTTTCAATCTGAAGACTTCTAAAATTGTGTTGATCGATAACAGCAAAATGGGTAAAAAATTCCATGATAGATATCAAGGGATCCCTAATATGTTGGTATGACTAATAATAACTTTACAGTTTTACTAACATATTTTATTTTTGAGAAACTAACATATTTTATTTTTGATATATTGTAGAGAAATGCATTGTGTGACTACCTTGAGCTGAAGAAGATTAGATTCGCCAAAAAAACACTAAGAAAGGCAATCATCAAAAGATTGGAAATGCCATGGAGGACAGAAGAAAACTACATTGATTGTGGCATTTATACAATGCGCCATATGGAAACTTATTTTGGTGAAGAAAACTGGGATTGCGGCTTCTTATCAAATGAGAAATTTCATAAACCTCAAATTTCTGAGTTGAGGAAGAAATTCTTGACCAAAATGCTGTTGTCAGAAATCAACACCATGAAAGATGATCTTATAAAGCATGCCCTTGAATATGAAAAGATGGATGATAAAGTTAAGGCAGAACATCAAAAAGATTTGAAGGAAAAGATGGATCAAAGGCAAAAAGACTTTGTTTGAATGTTTGTTTCAATTTGCAGTTTTAAACTCATGTTTAATGTTTGGATTTAACTTCTAGACGTGTGTTCTTTTTTAATATGTTTGAATACTGTTGAACTTTATTTTAGAATATGTTTTGTTTCACTTTATGCATTATGATAATTATGCTTCAGATTGATATAATTACTCTACTGATAACCACAACTGTTGGTATTGTAATAATTCTGATAATTACCCTACACATTGTTATAATTACTCTACAAATTGAAACAACTGTTATTATTTGTTATAATTGTCATAATAACTCTTCTTCTTTGTTATAATTGTGTTATAACTGTTGGTATTGTCATAATTCTGATAATTACCCTACACATTGTTATAATTACTCTACACATTGATATAACTACTCTATGGATAAAATCAACTGTAGGCATTGTTATGATTCTGTTAATTACCCTACACATTCATATAATCCAATAATTACCTTACACATTGAAGAAGAATATTAAACTATAATCCAATATAAAAAAACACTGCAAAATCCAAAAATCCTTAAGATCAATTAAAGTTTACAAAATTTCAAAAATATAAAAAGTTATTTATCTGTAGAAACTGCACCCTCTACAACTGGACGAACAAGTGCACTGCATGTTCGAATATCATGACCCACCATCCCACATACCTTACATCCTCGATGCCTTTTCCCCATACGACTAGCTGCTTTCTCTTTTTTGGATTTAATTCTCCTGTGTGATCCACGTCCCTTGTTTCTAATACCAGGAGGAAGTTTAACAGTTGATGTTGATGGTAGATTATATCCAAGAAGAGAAGCCATCATATCTTTTTTCTTAAAAACCAGCCCAGTCTTACTACTCTCATCTGCCTTTTGAATCATTCCTTTCAGTTCATCTCTAATCTTGATCAGTTCTTCATTATTTGAAAAAAATCGATTACAAAGGCATTCACTAGCAAGCATAATCTCGCGAACAACCTGATTTGCCTCATCAATATTGACATTCGAACTATCTTCCGCAAAAAAAGAACAATTGGCTCTATTTCTAACTGCTTCCCTTCTCCAACGCCTCAAAATGTACTTTTCAGGAATTTCTTCAATTTCAAACATTCGAATGACAAGGAAAACATGTCGACATAATAACCCGTATTGCTCAAATCTTTTACAAGAACACGAAGCAGAAAATTCATCATCAACTTTAGCTAATACCTGTCAAAATTTAAAAAAAGATGATAATTACCCTACATATGAAAAAAATTACTCTACTGATATATTCTATTTACAATAACTCTACTAAGAGAATCACAGTGTGTATTGTTATGAGATTTCATATAATTACCCTACAAGTGCACAAAATTACCCTACAGGTGTATAAGGCAACAACTCATTTCATAATTACCCTACAAGTGCACAAAATTACCCTGCAACCAAGACAACTGTACACTAAATCAATATAACACTCAAAATTACCCTACAGGTGCATCAGACAACAACTCATTCATAATTACCCTACAAGAGCACAAAATTACCCTACAAGTGCATCATGCAACAACTCATTTCATAATTACCCTACAAAGAGATATAATTACTCTACTGATACATATGAAATCAAAAAAAAAAATATTACCTCAAAGAACCCATTTCCAAAAGCCGAAATATCTCTAATAAAGAACCTTGCATTCTCTCCTTCTTCTTTGACATTAACTGAAAAACATTTCTCAAAACTAGCAAGGATCTCTTCTTGAACATCAAAAAATATGGCCCTAGTATACAACTTATGAGCATGTACTTCAAGAGGAGAATCGGTCCAATTATCATACTCAGTATTACGCGTATCATGATCATTTTTTTGATGATTATATCTTTGAGCTTCAATTGCCATATCAAAATGACTAAAAAACTCTACAAGAGTCAATTGCGAGTTTGAAACACTACCAAAAAATTGATTTTCACTTTCAGACCTTGAAGTAGTACGCATAAGCCCTGACATAGGTTCATCACGATAAAAAGCAGGAATCCACATCGATCTTAAGTAAAACATACTTTCTAACCAAATATTCTGTAAAAGACCAAAGTCATGAATTATTTCTTGCCATTCCTTCTCAAACATTTCAGGTTCAATTGCATCTGTCCACACAATATTGCAAACACGACGTTTAAAAGTATCATCATTACACAATACATTCCCAACCTGTAAATAAATAAATGATCAATTAATAACTGCACACTTACTTAATTTGACAAAACAGTTACTTAATTACTCTACATTACTTAATAATTACCCTATGAACATAATTACTCAACACTTCCTCCACTACACAAAATTAGATAATTACTCTACAATAATAAATAATTACTCTACAATAATAAATAATTACTCTATTCATATAAAGCAAGAAATAGATAAATTACTTAAATAAAACAAAAACTTTAGACATAATTACTTTACTTAACTCATGATCATAATTACTCTACACTAAATTCTACAGCCAAAATTACTTAATTACTCTAAATAAGTTACTCAAACTAACCTTATCCGCTACTTTCTTCATAATATGCCACATACATAATCGATGTCTACTATCCGTGAAAACAGTTTCAATTGCTGCCTTCATAGCGGCATCTTGATCCGTAACTACAACCTTTGGTTGATGACCAAATGCATTCAAAAAACATGTCAATAACCACACATAAGACTCAGTAGTTTCTTTTGCAATTAGACCAGCTCCAAGATTCACATTATGAAAATGATTATCAATGCCAGTGAACGGAACAAAAACCATTTTGTATCTGCCCAAAAAAATAAAGAATAAATAAGTAAAAAAACTAATAATAACATTAAAAATCATAAAATAAATAGACTATAAACTTACTTGTTCGTTTTGAAAGTTGCATCAAATGATATTACATCACCAAAAACCAAATAATTCTGTTTAGAAACTTCATCTGCCCAAAATAACCCTGTCAAACAACCATTTGAATCTACAGTATATTCAAATGAAAAATCCCGCAAATATTCTTTCTTATTGGTCAATCTTTGAACAATCATTTCAGCGTCGTATTCTCCAATGAAACAGTTTAAATCTCTTTTAAAATTCTTGCAGTCCACAGCAGTTGCACCAACCTCTTCAAAACCACCATATTCGGTCCTCATGATGTTAAATGACTTTACAGGACCTAGGTTTAACGTTGACAAAGAATATATTCTCTTTTGTTTCATAACCGTTAAATTCCTTGATGACGGAACAAATTGCATATCTTCTTGAGAAATCAAAGTATGAT
The DNA here is from genome assembly GCF_002127325.2 of Helianthus annuus. Lineage (NCBI taxonomy): Eukaryota > Viridiplantae > Streptophyta > Magnoliopsida > Asterales > Asteraceae > Helianthus > Helianthus annuus. The sequence goes on from NC_035448.2 coordinate 145,235,715, forward strand.
TATGTTGTTCTACAAACCTATATAGATTATACGATTTGCCATCATCAGAATATAATGCAATATGTGCATTACAACCCGTACGGATAGAGGGCCTATTCCTACCCTTTCTTGGCTTTTTTCCATCTTTAACAACTTCTAGAGCTCCATCAAACTTCTTAAATGGCTTATGACCCTCCTTTGAACATGTATAGTACTTATATGCAATGAAACCATTTTTTTCAGTTTGAGACCCCTTCCTTACACAAAATCCTCCTTTCTTGGCATAAATTTGATAAAACTCATATGCAGCATCCAAAGATGAGAAAACCATGCCAACAACCGGTGTTATAGAAGAAGGTACACTAGGTTTGAAAGTCCTTTCAGCAGAAGGCGACAAACGCTGAAAACCTGAAATTATACCTTCGATTCCAACATCTGAAATTAAAACAAATAAATAATTACACTTTAAATTATAAATTACTATACTGATGTATAATTACACTACAGATATGCATAAAATTAAAATAACTACACATAAATTATAATACTGATGGAGCAGTCCAACTACTACAAAATTACCCTACAACCACAACACAGTACACTAAATCAATATAACCCTCAAAATTACCCTACAGGTGCATTAGACAACAACTCATTCATAATTACCCTACAAGTGCACAAAATTACCCTACAAGTGTATAAGGTAACAACTCATTTCATAATTACCCTACAAGTGCACAAAATTACCCTACAACCACAACAACAGTACAATAAATCAATATAACACTCAAAATTACCCTACAGGTGCATTAGACAACAACTCATTCATAATTACCCTACAGGTGCACAAAATTACCCTACAACCACAACAACAGTACAAATAAATCAATATAACACTCAAAATTACCCTACAGGTGCATCAGACAACAACTCATTCATAATTACCCTACAAAGAGCACAAAATTACCCTACAAGTGTATAAGGCAACAACTCATTTCATAATTACCCTACAAGTGCACAAAATTACCCTGCAACCAAGACAACTGTACACTAAATCAATATAACACTCAAAATTACCCTACAGGTGCATCAGACAACAACTCATTCATAATTACCCTACAAGTGCACAAAATTACCCTACAAGTGTATAAGGCAACAACTCATTTCATAATTACCCTACAAGTGCACAAAATTACCCTACAACCAAGACAATTGTACACTAAATCAAAAAACACTCAAAATTACCCTACAGGTGCATCAGACAACAACTCATTCATAATTACCCTACAAGTACACAAAATTACCCTACAAGTGTATAAGGCAACAACTCATTTCATAATTACCCTACAAGTGCACAAAATTACCCTACAACCACAACAACAGTACAAATAAATCAAAAAACACTCAAAATTACCCTACAGGTGCATCAGACAACAACTCATTCATAATTACCCTACAAGTACACAAAATTACCCTACAAGTGTATAAGGCAACAACTCATTTCATAATTACCCTACAAGTGCACAAAATTACCCTACAACCAAGACAACTGTACACTAAATCAAAAAACACTCAAAATTACCCTACAGGTGCATCAGACAACAACTCATTCATAATTACCCTACAAGTACACAAAATTACCCTACAAGTATATAAGGCAACAACTCATTTCATAATTACCCTACAAGTGCACAAAATTACCCTACAACCACAACAACAGTACAAATAAATCAAAAAACACTCAAAATTACCCTACAGGTGCATCAGACAACAACTCATTCATAATTACCCTACAAGTACACAAAATTACCCTACAAGTGTATAAGGCAACAACTCATTTCATAATTACCCTACAAGTGCATAAAATTACCCTACAACCAAGACAACTGTACAAATAAATCAATATAACACTCAAAATTACCCTACAGGTGCATCAGACAACAACTCATTCATAATTACCCTACAAGTGCACAAAATTACCCTACAACCAAGACAACTGTACACTAAATCAAAAAACACTCAAAATTACTCTACATCAGCGACGTTGATTTGTGGCTGATTCTACAAAATACAATCAGCTGATGTGAAATTATATCAATTCTAGAAATAAAAATAACACAAACCTTCAAAATTAGAGTTCAAATGTTCTTCAGCCATTGATGATAAAAACAACGAAACGATCAATAGAATAGAATTGGGGACATTGATTTGTAAGTATGTATGATTTGAGATGATGGAGAATCGTACTAAACCCTAAATAAAAACAGATCAGGAGCGTTGATTGTTGGTTGTACGATTTTAGAATGAGAAAAAAGATATTTGCATTATTACAATATTGCCACCGCCCCTTTTTTTAGTTTTCCCCCATTCGTACGTTTAGTACGTTTAATTTATTTTTATTTGATCTTTTACCTATATATATAAGCTCATTACTAATGATATCATTTTATGTCAAACCTTAATGTCTTCAAATTAATAGTTGCATATTTGCACATTAAGGCTCGTGTAAGAATAGATGCTGATACAACAAAGAGTCACTACTTGTAAGTTATAACAACGTCGAATGACTATAATTATTGGAACAAGAATTATATTATAAATGAAGAAATCCAACTCGATTTAAATCAAAACTATAGAATCATACTGAAATACATAGCACCGTGATATTATGATGATACACACACATATTGATAGATTGACTACTATTCAAGGCGTTGGTCTCCTGACAACGAGTTTATCATTTGCTCATTCTTAGTGGCGGATTAACATTTAGCTAGGGGGTTCCTGGGAACTTGTTCGGTCTGTAATTTATAGTGTTAACGTATATAGAATTTTTTGCATGAACCCCTTAATATTTTGTAGAGGAACCTTATAAACAAATGTGTAGAGTGGTTCATTGGTTAATGTCTGCGCTGAATAACTTGATGTCGCATGTTCAAGTCTTGTTAAACCCGTTTTTTGCCTTTTTTTTAAGTGAAAAAACAAATCAGGGACTTAGGGTTTAGTTATTATTCGCCTTTTGCCCCTTTCCTTTTTACACTCAAACCAAAACACACAGACGTCATCTCTACTCTCTACAGCCACTCGCCGGAGCAGTCACGCAGCCGGCAGCCGCAACCCCGTCTCCACTCTCCAGCCACCATTATAAACTGTAAGTTATGTAGTTAATGGGTGTAATTGCTATCCGTTTGAATCTACTTAGGGTTTAATATTCACATTTATAATGTGATGCAGAGTGTGTGATGAGCTTGAATGAATAGTAGAAATGTGTTAGGCTTTAATTTTACTTTACTTGATGTTGCAGTTAAGTTGTTAGGGTCAAACATGGTAGTAATTGTTGTTGGTTTGATCTAGTTAGGATTTAATATGTTATGAACTTTACCCGACCTGAATTGTTGATCCGTTCCGTATTTTTTATGTTCGGACACTTAAAAAAGTGAACCCTTAGGAAAAAATTCCTAGATCCGCCACTACTCATTCTGATAGTCTTCAGTACACATTTTTGCACGAGTCTAGCTTGAGCATTTAGAGATATTTTCCACACACACCTATATTAGAGGTATTATCCGGTTTGTCATTGTTTGTTAGTGTTTTCGTATTTGAGCATTTAGTAGTCGGTTTCTTTTGATTAGTTTATGATAGTTAAGAAGAAAAAGAAAACTAGATAAATTCCGTTTTAGGCTTCTAGTTTGTGATTCTTTGTGGCCTTGCGGGGCTAACTAAAACAATTGGGCTTGAGACCATGGGCTTTGATTAAGGACATAGAGGATGTTGTGCTTGAGACTATGGGCATTGTATTTTTTCTTTGTCTAGAGTCGTGCTAGTCGTGTTAATTAAAGTTGTTAAAAAAACACCAGATCATCAAATTTAGTTGTTTTAAATAAATATTCTACTATGTTATATAACAAAAAAAAAACTTCAACATTTATGAACACCTGGATGCTATTTTACGGTTTTACCGAGTTTTGACCTCTTTAATTGATAACAAGCCATGGTATACGTGTCACTTTTTTACGATATTAAACTAAACTTTTTTTTTACCAATATTGAAGCTTTATTAAATTCTTCTAACTTATGTATTTCATCACCTCTAAGATTGACAAATCTTTATTTTTTTATTATAATTAAAACATGTAACCTATTATTGATTAAACTAAAAAATGGACGAACTCTCTTCATTTTTCTTAAAAGGAGTTGACCGGAAAGTTGCCGATGATTGCGCAACAATGTATGCAAATCTTACTTTGTGTAGCGTTGACTTATTGTATAGCCATTTTTTTAAAGACTTTTTACACTTTGACTTCCAACGTTATCAGTCAAAACCTTTCCAAACTTGCAAGAAGATGCGAAACATGTTTGTAATTTGGACATAACCTTACACATTAAGTTTGCATATTTCCTTTTACTAAAGCTTTACGTGTTTGTTACGATGTTCGATAACATTACTGATAAATTTGATTGCAACAATCCATAGACATAACTAACAAAGTACTTTTATGTTTTGTATTAAAAAATTTAAAAGAACATCGGCATTGGTACCGCCGTACCAATATTTATTTTTATAGTTTCGTGTTCTGATAAATTGTCACCGTATCATTACCATAACGTATCGAATCGAATAACATCAGTACTGGTATTTGTATTCATTTTTATGGTTGCCAATTTTGATATTATATCATTTCTACAACTTTGTTTGCGACGGTTTACGACGATAAGTGAATACTAGTACCGATATTGGTACCATGGCGAATCGAACTAATATTCTCTAAATAACATTTGTACCGGTATTCATTTTTATAGTTTTCGATTGATGTGCAATACGTGTTGATTGCTATATTGAGTGTCTATATCATACCAGTACAGTAACAAGTTGAACTGATACCAACCAGTATGTTAAAATGTTATCTTCCACACACAGTTTAATCGATTAAGTTATTTGTGTGGACAATTGAAGATGAAGAAGAATGGTGGGATAGGGTTTTTCATTGAAGGTTATGAAGAGGAATTAAAATGGTAATGTAGTTTTTTTGGGGTTCTATAAGAAATAGAATTAAAATGACAAATATACCCTCACATGTTAGGCATATGAGGGAATTTAATTGAGATAATTAACTTGGTTAGTGGTAAAGGATTGCACCCGCAACAAAAATAAATGTAAAGGCTGTTTTCAGCAAGTTTTAAACATTAAGGCTGGAACCTACAAGTTTGAAGAAACATAAATGACTTTTTGTGCAATTTACTCTTTAGTTTATCTGATGGATGTCACTTAAAAGTTTTTGAGATGCAAGAGGGTTGGGAGGAAGTCGATGGTGGATAGGGGCCTAAGATCGATTAGGGGTGAACGATGGTCGGAATGGTTGGTTATTTCTTTTTAGTCTTTTAATAGACTTTTGATTTGATGTATTTGTTTATAAATTTAAGGGTAATTAGACATTTTGCAATACATTAACACACTTTTAATGACATCCATCGTAGGGACTATATGTGTGACGTTCGTCCAAACTCTACAATCTCTCTACTATGGATGAAATGTAAAATTTCGACATATGGATAGATTGTGTAATCTACTCTTGTTATGTTCATGAGAACATTTCTCCACAATTCAATTAGGCTATCTGTAATCGTTAAAGCCCCCTAAGAGGCATTGTCCGTCACATCGACATCATAACGCTTCTTCAAAAAACGTGTAATAGCTAACGTCCCTTAATGCCCTTTCAATTACTTTCCAATTTTTTCTCTTCATTTGGCGTTATATTAGAAGCGTCCCTCCTTTTCATGCCCCTATAACGCTCAAAGAGGCGGTGCTGATGGTGTTATCAAACCCCTTCATACTCGTATAATGTTTATTATTCATGGTCTTATGTGACTTGTATGTTTGTACATGAAAAATTCATTAAATATTTAATACTTTTACATTATTTATGTTATCACATACTACTTTACCATGTTAATATTTAGACCAACTTTGTAGGCCTCAAACTAAAAAGGACAATAAGAGTGTTGGATTTGGACATTGACCTAGTTTTTTTTTTTTTTTTTTTTTTTTTTTTTTTTTTTTTTTTATAACGGTAGGAATGCTTGGTTTTCAACATGGAGAAACTTCCTGTCACAAACACTATAGATGGCATTAAATAACAACTTTTCAATTGGATAAAACACAGATTCGGGTTCTAGGATATATGTTGTTCAAAAGTGATGTGTTGCACCGTTATCTACTCTGACGATATATTTTGTAACCTCCTGTTGTTCCTCATATAGTATGTTTTAGATTGTTGTAGTATTTTTTAGTATTTTACCTTTCATTGTTTAGCTCAGTGTTTCTTTTTTTTTTTTTTAAGGCTTAGTATATTGGCATATACTGAAATCTATTTGAACACCTTTTGACTTTTATACGGGTCATATAGAAACAAAATCAAAAGTCAAATATGTAGATGTCAGTTCTGTCTAGCGACGGCTGGACCTATACGCGTTGTATATGCATATACGGGTCGTATTGAATTGTGTTTTTTTTTAGAATTTTTTATACAATAATCTATATTTTTAACAAGTTTAATAAAAAAAATTCTTTTTTTAAACAAGAACATTTTTATCAAATTTATCTTGTAGTATAGGTTTGGTACATGTTTATCATACCATATACTATAATTATACTATAGTATCTATGTTATAATCATATTATATACTACACGTATACTACACTACACTACATTACACCACACCGCACCACACAACACCACACCACACCACACCACACTATACTATAAGCATATACGAGATCTATACTATACCTATAGGCCTTTACGAGAGGCTTATACGAGACCTATATTACGCCTATAGTTTATTATACTATAGTATCTATGTTATAATACGAGATCTATACTATTCTATAGTTTAGTATAGTATTTTAAGTGTTTTTTGTTTGTATAATGATATAATACGTCATGTAACCGACAATATACACCAAATTACGACATTGTATAGATACAATACACCATAATACACGATAATACGACAAGCACAGACAAAATACGTCGTAATACGACACGTACATACAATCTATACCCTAATACGACACATACAGACAATAAACGTCACGATACCGATCGACATTGATACGGAACGTATGGATAATATACACCATAATACGACACATACATACAATATACGTCATAATACGACGTGTAACGACAAACTACGTCAAGTAATGATACGGTACGACGCGTATAGGTACAGTATAATGCGACATGTAAGAGTACAAGTGGATTCAAAATAAAATGACACATAATCATAGAATACGATACCACACGTAACTGAACGTCACTGATACAAGATGTATAGAGCATACAGTTCACAAAACGACACATTACATCAAAATACGTCAAATTAATTATTGAGATTTGACCCGATATCATTATCTATATATTAATAATTGAATGAAATGAACAGTAAGTATTCAAGGCTTTTTTTTCTTTTTTTTGATACATTGTAACTAATGGTAACCAACCATAATGAACATAAGTGGTAACTAATCGTAAAACGTACAAGACATTGATTTTTGTCGGCTGCAAGTATAAGGCTATCGGGTATGGTGATGGTCCTCTCTTGGAGGATGATCCGCCACGTAGGATCCATGTAGGATGGGTGTGAGAATAGGGCAAAGAGGACGGAGGTATGGAAATGGGGGGATGGACCTAAAATGTATAAGTATATATTGTATGTATAGGTGTGTGAGAGAGGGAGAGTGATGGTTTTTTTCTTCTTGTGGATCGTAGCCATCGTCCCATACTCGACGCCAAGGTCGAAGCCGGGGGGGGGGGGGGGGGGGCAGGATGGTGTTCCCACCGGCGCCGTTTCGGAATCATCCGGAGATGGTCCCCGTACCCAGAAGCCTAAGCAGCACTATGTTGAATACATATTGTGTCACACCCCAACCGATGGCGGAATCATCGGGGCATGGCACTGAGCGAAACAGATTGTTCAAAGAAATTCCATAACAACTACTATTACCGAATAGTTTAAATATCACGTCCCATACCGTGACCCATAAGATAAATTTAGTTATTACAGACATAGATATTCTTCAAACAAAACATGTTCCGACAACTCAGATTTAAGTACATAAATATAAATTGTCTTGGTTTCTAGACTCTTTCCTAGCCTCGATTTCACAACAAATAGAGCAAGTAAGCATCCTAAACACCTGTCACATACGCTAAAATAAAGTCAATACATATAATGTAAAGGTGAGCATACAAGTTTGATAATAGCAAATAGAGTTCGAATAGTTTACGCATAACCAGCACGTACACAGAGGGAAATGATGCATGTTAATTATCGACTTGGATCTATCGATACCAACGACTGCGGGTTGACTGTCCGAGACAGTTCGCAATACATGATTACCACCGTAATCCATGCAAGAAATTATCCTTAACAACCCCCGTGTAAACGGGCGCTGAGTCCAAACTATAGTACTACGTTGCTAAGGCAGGTAGACAGCATTCCACGTGTAAACATAACAACAAGCACACATTTGGTCACGTAATACATGCATTCGGTTAGTGTTCAAATAGTTTGACTAATGTGTTCGATTGTGATTTTGATAAGTAACGTATGTAACACCCAAAAGTGCTAAAGCAAAAAGGGATTCGAGTATACTCACAGTGATTGATTATGGATTGAAGGGAGCGCTGAGAGTAGGGTTAGCCTGAATAGTTCGATAGCATAATGACGAGTAACGCGGAAATGTAAACAAGTGTGAATGGATCGAATAGCCTGGTCGATCGAACAACAGGTTCGATCGAACGGGCTGTTCGATCGGCTTGAAAGTCCGTTTGAACAGTCCTGTTCGATCGGCCGGTAGGCTCGATCGGCTGGGCCATTCGAGTGGATTGTTTCTTCCTCTGATGTGTTTGTGTATGATGGTTTGAACTTTTGAAGTTTTCGTTGTAGTGTTTGAGAACACTGAAGTGTTCTTACCTTTCAGGTCGATCGATCGAACGGACTGTTCGATCGGCCGGCTTAACCGATCGGCTAGGAACTTCAGAAGTAGTTCTCAGCAGGATGTCACTCGATCGAACAGCCTGTTCGATCGGCTGGCACTCCATACTACGAACGAGTTGCAAAATCGATTAAGTGCTGAAGCATAGTATCTCATGATCCGAAGAGTAATATTTACCAATCGATTAGCATATTCGATCGAACATCACCTCGTCAATAGCATACTTCATGAAGTTTGAAAAGTGAATAGTGTGGAACCATGTGCTAGCCGATCGGCTGACCCGGCCGATCGGCTGGGTTGTTCGTTCGAACAGCCTAGCCGTTCGGCCAGCAATTCTGACCTGGTCGGCCTTTCGTCTAACACTTGGCTGTTTGATTATTTGTCATGATTTTAAGGTATTTTGACAGCGAGTTAAACCGTAGAACGTGGGTTCTTACTTGCTTCACCGGTTCGGACAGGAATCACCCAAGTCCGGCCGGTGAACTGTTCGGAACGGTAGTTTAATGTTTAACCCGAAATCGGTGAACCTCGTAGATAGAATCCGAATCTTGAACCTCTTGACTGTTAGAATGATTAGTTAGTTGGTTTGAGCTCCGTTTCTATCGATTTTAAGGTTTTGAGTGTAAAAGAGTTGAAAGAAAGCTGGAAATCCTTCCATGAAAATGTTAAGATTCTTACAAATCCTAGTTTGTTTATGTGGAAATCGGTCAGATCTAAGCTATTCACGGTTGAATGAGGCCAAAGTATGATGTTCTTCAAGAACACCATGATGACATCACCCAAGAACACTTAGATCTTGGTGATTTCACGGTTAGAAATCAAGTTTTGAAAGATAGAAAGGTGTAGAATCGTGTAATGATCAAAAACGTACAAGAATTAGAGTGAAAACTTACCGGAGTTGAGAGAAATCTGAGAAAAGGTGAAGAACAAGGGCTGGTTCGGTCAGAGCTTTCCAAAAGTAGTAAGAGTGACAATGACAGGGCTATTTATAGGTTCCAAAAGAGGAAAGTGGTAGCCGATCGGCCAGGATCTCCGATCGTCTGGGCTGCTCGATCGAACAGCATGTTCGATCGGCTAGCCTGTTCGATCAGGATGCTTCCTGTTCGATCAGCAACCCTTTTCGAGTGTTTCGCGACGGTTTTCGATATTTCGATTTCGATGGACGAGGATACGAATACGATAGAGTTCCTAGTCAAATTACTTTCAGTCCCAACTACTATATCTAACATACAATCATCTATAAGTCACGTTTTGATGTCGGTTTCGATTGAGTTTGATTGCTTTTCGAGTTTCGATTCGAGTTTCGATTGATTCGATTGAATACCACACAAAACATAAAGTAAACATGCACAAGTAACACATAAGGCACACACACACATATAGCAATACCAAAATTCGCATAATTCGAGGTTCGAGTTCGATGATTGATTTGATTACTTGATTATCGATTGATTAACTTTATCGCATTGTTACTTCCTACTATCCACAGTCATAAATCGGTCGCATCGATTAAACATTCGATCATTTTATTTAGGCACACTTACTCGACATAATACAAAAAGAAAAATAAACATTAACAGTCAAAGAAGTCAAAGTTGACTTGGACTTTGACTTTGACATTCGAAAACACGGGGTGTTACAGCCTCCCCTTGTTTAGGGAATTTCGTCCCGAAATTAGGCTCGAAGCTGCACATCACCGTGAGTCGTTTACCAATTTGACGCTTCAGATCTTTATTCAAACAACTGCGGGTACTTGGCCTTCATGTCGCTTTCGAGTTCCCAAGTGAACTCCGCGCCTCGTTTGCCTTCCCATCGGACTTTCACGATAGGGATGTGTGAGCGCCTGAGTTGCTTGGTTTGGCGATCCATGATTTCGACAGGCTTTTCCACGAAGTGTAAGGTTTCGTTGACCTGAAGATCGTCGAGTGGTACGATTAGACCATGATCAGCAAGGCATTTTCGGAGGTTAGACACATGGAAAGTCGGGTGGACGTTACTGGGTTCTTCCGGTAGTTCGAGTCTGTAGGCGACTTTTCCGATCCTTTCCAGAATCTTAAAAGGTCCAACATATCGAGGCGCGAGCTTCCCTTTCTTGCCGGATCTGACTACACCCTTCCAAGGGGATACCTTTAGGAGTACGTAGTTGCCAACGTCAAATTCAAGGGGCTTATGTCTTCTATCGGCGTAACTTTTCTGTCTATTCCGAGCTTTCACCAAGTTGTCTCGAATTTGGTGGATTTTGTCAGTCGTTTCTTGTAGAATCTCGGGACCGGTTAATTGCGAATGACCGATCTCGTGCCACACAATAGGCGATCGACATCTCCTTCCATACAAAGCCTCGAAAGGTGCCATTTGGATGCTGGCATGATAGCTGTTATTATACGAGAATTCGACTAGCAGCAGGTGTTTGTTCCAACTACCACCAAAATCTATGACACACGCCCGGAGCATGTCTTCAAGAGTACGGATCGTTCTCTCAGTCTGTCCGTCGGTTTGTGGATGGAATGCAGTACTCAGATTAAGCGACGTACCAAGAGCCGCTTGAAAAGTTTCCCACAATCGAGAAGTAAACCGAGCATCACGGTCAGAGAAGATGTCGCGAGGCGTACCATGATTACAAATGATCTCGTCGGTGTAGATCTGGGCTAGTCGTTCCACCTTATAGTCTTCTCGTATTGGCAAGAAGTGGGCTGATTTGGTCAGACGATCAACTATAACCCAAATACTGTCGTGACCTGATGGCGTGGGCGGGAGTTTCGTTATGAAATCCATAGCTATACTCTCCCACTTCCATATAGGTATCGGCGGTTGTTCGAGTAAGCCAGAAGGTCTTTGATGTTCAGCTTTGACTCTTGCACAGGTTAAGCAACTTCCAACGTAAAGAGCGATATCCCGTTTCATGCCCGGCCACCAGTACTTATAGCGCAGGTCCTGGTACATCTTATCAGCACCGGGATGAATAGAATATCGAGATTTGTGGGCTTCATTCATGATAATCTTTCGCAGATCAGTTCGCTTAGGGATCCAAATTCGGTTCAGATAGTAGAAAATCCCATCTGCTTTGCTTACAAGCTGAGCTCCATCATGGTAGATCCTTTCTTTCTTCAAGGTGCGTTCATTAAAACACGCATGCTGAGCTTCGCGGATGAGGGCTTCGAGGTTATGCTGGGCTTGAACGTTTCGGATACTGAGCACATAACTCTTTCTGCTGAGCGCGTCGGCAACCACATTCGCCTTGCCTGGGTGATAATGAATCTCACAGTCGTAATCGTTGAGGAGTTCTACCCATCGGCGTTGACGCATATTAAGTTCCCTCTGATTGAAGATATATTGTAAACTCCTGTGATCAGTGAAGATCGTACACTTGGTGCCATACAGGTAGTGTCGCCAAATCTACAATGCAAAGACAACCGCGCCTAGCTCGAGGTCATGGGTTGTATAGTTCTTCTCGTGGATCTTGAGATGTCGAGATGCGTAAGCTATAACCTTGTCTCGCTGCATGAGAACACAACCAAGACCAAGGTTGGAAGCATCACAGTAGACAATGAAATTGTCGTTTCCGTCGGGCAACGTAAGAATCGGTGCGTTGCACAGCATGTGGTTGAGGGTTTGAAAGGCAGACTCTTGTGCGGTTCCCCACACAAAAGGCTTGTCCTTATGAGTAAGAGCGGTAAGCGGCACAGCAATTTTGGAGAATCCTTCAATAAATCGTTGATAATAGCCCGCTAGTCCGAGGCAAGAACGAACTTCAGACGGGTTCTTAGGCGTAATCCAACTTTTGACGGCTTCAATCTTCGCGGGATCGATGTGTATTCCCTGACTATTCACGATGTGACCCAGAAACTGAACTTCCTCTAACCAGAATTCACACTTGGAGAACTTGGCATAGAGTTGGTTCCCCTGAAGTAACTCGAGAACCAAACGTAGATATTGCGCGTGTTCGGTCTTCGATTTGGAATAGATCAAGACATCGTCAATGAACACGATGACGAAACGGTCCAAGAAAGGCTTACACACGCGATTCATCAGATCCATGAAGACCACGGGTGCATTAGTTAGACCAAAAGGCATAACAACGAATTCGTAATGGCCATATTGGGTTCGAAAAGCGGTTTTGGGGATGTCTTCCTCTTGAATGCGCAACTGATGATAGCCTGAACGCAAATCGATCTTCGAGAAACATTGGGCACCTTGTAGCTGATCAAATAGGTCGTCGATTCAACGCAAAGGGTATCGGTTCTTAATGGTTAGCTTATTCAACTCCCGATAGTCGATGCACATCCGGAACGATCCATCCTTCTTTTTAACGAAAAGGACTGGCGCGCCCCAAGGAGAGGTGCTCGGGCGAATAAAGCCTTTTTCAAGTAATTCCTGGAGTTGGTTTGAGAGTTCCCGCATTTCGGATGGTGCGAGTCGATAAGGAGCTTTGGCAACGGGGTTTGCTCCAGGAATAAGGTCAATACGAAAGTCGATATCACGACTTGGTGGTAGTCCAGGAAGATCATCAGGGAACACCTGAGGAAATTCACGAACCACTGGAACGTCTTTGACTTCAACATTCTTTTTCTTTTCCTTCTCCGCTACTACAATGTTGGCCAAGAAGGCTCGGTATTCCTTGCGGAGATACTTGCTGGCTTGGACGCATGACATAAGCTTGAGGCCTTTCGACGCTGTTTCACCGTACACACATAACAAATCACCATTCGCGAGCGAGAATCGAATCATCTTTTCAAAGCACACAACATCAGCATGGTTTTCGCGAAGAAAGTCCATGCCTACTATGACGTCGAAGCTTCCAAGTTGCATCGAAATAAGGTCGATTGGAAAGATGTGATTGTTGAGCTCTAGAGTACAATCACGGAGAACAGAGTTAACGGCGACAGTTCTTCCAGTAGCGACTTCGACTTCGAATGACGAGGACAGATAAGAGCACTTACGACTAAGGAGCTTCTCGAATTCAAACGACACAAAGCAGTTATCGGCTCCAGTATCAAACAAACATGATGCATAAATACCATTCACAAGGAACGTACCATTAACCACGTTGTTATCCGCCTGAGCCTGACGGGCATTGATGTTGAAGGTTCGAGCATGGGCTACTTGCTGCTGTTGCTGAGGCTGCTGTTGTTGCTGCTGGGGCTCTTGCTTCACCACCCTGTTCGGGCACCTGTTTGCAAAGTGGTTAGGATCACCACATGCAAAGCAGACTCGAGCATTGACTGCAGGTGCTTGAGCTGCTTGTTGGCCTTGAGGGGCGGGGAGTAGAGCTTGGTGGACAGTAGCTTGCACTAGGGCTTGACGGGGACCAAAACGACAGTTCGCAGTGAAATGACCGTAAAGGTTGCAGTGAGCGCAAAAACGACAGGCTAGACCCACTGGATGATGATACGAGCATGTCGGGCAGAGCGGGTGAGGGCCTGTGTATGCACGCTTTGCTGGCGGTGCATTGATCACTGGAGCTGAGCGGTGGTGTTGTTGCTGCTGAGCTGGTACAGCTTGTAGAGGAGTAGCAGTTGTTGCGGCAGCACAGCTCTTGTTGCTGGAGCTGTTGTTGTGCTTCTTCTTTCTTCTTGATGACTTGGAGGATTGAGCAGTGGCGGTGTCGGTGGATGTTGTTGCGGTGGCTTGGTGCAGAGACTTGGTTTGCTTATCCCAAAAGCCAGACTTCACTCGCTTGTCATTGACCTCAGCGGCGAGTAGGTAAGTCTCTTCAATCGTTGCTGGCTTGGCGGCGTGAACAAAGTCGGCTACACAATCGGGCAGGGCTCGAATGTACTTCTTGATGGTTTGATCCAGGGTCTTGACTTGATTGGGACATATGATGCTAAGCTGCCTGAAGCGAGCAGTGAGAGCAGCGTTGTCTCCATCCTTCTGCTTGATGGTCCAAAACTCGTCCTCCAGCTTTTGGCGTTCATGAGGAGGGCATAATTCGTCGATCATAATTGCCTTCAACTTCTCCCATGTTAGCTCGTAAGCTGTATCATTTCTGCGCTTGTTTCGTTCGGCCGTCCATCAGTCTAGAGCACGGGACTGGAAGACGCCTGTAGCATTGAGAGTGCGAAGATTTTCAGGACATCCGCTCTGGCGCAGAGTGACTTCGACTGAGTCGAACCAGTGAAACATGGCGGTAGGGCCATCTTCTCCGGTGAACTCTTTGGGTCCGCATGCTTTGAACTGCTTGAAACTGAAAGCAGCCTTGTTTGCATCTTTGGGAGCGTCTGTTCGCGATTCTTCAGACGACTTGCTGGCGTTTTCATAAACGTTGCTCACAGCCTTTGCTACACTTTTGGCGATGATGGCGGCGAGACGTTTGTCTCTCTTCTCTTGACGAGTCAGGTGGTGTCGGGATCCAGACGACGACATGGTCTGCAACAGACATCGTCACAGGACTCAACGCAACTAAATCGAATCTCACCTCACACGTCTAGACTACTAAACCTTAAGAACACGTCGAAACACATATCGCATAAACACGTAGGCACATAACCACATATACACATAATCATAGAGCACAGAAGCACGTAGAGCACATAGATCACGGAAACACACAAGCACGTAGAGCACGGAAACATATAAACACAGAACACATTCCTATTTAGTCGCAGAGGTAGTCAGAATACAGAAACCTATCATTCAATGCTCGTGTGTCGTTCGTATATATTGGTCGTGTATAGTATATCGAATAGCAACGTATAATATAGTCTATCTTAGTCGTATAGCATAGCATAATATGATATCGTCTAGGTTGCAGCAACTGGAGATCGAATTGAGACAAAATGGCAATGCGAGTCGTGTGTGTTGATCAAAATGGTGGCAAAAATCGAATAGGTACCAAAATTAAACACGTAAACAGATAATCACACATAAAGCACATAAAATCGACGAATCATCAGAGTGACAACTGCCGACTCAAACACAAAAATCGAGAACTGGATTGTCTGCGGCTACTAGACATCGACTACCCAAAGCGATTCGACTATTCACAGTAGACCCGTCGTCACTTTCCAACTCTCGGGATCGCGTTTCTGCCTCGATTCTTGGGCATTCCGCGGGTATTCCCTTGGTCATACTTGTGAGTTCAGATCGTTGGAGTCCGTCGAGGCTTTGGTGAGATAAATAAAATCCGGAACAAGTTGTCAAGGTTAGGGTTTCACCCCTAGCTTAGCAACTTCTTCCTTGTTTTAGTAAAAATTGAGGAAGTTGAGCAGATAATTCGGTCGAGAGTTTGCGGTTTTCACACCTATTCCCGATGAATAATCTCCTCATTTGTGAATAAATTGCAGCCGGAACAAATAATTTAGTCGAGAGTTTTGAGGCTTTCACACCTGATCTTGACCAAATTACTCGTTCGGCGTCAGATGGTGAGGTGATAGCTGTGTAGTGCAAAGCAAGAAATATGAGGCATATAGGCTTGATCTGTTGATTCCTAACTATAGTCTAGGTCTCTAAGACAGCGACCCGGATTAGGTCGTGTCTAGCCTAATTCCCTATAGTTATGGCTCTGATACCAATCTGTCACACCCCAACCGATGGCGGAATCATCGGGGCATGGCACTGAGCGAAACAGATTGTTCAAAGAAATTCCATAACAACTACTATTACCGAATAGTTTAAATATCACGTCCCATACCGTGACCTATAAGATAAATTTAGTTATTACAGACATAGATATCCTTCAAACAAAACATGTTCCGACAACTCAGATATAAGTACATAAATATAAATTGTCTTGGTTTCTAGACTCTTTCCTAGCCTCGATTTCACAGCAAATAGAGCAAGTAAGCATCCTAAACACCTGTCACATACGTTAAAATAAAGTCAATACATATAATGTAAAGGTGAGCATACAAGTTTGATAATACCATATAGAGTTCGAATAGTTTAGGCATAACCAGCACGTAAACAGAGGGAAATGATGCATGTTAATTATCGACTTGGATCTATCGATACCAACGACTGCGGGTTGAGTGTCCGAGACAGTTCGCAATACATTATTACCACCGTAATCCATGCAAGAAATTGTCCTTAACAACCCCCGTGTAAACGGGCGCTGAGTCCAAACTATAGTACTACGTTGCTAAGGCAGGTAGACAGCATTCCACATGTAAACATAACAACAAGCACACATTTGGTCACGTAATACATGCATTCGGTTAGCGTTCAAATAGTTTGACTAATGTGTTTGATATGTGGTTGAAAACCGGTGTTCGTTATTGCGTAACTTTGTGTTTTTACACTAGTTTCAATCTTGAATGGCCTACTTTTAATTAGATTTGTGTTTATGCAGGTTTAACGAATTTTAAGGAGCTTTTCGGGAGCTTTACGAGTCACCGGGTCGAAAACCGGAGCACCGGAACGCATTACGGATCAAACGGGAGTGAAACAAGCAAAATCAGAAGTTGGGGTTTTGAGAGCCCGTCGCCGACGGGTCCCAAGCCGTCGGCGACGCCCTTCGGTTAAGCCCGTCGGCCAATCATGCTCGTATCCAGATGAATAGGCCGTCGGCCAGAATTGAGCTTTTGGGAACCCGTCGCCGACGGGGTCAGGCCCGTCGGCGACGGGTGGTACTTTTGCCAAACGCGAAAAAACTTGAGTTGGGTTAAGGATCTCGATTCTAATTGGCCGAGGGACATCATTGTCGGGAGTTACACTCACTTTTGAGTTTTGAACTTGATCTTGGAGCCATTCACCATCAATTATTCATCTACCATTCCATCATCATCATCTCTACAACCCGAAATCATCATCAAGAATCAAGAATCATCACCATTATCACAATTAATCCATCATCCACAAACCCTAATCCTTCCACCCTCATCATCTTTTACCAAACCTCATCATTCACCATTCTCAAGGCTTCAAGATGACTCCATCCGCATTCCAAACACCCGGTGATCAAGTTGCATCAACCATGAGCGGCTAATCATCTCAGTTTCACCCCGGTGTAGGTAGTTGTTAATTTTAGGGTTTCAATTTGTTCTTGTTTCATCTTAGTGAGAATTTGTATTTGGTTTTCGAAACTTTTGACAATAGTATTACATTTGTTACGAATTCGTGAACTGTCGAACGATGTTAAAAGTTATGACTTTGCGAAATGGTGATATGTAATTGTACGTTGTCATTGTTAGGATTTACTTGTGTTGATTAAAAAGTGTCTTTTTGTCCGTTCTTCGGGACGTTGATAGCTAGTAGCACCTAAGTCACGGTACACTAAATCCGTTAATCAAATGCATTTGAGTTGAAACTAAAACTTGTAGAAATCCTAGATTAATAATTGCCGAAACCGGGTGTGATTCCTTTTTATTATTATTGATCTAGTAATCATTTTTTCTTGCAATTGTTAATTAGTAGTTGTTACTCATTTTCATCAAATCATCTAGTTTAAAATCATATCTTCCAAATAAACAAAAACACAAAATTATTCTAGTAAGCTTCATAATCGTGACACAATTGTTTAATTCATTCGAATCCACACACAAACCACATACTCTTCGTGGATCGACCCCTTACTACCACTAACACATTGTTAAGGGTAATTTGGGCTTATAAATGTTATCTTTGACCGGAGCGCGACATTCCGATCAAATTTTGGCGCCGTTGCCGGGGAGTGCTTGCGCTTTGTGTTTGGATATTGTTTGAATTTGCGTGATTATCTGTTTAATTTGTTTAGCTTTCTTTTTGTACCTGTCTTTTTCCTTGTTACACGGGGTGTGTTACTTGTGCAGGTTACAGGTAGTGCATGCATACGCGGAACTCCGGGCGGACTTCACCTTTAGTCTACGAACCGGAAATCAAAAGAGTCGCAAGAAGAAACCTAGCAAGCCGGTTAGAAGCAACACTTGCTTCTAATCAAGCCACCACAACACCATCACTCACACCGACCATTGAAACCGATTCAATGGCGAACCACAATTCCAATCAAAACTTCAACTCAAACCAAAACTTCAATCAAAATCAATTCCAATCCCGAGGAAACTTTCATCCCGCCCAAAATGTTCAACCTATACCTCAAGAACAACCGGGTGGTAACACCAACGCTAGACCACCCACTCCACCTTTCTGAAACCAAAATCCCAATAACACCCAACGAACACCCCAACAACAAACCCTTCATCGACAAGCATCGTTACCCATCAACCTTGATGATCGGAATGTCAATTCCGATCGTAGAGGTAATCGTGATCACGGCAATCCCGCGAATGAAGACCCATTTTTCAACATCGACGACTTGAGAAATGCAATCCCCGATGATGAACCTTATAGTGTTCCCGGTTATCAATCGCCGGAACATGTAAGCATTCATACAGAAAATTCGGATGATGGGGGTTACTTTGATGATCGAGTGGATGACGATGAAGATTGGGGATACATTAATAGGGGTAATGTCTACAATGCAAGAGAGTACGAAGATGAAGAGTTTGGCTATCAAAATGCCAATTACGTTGGGGAGGATGATTATGGTTACGGGAATAGAAGGAATGACGGTTACGAAAATAACCGCCAACCACGAAACAACCACCAACGGAACCGGAATGATGGGTTTTACAACAACAACAATGCTAACCCTAACCGGATTCCTCGTTTCGTGGGAGGTGGTCATCAAGGGGGTAATCGAGGTGGAAATCGGAGAGACGATAGAAGAGATGTTGGAAGGGGTGAGAGAAGGGATGAGAGACGGGATGAAAGAAGAAATGATCGAAGATATGATAGAAGGGATAACCGGAGAATGGATGATCAAGAAGTTAACGACCCTTATCGTCGTCAACAACCTCCACGGGGAGTAAATGACCGTTTCAGGCCCATTGTTACTGAAAACGATTCACCAATCGTTTGTGAGCAAAGGATGTTTGATTGTAAACCTCATTACATCAACATACTTCCTCATTTCAACGGGAGATCCAACGATGAATCGTACACACATTTGGCGGAATTTTCTTCTATTTGTAGCACTATTGGGGGGCACAACTTTGCGTTAGAAGAAGTCAAACTTCGCTTGTTCCAATTCTCGTTGAAAGACAAAGCGAAGCAATGGTTCCTTACCCTCCCGGCCAATAGCATCCGCACATGGGGAGAAATGCAACAAGCATTTTTAGATGAGTACTATTCTATGGCAAAGACCGATGATGCTCGTGATGAAATTAGGTCTTTTCGCCAATTATCGGGTGAGCCATTGCATGAGGCATTCACTCGATTCAAAGAAATGATGCGGAGATGCCCACATCATCAAATCGAGAAGTGGGAGTTGGTTAAGTGCTTTTTACGGGGTCTAGATGACACAACATGGAGTCGTCTCGAGTCGACAAGTAATGGGACTCTTTTGAGCAACCACGAAGACGATGATTGGGAGTTTTTAGAGCGGATGAGTAAGCGGTCAAAAGAGAAAGAATCGCCGATAGAGCTAAAAAACATCCCGTTTCCCGGTCACTTCCCGATCTTGACTCTAAAGATCGGATTTCTACTCTAGAGCGGGAATTGGGTCGAATGAAGAAGAAGGAAGTTAATGCGGTCCAGTTCGATGTGTGTGAGGAATGTGGTGATATCGGACATAGAGCGGAACAATGTCCAACAGGACCGGAGGAAGTCAATCAAGTGTATGGAGATAGGAAGCAATATGACACGAACTCCAACACTTACCATCCGGGTTTGAGAAATCACCCCAATTTCCGATATGGTAACGCTTCAAATCAAATGAACTCGAGCTTCCAATCGGGTAATCAAGGAGGTCAAAGCGGGTCATCATATCAAAACCGCCAAGGTGGTAACCAAGGAGGTTACCAACGAAATTATAACCAAGGGTACCAAGGTAGGGATAACAATTACCAAGGTGGGTACCAACGGAATTACAACAATCAAGGCGGCAATGGAAGTGGGTCGAACAATCAAACCGGTGGCAATGACTTGAGTGCCAAGATGGATGCCTTGCTGAACATGCAAAAAGAATCTCAAAGCAACATAAAAGAGTCTCACAATGATATCAAAGAGATGAAGAAGATAAACGAGATTCGAGATAAAGCACATGAGGCATTGGCGAAACAAGTGGGCCAACTTGCGGAAGAAGTGGCTCAGATAAAGGGAAGCATGGGGAAGCTTCCAAGCGACACCACGGTAAACCCTAAGCATCAAGGGTCGAGCTCGAGAAATACACGTGAGGTACATTTAAATGAAATTTCTTTACGTAGTGGTCGAGTCATAGATAATGGTGTCAAACCACCATCACCCCAGTTTGTTGAAGGGGTGGTGGAAGATGCGAGTGAAGATGAGCGTGATGATGGTCAAACGAGTCAAAATAAAAATGATTTGAGAAAGAAAAACAACCCCCCCCCCCCCCGTTGCGACCATTCCCGTCCCCAAGGCTAAGGAAAATGGTGTGGAGGCTAATACCGCACCTTATCCCGAAGCATTGAAGGGACCCGCAAAGAAAATTGTAAACAAAAGAGGTCCACAACAAGAAGAGTTGTTGGAAATTTTTAAACAAGTAAAAATAAATTTACCTCTTTTGGATGCAATTAAACAAGTATCGTCTTATGCCAAGTACTTGAAAGACTTGTGCACGCAGAAACGAACTCACAAATTTCCAAAAAAAATAGATTTAACCGAAAACGTGAGTTCGATTCTTTCGGGTGCACTTCCACCTAAGCTCCAAGATCCGGGTGCGCCTATCATTTCAATTCAAGTAGGCGATTTTAAAATCAACCGGGCACTTCTAGATCTTGGTGCTAGTGTAAGCATTCTACCGGGTAGTTTGTATGACCAATACGAGTTCGGATGTGATAGTGAAAATCGAGGATTTTTACTATCCGGTGGACTTTCTTGTACTTGATTATGTGGCCAAGGACCCAACCAAACAACCTACGGTGATTTTGGGTCGACCGTTCTTAGCAACTGCAAATGCTCAAATTGACTGCAGAACAGGAACGGTTGACATGACATTTGGAAACCGAAGGTTGAGGTTACATGTTTTTTCAGACTTATGAGCCCTCCAGTTGATGATGAATGCTATATGGCAGACATTGTTGACACGTGCATACCCCTTTGCAACACAGTCGTTTATGGAGAAAACACGATGGAGGATTGTTATACGTTTGACTGGTCACAGGTGGAGGTGGAGAGAAGCATGGACGAAGAAGTAAGGAGTTTGGAGGTGCTTGCGGTTCGAGAAGGAAAACCGACATGGACACACCAAGTTGAAAGCTTACCGGAGAGCATTGACACTAAATTGAAGCCGTCGTTAGTAGAGCCTCCGTAAGTTGAGTTGAAAGCATTGCCGAAGCATCTCAAGTATGCTTATGTTGGAGAAGGCAATACACTCCCGGTTATTATTGCATTGAATTTAACCGTGGAGCAAGAGGAAAAACTGATGGAGGTGTTGGTCACCAATCGGGCGGCGATTGGATGGACCATTGCGGATTTGAAGGGTATTAGTCCCTCGGTGGTGATGCACAAAATCATCACGGAAGAGAATGTGACCCCCGTTCGAGACGCACAACGGAGACTAAATCCGAACATGCGGGAGGTTGTGAAGAAGGAAGTGCTGAAGTGGCTTGATGCGGGTATCATTTACCCGATCTCGGATAGCCAATGGGTGAGCCCAACATAGACGGTTCCCAAGAAAGCTGGTATACAAGTCGTCAAAAATGACGCAGGTGAAGAGGTAGCCACCCGGCCGGTAACCGGGTGGCGAATTTGTATTGATTATAGGAAGTTGAACACCGCAACTTCCAAAGATCATTTTCCTTTACCGTTCATAGATCAAATAGTTGAGAAATCGTCGGGGCAAAAATTTTATTGCTTCTTAGATGGCTATTCCGGTTATAACCAAATTGCCATCCATCCGGAAGATCAATCAAAGACTACGTTTACATGTCCCTACGGTACATTCGCATTTAGGCGAATGCCGTTTGGATTATGTAACGCTCCCGCCACCTTCCAAAGGTGCATGATGAGTATCTTCTCAAATATGGTGGGAAAGTCTTTGGAAATCTTCATGGATGATTTCTCAATTTTTGGATCATCTTTTGAGGCTTGTTTGGACCAACTAGATAAAGTGTTAAAAAGATGTGTTGAGACTAGTTTGGTCCTAAGTTGGGAAAAGAGCCATTTTATGGTTCAAGAGGGAATTGTGTTGGGACATGTGGTGTCAAGTCGTGGGATAGAGGTTGATCGTGCTAAGGTACAAGTCATATCTACTTTACCGTATCCCACGACTGTTAAAGGTGTTAGGTCGTTTCTAGGTCCCGGGGGTTTTATAGGCGATTTATTAAGGGTTTTAGTGATATAACAAAGCCTTTATGTAATTTGTTGTTAAAAGACCAACCGTTTGATTTCAATGAAAATTGCCAAAATGCTTTTAACAATTTGAAAGAGAAATTAGTGAAGGCCCCAATCTTGCAATCGCCAAATTGGTCTTTACCTTTTGAAATTATGTGCGATGCAAGTGATTATGCGGTGGGGGCCGTGTTGGGACAACGGGTTGACAAGAAACCCGTTGCCATATACTACACAAGTAAGACTCTTTCGGATGCGCAATTGAATTACACAACCACCGAGAAAGAGCTACTTGCGGTGGTATATGCATTGGATAAATTTCGGTCTTACATCTGGTATAACAACCCTCGGTAAAACTGTCACGGCCCCCGACCCGGTTTGACCCGTTTCAGGAGCCGCGGGACAGAAATCATGCGGTATTTTAATTTAGGCGACAGCGGAAGTCTTTTAAAACAGGATCTTTAGTATTTAAAACTGCTCATTACATAATTTAGGGATAAAATCCAGTAATTTACAATAATGTGATTTCCATGGAGATCTTTATTTTTTTAAAACATGTTCCTTTATTTATTTACACTGAGCCACTTTTCTAAGCTGGTAGTGCTTCCTGGCACTTTTCTTTGCTCACAACAGATTACCTGAAACATGTTTGAAAAAAAAAGGTTTTGTCAGCGGGGAAATACTGAGTGAGTTCATTCAGTTTTTAGGAAATGACCCATAGTTATAAATTACAGCATAAGAGCGATTACAATGGTTCACATCTTATCTTTATCTGGCTTTCTGCCACAATGGTGACAAGTCACAATGGTGACGATGGTCATACCACTATTAGGTCAATGAACTCTAATAGTGACGTTTCTCCCTAGTAGGTCAATGAACCTAACTGGGAGAAATAGTAATGTGCACAATACCCTACTAACCAATAAATCAAGATATCCATGACTTAGTCCCTGTAATTATAACACTTTGAAAATAATTTGGAGTATTGTAAAACAGTTGATAAAAAGAAGAATGACTCACCTTGCAGATTTAACGAGCAGTGTATAAGCCTACTGATTAGCCTTGATTATTTCTAATTTAACAATAATGCACACAAAACAGGATTAGTGATCAATACAGCAGTTACGATAAATTTCCAAGATCAATTTCTCACAATGAATGACCAAGTGCAATACTTCAACTCATTTATCAAAATGACAAACGACAAAGTATAGTACTTCAACTCATTATCGAATTATCGACAACGACAAAGTACAATGCTTCAACTCATTTATCGGATTACCGACAAACGACAAAGCATAGCCCAATGTGGGCGGCACTTAGACATTCTTTGAATGTATTGATTCCGGAAACTGAATCGTAATAGCGATCGAGTAATTACCCTGTTATCGCGGCAGAATTTCGAGATTATGTGGGTTTTTGTAGTATTTTGACGATATCTGGATGTACAAATTGAATTTTACCGTCGAACCAACGCAGGAAATCAAGTGCCAAACTCCTCTATTTATACTGGAAATTTGACACCGTCGCGTAGCGCGAGGGGGTACCCCTATATGCGTCGCGCTACGCGAGTGACCACCCTACTTTCATAGAGTAGCCCTTCGTGCATGTAGGCTTGCTGTGTTGTCAGTTTCCTAAAATTCGATTTTTACAGATAGTTATGAAGATAATTGTTGGCTAGGGTTTATCCCCTTCTGAGTTTTAGGGGTCCTGATCCTGATTCTGAAAATTCTGAAAATTTTAGGGTTTGTGTAGAATCACTTGGGTTTCTCAATTAGGGTTTCCTTAATAGCTAATTATCATCCTAATTAGGGATTTTAGTGACAGTTGTTACATCCTCCCCACCTTAAGAAAAATCTCGTCCTCGAGATTCACTGAAATAGATGAGGGTATTTTCACTTCATTTCTGATTCCAGTTCCCAAGTATACTCTTGTTCTCTTTTGGATTCCCATTGGACTTTCACTAACACTAGTCGTTTGTGTTTGAGAAACTAAATTTTCCGATCTTCTATTTGTAGGGGTTTCTCTATCATTTATCTCTATATCTTGAAGAGGTACTACCAAGGATTCGCCTGATAGACGTTTCTTGAGATTGGATATATGAAACACATCATGTACTCTAGCTAATTCTTCTGGTAGTTGTAATTGATAAGCTACTGGTTCTATGCGTTTGATTACTGGTAATGGTCCTACGTATAAGAGACTTAGCTTCTTCTCTTACCGAATTTATAAATTCCTTTCCAAGGAAATACTTTCAATAGCATTTTGTCTCCAACTCGAACTTCGACGGCTTTTGTTTATTATTTGTATAATTCTTCTACCCGTCTTCAGCCTTTCCTTCGTGATACTAAATATCACAGTCGTAATCACCGAGGATTTCCTTTTTCTCATGTTTAATTCTTGTTGCTCAAATATGTATCTTAAATTCTTATGACCTATATGGATAGTAAGCTTGCTTAGATAATGTTTCATAATCTTAAGGGTAACTTGTGGTTTCTAATTTTTAAGCTTACAAGTGGTAAGGCTTTCTTCGTGCTTTTGCAATTGCCTTGATGCATACACAATTACCTTTTTGTGTCGCATTACCATATATCCAAATTTTAACTTTGAAGCATTACCGTATACTTTAAAATCTTCTGTTCCTTCTGGTAAGGCTAGCTAGAGGCTTCTTTTTGTTTAGGTTCTTATTTAAAATTAACTGTGTTAACTTAGTTAAGGATGTATCTATCTAAAAGAATCCTTAATAAACTGCCTATAGTATCCGGCTAAATTTACAAAATACCTACTTTCCATTTAAAGATTGCGAACTCTTCCATTGCTATCTTAGCAGGATCTAAGTGAATATCTTCATGATTTATCATGTGACCTTACGTGGTTTATTTCCTATAATCATAAATACTTCTCCGGTGGTTACCTGGATTTTCTATAAAGTTCTTATCACAGAGAATTCGAGTAGGGTTGGCTACTAACCAATCTATTTCTAACACAACATTAAACTTGGCTAATTTCATAGGAATTAGGTTAGCGAAGAATTATATGACCTGAGAGTTATATTTTCCTTTTTGCATGTTTTGACTATAAAGGTTTGTCTAAGTTAAAAGTTTAACAGAATGAAGTATTTATAGAACTTTGGTGTGTATCAAAGTCAGATAATACTTTTTGTGTAAACGTTGTAACCTAGGACGTACCGGCTATTACATCTGGAATGAGCTCTGTTTCCTGAGCCGTCAATTGAAAGGCTCTTGCATTCCTTTTTGCTTCTTCTGCAGGTTTGGCTTTAGTATCAGATGGTTTGTTTAATTTTGGACAATTTGGCCTAAGATGTCCAGTTTCTCCACAGTTGTAACAAACTGAAAATTTCTTCCTTCTGCAGTCTTCTTCCTGATGCCCCGGAATTTTGCAAAAATTGCAGTATCCTTTGCATCTTCCAAAATGCTTTCTTTTGCAAAAATTGCAAAATGAACTAGTAGAAGATTGCCCATTCCCTCCTTTCTTAAAATCGTTATGGTTATCCGAACGGATTACCTGGGTAATCTTTTGGGCTACTTCCTTCCTTCTATTTTCTTCTCTTGTCCGTACTAGTTCGTCAGTCAGAGTATTGGCTAAATCCACCGCATCATCAATCGTGCGAGGTTTCGCAGCCTTGACGATGTTACGGATTTCAGAAATCAATCCCCAAATATATCGAGAAATAAGTACTGGCTCTGGCGAAGCCAGGGTTGGTACTACTCGAGCATATTCGAAGAATGTCGTAGTATACTTTCGACAATCTACATCAACCATTCGGTGGGTTAAAAACTTGTTTGTCATTTGTTCTTTTTCAAATTCGGGACAGAATTTTCTTTCTACCAAGCTCTTAAATTCTTCCCAGTTCATAGCATACGCCATTCTTCTTCCTTTTGATTGTAACACCGTATTCCACCATTCTAGCGCTCCTCCTTTGAAAAGGTTTGACGCGTACATGACCTGATCATCCTGAGCACATTTACTTATGGCAATTACTGCCTTAGTTTTCTCTAACCAACGTAGTGCCGCAGTCGCTCCTTCGTTGCCTGCAAACTCAGATGGTTTACAAGCAAGAAATTCCTTGTAAGTGCAACCAGGTGTTGCAACTTTCATTTTCTTAGGGAGCGGCGCTGGTTGTGGTTCATTGTCATGATTAACATGATCATTGCCTCCGTTTACGCTATTACTGAAGTTATCTTCAGAAATACGTTTGCTAGGAACGGGTTGTTGTGGTTCTATTGGATTTTTAACAGCAGCAACGATGGCTGGAATAGCGTTGGCTATCCCTTGAGCTATCATTGTTGGAATAGTGTTGGCTATCCCTTGAGCAACGATATTTTCTATATCCTGCCTAGTCATATATTGATCCCCCGGTTGTTGCTCAGAATCATTAACCTCATTAACTGGTTCATTATTAGCGTTTTCCATTTGACAACTAAGTTATAGATAAATAATTAGTATACAAGAAATAATCCAATATCACACTTAATTGCACATAATCACGTATACGAACAAAATTTGTAAATTTTCTAAAATTTCATGCTTCTATATACAACCGTTTTATTATTTATCTTACACATACTGATTTTACTATTATTATTAAATAACAGTTTCATAAATCCCCTATTCTTTTTGTCAACGATATTCTAATAACTGTGTTCCCTCTTATCGTAGTTCCAGGAGATCTGTCCCCCAATCTCTTGGATCCTATTCCCAGTATCCATTAGTTCTTCACCAAAGCGAAGTTCAGCCTTATTCTTGTTACTCATTGGTGGATTTGGTAAAGGTTCTAGATGGAACTTGAGGAAAAAGCTTATAGGGATAGTTTTGTAATTGTATTTCATTAATTAACCATTCGTCTATTTGCGAGTGGATTGAAGGGTTTGGAATAGATGGTTCTAAGTTCATTGGTAGTTGTGTTCCGGGAGAGCGATTAAAAATATTTTCATTAACAGGCTTAATAGTATTATGGCTTGTCATTATAGAATCTAACTCTTCCTGAGATGGTAACTTTTCAATTTGCCTAGAACTTTTCCCAATTTCTATTTCCTTGGGCTTGGGTTTCTCGAAAGGTAAAGCATCGAATTCTATAGGTTCTTTTATATCTGGTATATACCTATTGAAATCTCTGGAAACTTCTACTCTTACTGGATAGAGATTTAAATTCTGAAGGGCCTCAGACAAATTACTCATGCTGTTTAGCAAAAATAGACATAGTCAGAATTCATGAAATTTATAGAAAACTTTTTTTTTTTAAAATATTAGTTCCTACTGGGTACTATTGAAATTTACATCATACGAGGTTTTATTTGAAAATTTTATGATTTTCTTGATAAGACTTCTAGACTGTAGATAATAAAGGTACTAATACTTGAGTCAATTTATTTAAGAATTTGCATGACTTACTACATTGACTAGCATATAAAGATCTGCTCATACTGTACACAATTAGTCAGATAAATAAACAAATAATCACAAAATAGCCATTAATGGAAATTAAGTATTTTCTAAATACTTAATTGGCTTAAATCAGTGGCTTGAGAAGTGGCTCTGATACCACCTTATTTCTGTCACGGCCCCCGACCCGGTTTGACCCGTTTCAGGAGCCGCGGGACAGAAATCCTGCGGTATTTTAATTTAGGCGACAGCGGAAGTCTTTTAAAACAGGATCTTTAGTATTTAAAACTGCTCATTACATAATTTAGGGATAAAATCCAGTAATTTACAATAATGTGATTTCCATGGAGATCTTTATTTTTTTAAAACATGTTCCTTTATTTATTTACACTGAGCCACTTTTCTAAGCTGGTAGTGCTTCCTGGCACTTTTCTTTGCTCACAACAGATTACCTGAAACATGTTTGAAAAAAAAGGTTTTGTCAGCGGGGAAATACTGAGTGAGTTCATTCAGTTTTTAGGAAATGACCCATAGTTATAAATTACAGCATAAGAGCGATTACAATGGTTCACATCTTATCTTTATCTGGCTTTCTGCCACAATGGTGACAAGTCACAATGGTGACGATGGTCATACCACTATTAGGTCAATGAACTCTAATAGTGACGTTTCTCCCTAGTAGGTCAATGAACCTAACTGGGAGAAATAGTAATGTGCACAATACCCCACTAACCAATAAATCAAGATATCCATGACTTAGTCCCTGTAATTATAACACTTTGAAAATAATTTGGAGTATTGTAAAACAGTTGATAAAAAGAAGAATGACTCACCTTGCAGATTTAACGAGCAGTGTATAAGCCTACTGATTAGCCTTGATTATTTCTAGTTTAACAATAATGCACACAAAACAGGATTAGTGATCAATACAGCAGTTACGATAAATTTCCAAGATCAATTTCTCACAATGAATGACCAAGTGCAATACTTCAACTCATTTATCAAAATGACAAACGACAAAGTATAGTACTTCAACTCATTATCGAATTATCGACAACGACAAAGTACAATGCTTCAACTCATTTATCGGATTACCGACAAACGACAAAGCATAGCCCAATGTGGGCGGCACTTAGACATTCTTTGAATGTATTGATTCCGGAAACTGAATCGTAATAGCGATCGAGTAATTACCCTGTTATCGCGGCAGAATTTCGAGATTATGTGGGTTTTTGTAGTATTTTGACGATATCTGGATGTACAAATTGAATTTTACCGTCGAACCAACGCAGGAAATCAAGTGCCAAACTCCTCTATTTATACTGGAAATTTGACACCGTCGCGTAGCGCGAGGGGGTACCCCTATAGGCGTCGCGCTACGCGAGTGACCACCCTACTTTCATAGAGTAGCCCTTCGTGCATGTAGGCTTGCTGTGTTGTCAGTTTCCTAAAATTCGATTTTTACAGATAGTTATGAAGATAATCGTTGGCTAGGGTTTATCCCCTTCTGAGTTTTAGGGGTCCTGATCCTGATTCTGAAAATTCTGAAAATTTTAGGGTTTGTGTAGAATCACTTGGGTTTCTCAATTAGGGTTTCCTTAATAGCTAATTATCATCCTAATTAGGGATTTTAGTGACAGTTGTTACAAAAACCGACACCCTCATAATAATTTTGACACCCTAATATATCTTAAAATGTCTCAACATATCTTTATATGCATCCCATATATGAAAACCGAGCCCAAAATAGATTATAGTATATAAAATAAATTAAAAACACTAAAAATTAAGCTGAGGCGGGCCGCTTAGGACCTCACCTCAACTTAACGCGGGTCGCATTAAGGTGTAGCCGGACTCCACTGAAATCTTTAGTTCATGCGGGCCGCGTATGATTTCGTTTAAGTTGATGCGGGCCGCGAGTGTTTCAGAATGTGGCAAAGCCTGGTGCGGCCACGTGGCCCAACACCCGGCAAGCCTACTAGGTGACCCAGCCAACCTACGCGTTGACCCAGCGTTGACGCGGGCCACCTAAGCTTGGCCTGTACTTAACGCGGGCCGCGAGAAGGTGCGATTACAGCCCTATAAATAGAAGGCAACGGGCCTTCAGTCCGATCGTTCATTTCTTTCTTTCAATCTCAATTTCTGTAGTGGAGTTATTATACCCGGGCATTATACCCCCTAATTAGCGAGGTTCTGCTACGATGTAAGTATTATAACCCCTGGAGACGTATTAGATACGCTGCCCGATTGATCTAGGGTTCCGTAACGGCTGTCGTGGTCCTGCCTGATGTAGTCGTTGGAATGCCGTCTTGGGGAGGGTATTACTAATGTTAAAATGGGTTATTATACTAACACACGTACATTTGTGTAAATTATAGATATTCACCAGGAAACCCGAAAGAATAACCTAAAACAGCAATGTGAGTTGATCCACTTTTTGTTAACTATTTTTACAAAACCTTACATACTTTTCCATACGAATAACAGTTATTGAGTATTTGTAAGAATACAATTATCGTGGGTATGTTGGGTTTTGTATACAAAATTTGTTACCACCTGGTTAAGGAGTAACATTTCCACAAGTCAGGTCTGACAGTACCGACGGGTGATAATTGATATAACTTGGAAACAAATGTAATTGCGGGATCGCCCTCAATACTGTTCACTGTGAAATGATTTTAGTTAAACTTGATTAAACTGGGATTCACTCACCAGTATTTCCCACTGACAAAATGTTTTTAAAACGCGTTTCAGGTAACAAAATGTGAAAGCCAAATAGAAGCCAGTTGGACAGCACTGGAGGCTTGGAAAAGTGGCAATATAGTTACCTAAGAATAAAATGGATGTTTTTATTAAATAAATATAATTTATTCCTATAAAATGTGTGTACTGAAAACTTGGGTTTTACCCATATGTTTAATATTAGCAAACATGGTGGTTTACTCTGATTAAGTATTTCCTAACTACGGTCCTGATGAAAATTTCCGCTGCCAAATTGGATAAATAAACGTGATACCACCGAAACTGGCTCGCGGCCGCCTGTTCCCGGGAACTAGGGATCGGGGGCTGTGACAGAAGGTGGTATCAGAGCTATGCCACTGATTCAGCCACAGGAGTGTTCTGCTGACATCAAAATTCAAAGTGTTAGGAAATAAATTACGGAAATATGTGCACAATTGTATTTTCTTGCTATGTGTTATCTGACTATTTGTTAGTTTACAGTATGAGCGACCAAGGACCCTCTGACGCGTATCGTCAATTGTCTGGTTCGCCTAGAAGCGAAGGCACCTCCTTTTCTCAGCCTGCCCTCTCAGGGTACTCTGCTGATACGGAAGAAGGAATCTTTGTGTTTAAGGCTCAATCTGAAGAGCCATTTCCTCAGAAAAAAGAGGGGGTGGTTCAGTAGGGGAGCGCACGAGCGTAGGAAACGAATGAAAAAGTTGCAGGAACAGCGAGTGTTAGCCGCAGCAAAAAGAGAGACTGATGAGGATATGCTCAATAGGGGTATCGCTAATATCCATATTTTAGCAACCACTGCTGCTGACCCAAACCTGGAACAAATGCTAGCACCCTAACCACCAAATCCTGACCAACCCATGGAAGTAGAAAACCCTGGAAATCAAATAGAAATGCCTGATTACAACCCGGAGGAGATACCTAGGATACCTGCACCAAATCCCCTAGACCCAACCAACTACGACCCTTGGTGGGACGATGTTAGGGACTACGTGCAACAGAACCCAATACAGGAAAATGTGCCAATACCCAACTTAGGAGCCTACCCAGGGTTAGATCCTCAAGATCCCTACAACATTAGTGATGTATATGTTAGGGAAATTTTAGAGAATCCCTACCCATACCAGGCCCCTATGCCTCCATATCAGGAACCCGCACCCCAGATTCCAAACCCAGTCCTAGAACCTACACCCCCAATGAGTGCAGAAAATGTCCAAGAACTTAGGACCTTCGGTGAGGAAATTTTAGAAAGCAGTGAGAGAATGCGACAGGTGGGAGAACGCCTCGTATGGAAATACGACGAGCGTAATATGGATTTTTGGATGAATCCATATCAGTAAATGTGATGGCAGGAACGGTAGTAGTAATAATAATATAATATAATATAATAATATATGTGTGTATGTGAAAAGAAAAAAAAAACTACGGATGCCTACTATTAGTATTGTAGCTTTACATTTCAGTTGGTATTGTAATTTAAATTTCAGTACAGGTGTGTAATGATGCATACTATATAAATAGAGTAAAAGTCGCAATGCTCGACGCTTTTGACCAAAAAGTGTTGTCATGTGATTGGCTATATTCAAATATTATTTGTGATATTAATATTTGGTAAATGTTTAAAATTCAGATGGCCGACGAGGGAAATCAAGATAATCTGAAAAACGATAACCAGAGTAATATTAACGTGCTTAATGAGAATCCGGACAACAATAACAATGGAAACCAAATGGATAATAGTGCCGTTCAACACATAGTGGCACAAGGAATTATAGATGCAATGCCATTTATTATTCAAACGGTTCAAGAAGCGAATAATAAAAGTAAGCATAACAGTAAGCGTCCAAGTGAACCGGAACACAGTGTGAACAATGGACCCGTACTTCAAGCGCCCATTCCCAAAAGAAGAAGAACCATGCCATATGGTTGTTCTTACAAAGAATTCTGGTCCTGTAAACCAATAGAATTCTCGGGCAATGAAGGACCCATTGCAGCCCTACGCTGGATAGAGAAAACTGAGGCTGTTCTGAAAATAAGCAAGTGTGCTGAAGAAGATAAGATAATGTTTGCTTCAAATCTGTTCAAAAACGCAGCCTTAGAATGGTGGAACACTATCCTCCAGTCAAGAGGAAGTGATAGAATTTATAGCATGGAATGGGAGGAGTTCAAAAATATGGTAGAAAGGAAATTCTGCCCTCCCAATGAAAAGGAACAGATAGCCAATAAGTTCCTGAATCTTAGAATGGCTGGGGTAGACACTAAAGGTTACACTACCACATTCTTTGAATATGCTAGGATAGTACCGACCCTTGCATCACCTGAACCAGTGTTAATCTCCCGTTATATCTGGGGATTAATTGGAGAAATTAGACATGTAGTCAAGGCAGCTAGACCCCAAACTATAGAGGAAGCTGTAGAACTAACCAATACCTTGACTGATGAACTAGTGCGAACTAGAGAAGAAGACCAGAGGAGAAACCTAACCCAAAGGCTTACTCAAGAATTCCGTTCAGGGAATTTTAACCGTAGGAATATAGGTTCTACCTCTGCACCATACTGCAGAAACTGCAAGAAGAAGCATTCTGGAAAATGCTCTACATACTGCAATTACTGTAAGGCGCCAGGACACAAGGAAGAAAATTGCAGGAGAAAAACCAGTAATGGAATGTGCTACAACTGTGGAGAAAAAGGTCATATTAAGACAAACTGTCCAAAATTGGCTCCAGCTGCAAACAACAAGAATACTAAAAATGCTAGAGCATTTGTTCTAACGGCAGATGAAGCCAAAATGATTCCGGACGTCATTGCTGGTACGTTTTTAGTTAATGATAATTTTGCTAAAGTATTATTTGACTCTGGTGCAAACCAAAGTTTTATTAATACTTCGTTTTGCAAACTCCTAAATCAATCATTAACTAAACTACCACAAGAATGTCTAGTAGAAACCGCAAATGGAGAAACCGTTAGGATTTCTGAAATCTTGCAAGGAGCAAGAATAGAAATCTTTAATCAAAAATTTATTGCAAACCTTTACCCAATGAATCTGGCTGGATTCGATGTTGTACTAGGAATGGATTGGTTAATAGCTAATAAAGCCAATATCTTATGTGATCAAAAGTCAATTCAAGTAAAATCACCAAGAGGTGAAAAGATCACAATTAAAGGAGATAAATCATCTAGATCCACTAAATTCATATCTGTGATGAAAACTGCAAGTTATATAAGGAAAGGATCTATAGTGTATTTGATTTCTATAATCACTAACACGAAAGGAAAAGAATTAAAAGACATTCCAGTAGCGTCTCAGTTTTCAGATGTCTTTCCAGAAGAATTGCCAGGACTACCGCCAGACAGGGAAGTTGAATTCAGAATACATCTGCTACCAGGAACAGCACCAATTGCCAAAACACCTTACCGTTTGGCACCCGCGGAAATGCAAGAACTGAAGAAACAACTAGACGAATTATTGGAGAAAGGATTCATACAGCTAAGCTCATCGCCATGGGGAGCGCCGATTTTATTTGTTAAAAAGAAGGACGGATCAATGCGTATGTGCATTGACTACCGTGAATTAAACAAAGTCACGATTAAGAATCAGTATCCATTACCGAGGATCGATGATTTGTTTGATCAACTTCAAGGAGCTCGATTTTTCTCTAAAATTGATTTAAGATCAGGATATCATCAATTAAAGGTACAGGAAGAGGATATTCCTAAAACCGCATTCAGAACAAGGTATGGTCATTATGAATTTACTGTCATGCCATTTGGTTTAACCAATGTCCCAGCCGCATTCATGGACATGATGAACCGAATATGTAAACCATATTTGGATAAATTCATAATTGTCTTCATAGATGATATTCTAATTTACTCTAAAAGTAAAGAGGAGCATGCAAAGCACTTGCACTTACTTTTAAGTTTATTGAGAAAGGAAAAGCTTTATGCTAAATTTTCAAAGTGTGAATTTTGGTTAGAACAGGTACAATTTCTCGGACATTTAGTTAATCATGAAGGAATTCATGTAGATCCAACAAAAATCGAGGCAATTACCAGATGGAAAACCCCTGAGTCACCAACCGAGGTTAGAAGTTCCTTAGGATTGGCCGGTTATTATATAAGATTTATTTGAGATTTTTCTAAAATAGCCATTCCTTTAACTAAGTTAACCTGTAAATCTGTTAAGTTTGAATGGGGACCAAAACAAGAAGAAGCTTTTAGAATCCTTAAGCAAAGATTAACCCATACGCCCATATTAGCGTTACCGGAAGGAACTGAAGACTTTGTAGTCTTTTGTGACGCTTCTAAGTTAGGTTATGGATGTGTATTAATGCAACGTCAAAAGGTTATAGCCTACGCCTCTAGACAGCTTAAAAGTCATGAAGAGAATTATTCAACCCATGATTTGGAATTAGGAGCTATAATTTTCGCTCTTAAGATTTGGAGACATTATCTTTATGGTAGTAAGTTTACCATATTCACAGATCATAAGAGCTTAAGGTATGTTTTTGGGCAAAAAGAGTTGAATATGAGACAAAGACGCTGGATGGAATTACTTAGTTATTATGATTGTGATATCCAGTATCACGCAGGAAAAGCAAATGTAGTGGCAGATGCTTTAAGTCGAAAGTATCATGAAAAGCCAAAAAGGGTATGTTCTCTTAAATTAAATCTACAAATAGATTTAAATAATCAGATTAGAAAAGCACAAGCATCAGTAATCAAGGAGGATACTGAAAAATTAAAAGGAATGATTAAGGAGTTAAAACAGGGAACAGATGGAATTTGGAGGTTCCATAAAAAGAGAATGTGGATACCTAAATTAGGAAATTTACGCCACCATATATTAAAAGAAGCCCATAAATCTAAATATACGATGCATCCAGGAAATCATAAAATGTACCAGGATTTAAGGAAAAATTTCTGGTGGATAGGAATGAAAAAGGACATAGCAGCTTATGTTTCTAAATGTTTAACTTGCTCACAAGTTAAAGCTGAACATCAGAAACCCTCAGGTTTGTTACAACAATTGGAAATGCCAGTTTGGAAATGGGAATTGATAACAATGGATTTTGTTACCAAATTACCCAAAACGAGAAAAGGTAATGATACAATCTGGGTGATTGTAGATAGGCTAACCAAGTCAGCTCATTTCCTACCAATGAAGGAAACCTTTAGTATGGAACAATTAGCCAAATTATATGTAAATGAAATTGTTTCATTACATGGAATTCCTTTATCAATTGTTTCTGATAGGGATAGCCGTTTTACTTCTCATTTTTGGTCAAGTTTCCAAAAAGCAATGGGAACAAAGTTAAACTTAAGCACAGCTTATCATCCTCAAACAGACGGGCAAAGCGAAAGAACAATCCAGACAATGGAAGACATGCTTAGAGCTTGTGTAATTGATTTCGGAGGTAATTGGGACGAACACTTACCTTTAATAGAATTTTCTTATAATAACAGTTATTACACAAGTATCAATGCTGCACCATTCGAAGCACTTTATGGACGAAAGTGCAGAACCCCAGTCTGTTGGGCAGAAATTGGGGAAAAACAACTATCTGGACCCGAGATAGTACAAGAAACAACTGATAAAATCATTCAAGTCAAGGAACGACTGAAAGCAGCGCGTGATCGACAAAAGAGCTACGCTGATAACAAACGCAAACCATTAGAATTTCAAGTAGGAGATAAAGTATTGTTAAAAGTCTCTCCTTGGAAAGGAATGGTAAGATTCATCAAAAGAGGAAAGTTAAGTCCCAGGTATATTGGACCTTTTAAGATTATTAAAAGAATAGGACCTGTAGCCTATCAGCTACAACTGCCAGAGGAAATGGCAGGAATACATGATGTATTTCATGTATCTAATCTCAAAAAGTGTCTAGCCGATGAATCACTCTTAGTACCTCTTAAAGATATAGAAGTAAATAAACAACTCAATTTTGTAAAGAGACCTCTACAGATTGAAGATAGGAAAATTAAGAATCTCAAGCATAAGAGATTAGTTCTGGTCAAAGTGAAATGGGACTCCAAAAGAGGACCTGAGTACACATGGGAGCTTGAATCAGAAATGCAAAAGAAATATCCACACTTGTTCCAGTAGATCTCGAGGACGAGCTCTAAAACAAGGTGGGGAGGATATAACAACCCTCGGTAAAACCGACACCCTCATAATAATTTTGACACCCTAATATATCTTAAAATGTCTCAACATATCTTTATATGCATCCCATATATGAAAACCGAGCCCAAAATAGATTATAATATATAAAATAAATTAAAAACACTAAAAATTAAGCTGAGGCGGGCCGCTTAGGACCTCACCTCAACTTAACGCGGGCCGCATTAAGGTGTAACCGAACTCCGCTGAAATCTTTAGTTCATGCGGGCCGCGTATGATTTCGTTTAAGTTGAT
Source organism: Helianthus annuus (assembly GCF_002127325.2). Lineage (NCBI taxonomy): Eukaryota > Viridiplantae > Streptophyta > Magnoliopsida > Asterales > Asteraceae > Helianthus > Helianthus annuus. The sequence continues at coordinate 145,273,517 of NC_035448.2, forward strand.
GCGGGCCGCGAGTGTTTCAGAATGTGGCAAAGCCCGGTGCGACCACGTGGCCCAACACCCGGCAAGCCTACTAGGTGACCCAGCCAAGCTACGCGTTGACCCAGCGTTGACGCGGGCCGCGTAAGCTTGGCCTGTACTTAACGCGGGCCGCGAGAAGGTGCGATTACAGCCCTATAAATAGAAGGCAACGGGCCTTCAGTCCGATCGTTCATTTCTTTCTTTCAATCTCAATTTCTGTAGTGGCGTTATAATACCCGGGCATTATACCCCCTAATTAGCGAGGTTCTGCTACGATGTAAGTATTATAACCCCTGGAGACGTATTAGATACGCTGCCCGATTGATCTAGGGTTCCGTAACGGCTATCGTGGTCCTGCCCGACGTAGTCGTTGAAATGTCGTCTCGGGGAGGGTATTACTAATGTTAAAATGGGTTATTATACTAACACACGTACATTTGTGTAAATTATAGATATTCACCAGGAAACCCGAAAGAATAACCTAAAACAGCAATGTGAGTTGATCCACTTTTTGTTAACTGTTTTTACAAAACCTTACATACTTTTCCATACGAATAACAGTTATTGAGTATTTGTAAGAATACAATTATCGTGGGTATGTTGGGTTTTGTATACAAAATTTGTTACCACCTGGTTAAGGAGTAACATTTCCACAAGTCAGGTCTGACAGTACCGACGGGTGATAATTGATATAACTTGGAAACAAATGTAATTGCGGGATCGCCCTCAATACTGTTCACTGTGAAATGATTTTAGTTAAACTTGATTAAACTGGGATTCACTCACCAGTATTTCCCACTGACAAAATGTTTTTAAAACGCGTTTCAGGTAACAAAATGTGAAAGCCAAATAGAAGCCAGCTGGACAGCACTGGAGGCTTGGAAAAGTGGCAATAAAGTTACCTAAGAATAAAATGGATGTTTTTATTAAATAAATAGGATTTATTCCTATAAAATGTGTGTACTGAAAACTTGGGTTTTACCCATATGTTTAATATTAGCAAACATGGTGGTTTACTCTGTTAAGTATTTCCTAACTACGGTCCTGATGAAAATTTCCGCTGCCAAATTGGATAAATAAACGTGATACCACCGAAACTGGCTCGCGGCCGCCCGTTCCCGGGAACTAGGGATCGGGGGCTGTGACATCTGGGGTAGTAAAGTGATTATTTATTCTGATCACACTGCAGTTAGGTACCTCATGGAGAAGAAAGATGCAAAGCCGAGGTTAATCCGATGGGTGTTGTTGCTCCAAGAGTTTGATTTGGAGATACGGGACAAGAAGGGTATTGAGAATGTGGTAGCGGACCACTTGTCATGATTGATGGTTGAAGAGGATCCGAAGGCCTTAGAAATCAATGAGTCTTTCCCAGTGGAGCATATAATGAAATTAGATAAATTGCCATGGTATGCTAACATTGTCAATTATCTTGTTACAGGTGATATGCCGGCACATTGGGATAGACGGAAAAGGCAACACTTCATGTCCCAAATCAAATACTATCGGTTGGAAGAACCGCATTTGTGGAAGGAGTGTGCGGATCAAGTTATAAGAAGATGCATTGATGACGAAGAGATTCCAAGCGTGTTGCAGCATCTACACTCGTTTGCATGTGGTGGTCACTTTAGTGGTCACAAAACGGGTCATAAAGTGTTAAATAGTGGTCTTTATTGGCCTACTATTTTCAAAGATGCAAATGAGTTTGCCAAAAATTGCATAGAGTGTCAAAAACTAGGGGGTATCTCAAAAAGGGATGAGATGCCCATGCAACCGATCCTTGTAGTTGATGTTTTCGATGTATGGGGTATTGATTTCATGGGCCCATTCCCCAATTCCTATGGCAACTTGTACATCTTGGTGGCCGTTGACTATGTGTCGAAATGGGTCGAAGCAATCGCCACCAAGACAAACGACCATTCCGTGGTTTGTAATTTTGTCCAAACTAATATTTTTTCAAGGTTTGGGATTCCTCGTGTTATCATAAGTGATGGAGGATCTCATTTTAAAAATTTTAGGTTTGGGAAACTTCTAAAGCGGTTTGGTGTTGACCATAGGATTGCTACCCCCTATCACCCGCAAACAAGCGGGCAAGTTGAGGTGTCAAATAGGCAAATTAAAGAGATTTTGCAAAAGACCGTGCGGGCGGACCGTAAGGATTGGTCAATTAAGTTGAACGATGCTTTATGGGCCTACCGTACGACACATAAGACACCTATTGGCACTACGCCTTATCGGTTGGTTTATGGTAAAAATTGCCATTTACCGGTTGAACTTGTGCACAAATCATTATGGGCTATTAAAGAGGTCAATGTGCAATATGATGATCCAGGTAAGGAACGGAAGCTCAAGTTATGTGAGTTGGAGGAGCTAAGGGAGATGGCATATGAATGCGCGGCTAAGTATAAGGATGGGATGAAAAGAGCGCATGATGCCAAGTTGAGAAAGAAAGAGTTTGAAGTGGGTCAAAAAGTGTGGCTCTACAATTCGAAGCTCAAGTTCTTTCCCGGAAAGCTCCGAAGCAAATGGATGGGACCCTATGTTATCACCCGGGTCGGACAATTGGGTGATGTTACTATCGAGGACCCGAAGGATGGGGTACGGCAAACGGTAAATGGTCATCGGCTAAAACCGTTTCTCAACGGTAACGAAAAGGTAGACGAAAACAAAGAATCGGTGAGCTTCGTGGTAAGCTTCCCGGTTTATGAGGTCGAATGAAAAGGACCGGTAACAATTTTTGTGAAGTTATGTATAATTATTTAATTGTTTGTGTGTTCTAGATATAATCGTTTTCATTTGGTATTAATCTCTCTTGATTGTGTGAAGTCCGGACATTCCGAATGGGTCATGAAGACACAAGGTAGGTGTTTAGACTTTGTTATGTGCATTGAGGACAATACACGAGTTTTTTGGGGGGTGGTAGGGCCGTTGACGATTATCGCATTTTTAAATTTTAACTTAAAAAAAAATTTACAAAAAGATTTTTAATAATTTTAGGAATTTTTAATGTACATAGTTCTTTTATTAAAGTTCCTTAAAAGTCAGCATATTTTTCAAAAAAAAAAAAAGAAACCAATACCCGTCGGCGACGGGGTGATGTCCGTCCCGGACGGGCTCTAGATTTGACCCGTCGGCTCTTTTTTCCGTATCCAGATGTTTAAGCCGTCGCCCCCACTCGAAATTTTCCTTGCCCATCGGCGACGGGTTGCCGTTTGAAGTCCAGGTCTGCATCGTTCTAATGTTAAAAAAACCGACCCAAAATCACTTTTCATCTCACCGAACACCCCTAAAACTCAAAATTGACCCCCTAATTTGACCTACAACCATCCAATATCATTCATCTCTCCTAAATCCCTGCTCTACCTCTCACCTAACTCACTCCTTCTTTTCATCTTCTCCATTACCACTTAAGAACCCTAGCAACCTTCAACCTCTCATATCTTTCTCAAATCTCCACCAAATCACCTGATTTTTGGGTCCATCTTGGGTGATTTTTCAAGAGGAACAAAACCCCCAACACGGTTTTCATCAATTCTTGCTATTTTGCAAGATTTCTGGGCGTGTTAGTTAGGGTTTTTGAAAGGGTGTTCATCAATCTTCTTGTTTTACATCTTTTCACAGTTTTTCTTGTTCCAACAACACAAAGGTATGGATTCTCCTTAAAATTATGCTTGATTTTCATATATCTAGTGTTTTTCTTCCGAAATTTTAAACTTGTTAGTTTAAGAGTAGGTAGTTTAAACAATGTATGTTGCTCTAGCATGATTTTAAGTATGATTAGTTGTTATGAATGGAATTTGAGCATGTTATAACTATAGTGAAGTAATTACATTTGTTATACACATGATTGAACAAGAAGGTGATGTTGAATACATTGTCGAAATTATAAGAAATTGTAAGTGCAACAATGAAATTGATAAGTAGATGATAAAATTGGCGACTTTGGAAGTTTAAAAATGCAATTTTACTTTCACTTGTTAATTTTTCAACATCACATGTCATGTTCAAAGTTTGAGAGTCTAATGAAGGTTGAGTTTACATTGATGTTTGCTTGTTTGTGATTGTAGTTATGGCGGGTGGTAAGAGACAAAAGACTACAGGCCAAGCGTCATCATCAGGGGTCGGTTCTTCTTCCGGTTTAATACCGAAGAAGTGGGAGCAACTAAGCTCCGTAGAGGAGAACGATGCAAGATTGTACAGGCAGGATTGGGAGTGGGTGAAATTTAGGGATAGCCAAAACGCTAGAATTTGGGATGATGAGAAAAACAAACCGTTGTCGGGTTATCAAGACAGGAAGTTAGAGGCTAAGTTATGGAAGTGGAAGATGGTGAACAATGTGAACACTTCAGTTCCAGAAAGGGTGCTATGTGAACGGGTTGTGAACGTAGAAGAATTTCGTCAGATTGGGATTGTGTAGATGTTTGAACGTCTAGGATGGGAAAGTGTCCTGGATTGGTGTGAAGATAATACCTCCAGGGTGTACTTAGCGGAAGTATGTGAATGGTTATCTACCTTGAAGCTCATGAACAAGAATGAACCTCCATCACAGTGGAAGTTGGTGGGAAAGACTACTCGTGGGAACATGACAATGTCCTTCGAGACAATGAATTGTATCGCGCGTTTTGACTCCTTGGGAGTACAAGCATATGATTACCCACCCATCGAGCGTTTTTTGGATAATCATATGAACAATGATGATTCCGAGCAACTGTTAGATGTTATTCTACCGTTCAATAAAGGGGGAGAAATGAAAAGAAAGCAAATGTCGCTTGAGGGAAAGATTCTTCAAGGGATTTCTGTTGAGAACATCTTGGCGAGGTTTGGTGATCATGGAGGTGTTAGAGTGAGTGACTGTAGGGTGGTGCACGCTTTGCTTTATGGAACCCCGACATTGTCATGGAGACACATAGTGATGATGAACACGTGGGCTACTAGGAGTCGTCCTAGAGGCGTTTTATACCGTACGCACGCCTCATTAATGCCATGATTGTGCAACAAAATTGCTTACCCCCGGAATCACTATGGGTTTCTAAGCCGTTGGAGGAATTTAACATGGCGTACATGAGGAAGAATTGGAAGATAGAGGTTAAATTCTCAAGGAACAAGTATATTGTGACCGATAATTTGGGTAACAATTATGAGTTTCTTACTTCAGGGGCACCACCAGCATCGGAAGAAGATGAGGAAATGGGGGATGAAGAGGAGGAAGCTGCACCCTCTGGTCCACAAAGATCCAGACAGAGATACATACGGCCACATAGGGAAATCAATGCAGATGTGGCGGGCTTTGTGACCATGAGACGGGTGCCCTCCTACAAAAATTTTGATCGGGGACAGCAAGAGATATATGACAATGTCTCTGCTTGCATAGGTGAAGGTAGGGAGTATAATCGAAGGAGGGAAGCTTGGGAAGGGTCCCATGGACCCTCAATGCAGGAGTATTGGGCAGCTCAAGAAGCCCATCGGGAGAGAATGAAAAAATTTGTGGAGGAGCAAGAACTGTTTCAAGCAATGCAAAGATCATACATGGAACAGTTGACAAAGATGCAAGAGGATGAGGTAGCCCGAAGACGGGCATGGGAAGAAGCAGAGGCAGCGCGTCGAAATGAAGAAAGAGAATTGAACCGACGCCGCTGGAGTGCCTTGTATGTCTCTCAACAAATGGCGATTAATAACGCCAAAGTGCTCCACGATCAGGAGCGGCACCAAAGAGACTACCAAGCCGGCCTCCCATATGCCGAGCACTCGGGGTGGACAAATTACCCCGACCTTCCTCACCCACAAGGCCCATCCGACCCGACTCCGCATTGGCCCGAAGCGGTAGGGTCTAGCTTTGTCCCGATCTCGTACCAGCCGCCGCCTCAAGGGGAGCAAAGTCCCCTCGATAACTATAGGGAGATGTTCGAGGCCCTCACTGGTTATCCATACCAACCCAACCCGCCAGTGCATCCAAACGAGCGATATCAGCGGTAAAGGTATGGTATATTTTATGTTGTTGTTGTTGTATATTTTGTTCCTTTATTTCTTGTCGTTTTTATTTAATTTCTGCCTAGTTAAATGAACGTTGTGGGTGTGTTCCCTATATAACCCTCACGAGACCTCTCGTCCTCCCAAGCTATTGGGGGGTTTAAAAGGGCTTGTTGCATAAGCTAAATGCAACTGTGATTCCTACGAAAGTGAGTTAGGTTTGTTGTTGTTGTAAAATATTTTCCACATAAAATCGAAGTAAAATAATGCATGGCTTGGTAATGTGTTCATAAAAAGGGTAGAACTACGTAACTAACAAATTTTGATGGTTGTGAGAAGCATGCTTCTACACAAGGATTAGAATTTGTAGGTACAACATGTTCGCGGGACAACCATTTTTATGAAGAGACGAAGGAGAAATGAGCATCAAGCGATAAAAATCAGGTGCATGTGTTTCTTTTTACTTTGATTGTTAGTTAGCAATAAGTGGATTGTAATTTGTATTTTAATTTCCGGGGTGAAAAGTTGGGAAGGTTAGTCGTGTCACATCCCTTGTGAATTTTTAAAACTCTAGTTCTCACACATTGAGGACAATATGTACTTTAAGTGTGGGGATGGGGGAGTAGTAAAAGTTTTCGATTTTTGACCCGTTCATTTAAACACTACACATTGAGGACAATGTTTACCTCAAGTGTGGGGATGGGGGAAAAATTTCAAAAATTTTTCAAAAAAAATTTCTTGTTTCAAAAGCGATCTTAAAAGCACAAGTAACCAAGTCAACGAGGGATGGCACAACCCATTTGGTCTTTTGTCATGGTCAACTTCAAATTAATAGCATGACGGGTATTTAGCGGGTGGTTAATTGGGAATAATCCGCCTAAGAAACTAGTATATCATGCGTATCACATATCATACCCTTATACGTGAGATTTGAGCCACTTTTATATCATAGAATTGCATTTACATGTTTCTTTGTTGAGTGGACCATTAGTCGCGTATTGTAGAACTTGCAACTTTTGATACGTTCGAGACCATAGAACGAATACAAGCACGAGAATGATTAAGGCATTAGGTAAACCTTTTTCCTTTACACCATTTTTATATCCTTACCCAAAAATTATCCCCTAGTAGCCAACTTTGAGCCTAAACCTTTCGTTTGACAACCCATCTAGCCCATAACCATAAGCCCTTTCTTTTTAAACCCGTGTGATGAAAATTCGAGTATAGGTGTTTTAGTTGTAAAGTTGTGAATTAAAAAAAAAACTGTTGAGAAAAATCCAAAAATATGTGTTTCTAGTTATTGAATAAAAGGTGAAAATCATTGCCTTGGAGTTGACGTTTATAGTGTACTTGAGCTTAGAATAGTTGCGTTGTAATAAATATCGAATTTTCATCACCTTAGCCATTTTAAAATATCCTATTCCCTACCCTTAGCCTAGCCCCGTTACAACCCTTTAAAGACCTTTTGACTTGTGCTTAGTATTCGTGATCGGTGGTGGAGAATGATTGAGTTGCAAGCCTATGCGGGTACGTGTTCTAACCGGTTTTGAGTGATTAATTGATTGTAGTGCTAATACATTATACATATAAGCCAAATTTTAAGCCGAGTGGAGAGAACATTGTGAGGGATATGCATGACTTGTTAGTTTTACGGGCGGGTTAATCTTGGATAGCCATTATTATATGTGATTATTCACTTTACCGGTAAATATTTGGAAATTGTAAAGAGTGTGAACTTTTGTATGACAATAGACCTTAACCTTTGTCTCGGGAATGGGATGTGTATTCGTTGTTCGACCCACGTGAAAGTGAAAAACAGATTTGCTTGAGGGCAAGCAAAAGACAAGTGTGGGGATGTGATACGTGGTTGAAAACCGGTGTTCGTTATTGCGTAACTTTGTGTTTTTACACTAGTTTCAATCTTGAATGGCCTACTTTTAATTAGATTTGTGTTTATGCAGGTTTAACGAAGTTTAAGGAGCTTTTCGGGAGCTTTACGAGTCACCGGGTCGAAAACCGGAGCACCGGAACGCATTACGGATCAAAAGGGAGTGAAACAAGCAAAATCAGAAGTTGGGGTTTTGAGAGCCCGTCACCGACGGGTCCCAAGCCGTCGGCGACGCCCTTCGGTTAAGCCCGTCGGCCAATCATGCCCGTATCCAGATGAATGGGCCGTCGGCCAGAATTAAGCTTTTGGGAACCCGTCGCCGACGGGGTCAGGCCCGTCGGCGACGGGTGGTACTTTTGCCAAACGCGAAAAAACTTGAATTGGGTTAAGGATCTCGATTCTAATTGGCCGAGGGACATCAAAGTCGGGAGTTACACTCACTTTTGAGTTTTGAACTTGATCTTGGAGCCATTCACCATTAATTATTCATCTACCATTCCATCATCATCTCTACAACCCGAAATCATCATCAAGAATCAAGAATCATCACCATCATCACAATTAATCCATCATCCACAAACCCTAATCCTTCCACCCTCATCATCTTTCACCAAACCTCATCATTCACCATTCTCAAGGCTTCAAGATGACTCCATCCGCATTCCAAACATCCGGTGATCAAGTTGCATCAACCATGAGCGGCTAATCATCTCGGTTTCACCCCGGTGTAGGTAGTTGTTAATTTTAGGGTTTCAATTTGTTCTTGTTTCATCTTAGTGACAATTTGTATTTGGTTTTTGAAACTTTTGACAATAGTATTACATTTGTTACGAATTCGTGAATTGTCGAATGATGTTAAAAGTTATGACTTTGCGAAACGGTGATATGTAATTGTACGTTGTCGTTGTTAGGATTTACTTATGTTGATTACAAAGTGTCTTTTTATCCGTTCTTCGGGACGTTGATAGCTAGTAGCACCTAAGTCACGGTACACTAAATCCGTTAATCAAATGCATTTGAGTTGAAACTAAAACTTGTAGAAATCCTAGATTAATAATTGCCGAAACCGGGTGTGATTCCTTTTTATTATTATTGATCTAGTAATCATTTTTTCTTGCAATTGTTAATTAGTAGTTGTTACTCATTTTCATCAAATCATCATATGTAATTGTACGTTGTCGTTGTTAGGATTTACTTATGTTGATTACAAAGTGTCTTTTTATCCGTTCTTCGGGACGTTGATAGCTAGTAGCACCTAAGTAACGGTACACTAAATCCGTTAATCAAATGCATTTGAGTTGAAACTAAAACTTGTAGAAATCCTAGATTAATAATTGCCGAAACCGGGTGTGATTCCTTTTTATTATTATTGATCTAGTAATCATTTTTTCTTGCAATTGTTAATTAGTAGTTGTTACTCATTTTCATCAAATCATCTAGTTTAAAATCATGTCTTCCAAATAAACAAAAACACAAAATTATTCTAGTAAGCTTCATAATCGTGACACAATTGTTTAATTCATTCGAATCCACACACAAACCACATACTCTTCGTGGATCGACCCCTTACTACCACTAACACATTGTTAAGGGTAATTTGGGCTTATAAATATTATCTTTGACCGGAGCGCGACATTCCGATCAGTGTTCGATTGTGATTTTGATAAGTAACGTATGTAACACCCAAAAGTGCTAAAGCAAAAAGGGATTCGAGTATACTCACAGTGATTGATTATGGATTGAAGGGAGCGCTGAGAGTAGGGTTAGCCTGAATAGTTCGATAGCATAATGATGAGTAACGCGGAAATGTAAACAAGTGTGAATGGATCGAATAGCCTGGTCGATCGAACAGCAGGTTCGATCGAACGGGCTGTTCGATCGGCTTGAAAGTCCGTTTGAACAGTCCTGTTCGATCGGCCGGTAGGCTCGATCGACTGGGCCATTCGAGTGGATTGTTTCTTCCTCTGATGTGTTTGTGTATGATGGTTTGAACTTTTGAAGTTTTCGTTGTAGTGTTTGAGAACACTGAAGTGTTCTTACCTTTCAGGTCGATCGATCGAACGGTCTGTTCGATCGGCCGGCTTAACCGATCGGCTAGGAACTTCAGAAGTAGTTCTCAGCAGGATGTCACTCGATCGAACAGCCTGTTCGATCGGCTGGCACTCCATACTACGAACGAGTTGCAAAATCGATTAAGTGCTGAAGCATAGTATCTCATGATCCGAAGAGTAATGTTTACCAATCGATTAGCATATTCGATCGAACATCACCTCGTCAATAGCATACTTCATGAAGTTTGAAAAGTGAATAGTGTGGAACCATGTGCTAGCCGATCGGCTGGCCCGGCCGATCGGCTGGTATGTCCGATCGGCTGGGCTGTTCGTTCGAACAGCCTAGCCGTTCGGCCAGCAATTCTGACCTGGTCGGCCTTTCGTCTAACACTTGGTTGTTTGATTATTTGTCATGATTTTAAGGTATTTTGACAGCGAGTTAAACCGTAGAACGTGGGTTCTTACTTGCTTCACCGGTTCGGACAGGAATCACCCAAGTCCGGCCGGTGAACTGTTCGGAACGGTAGTTTGATGTTTAACCCGAAATCGGTGAACCTCGTACATAGAATCCGAATCTTGAACCTCATGACTGTTAGAATGATTAGTTAGTTGGTTCGAGCTCCGTTTCTATCGATTTTAAGGTTTTGAGTGTAAAAGAGTTGAAAGAAAGTTGGAAATCCTTCCATGAAAATGTTAAGATTCTTACAAATCCTAGTTTGTTTATGTGGAAATCGGTCAGATCTAAGCTATTCACGGTTGAATGAGGCCAAAGTATGATGTTCTTCAAGAACACCATGATGACATCACCCAAGAACACTTAGATCTTGGTGACTTCACGGTTAGAAATCAAGTTTTGAAAGATAGAAAGGTGTAGAATCGTGTAATGATAAAAAACGTACAAGAATTAGAGTGAAAACTTACCGGAGTTGAGAGAAATCTGAGAAAAGGTGAAGAACAAGGGCTGGTTCGGTCAGAGCTTTCCAAAAGTAGTAAGAGTGACAATGACAGGGCTATTTATAGGCTCCAAAAGAGGAAAGTGGTAGCCGATCGGCCAGGATCTCCGATCAGCTGGGCTGCTCGATCGAACAGCATGTTCGATCGGCTAGCCTGTTCGATCAGGATGCTTCCTGTTCGATCAGCAACCCTTTTCGAGTGTTTCGCGACGGTTTTTGATATTTCGATTTTGATGGACGAGGATACGAATACGATAGAGTTCCTAGTCAAATTACTTTCAGTCCCAACTACTATATCTAACATACAATCATCTATAAGTCACGTTTCGATGTCGGTTTCGATTGAGTTTGATTGCTTTTCGAGTTTCGATTCGAGTTTCGATTGATTCGATTGAATACCACACAAAACATAAAGTAAACATGCACAAGTAACACATAAGGCACCCACACACATATAGCAATACCAAAATTCGCATAATTCGAGGTTCGAGTTCAATGATTGATTTGATTACTTGATTATCGATTGATTAACTTTATCACATTGTTACTTCCTACTATCCACAGTCGTAAATCGGTCGCATCGATTAAACATTCGATCATTTTTTTTAGGCACACTTACTCCACATAATACAAAAAGCGAAAAGAAACATTAACAGTCAAAGAAGTCAAAGTTGACTTGGACTTTGACTTTGACTTTGACATTCGAAAACACGGGGTGTTACATATTGAACCGTAATTACCTATTACAAACATGACTAATCCACTTTAAACACAACAACAAAATCGTCACGCAACGCGCGAGAGCCAAAACCCCTAGTATTGGATAAAAATGATAAATAATTATTGGATCAACTATTTATTCATTTAATAACAAAATGATTATACTTTTAGGAAGATGATAAACAAATAACACCAAATTTAGCAGCATGGTCCTTATGATTTTGACGGGAACATTTAACTATGATGATGACTTGTATATTGGTAATCCTTAAATTCCTTTTTATTATGTCTTTATACATTTTTTTTATTATGTGTCTATATATATTAACAAAAACTTTGACTGGAAATATTAAAAATATAATCTTTTTATCGTGTATATATGTATATACTAACAAACAAGTTTTAGTTAAATTACTATAAATAATAAGATATCTTTAAATTTATAATATATAAACTAAATTGACATGCTTCAAGGAAAAGATATAGATTGAATTTTAACATGGTGGAAATATATTAATTCTTATACACATAAACTTAACATTTAATAAATATTAAAAATTTAAAAATTGTACAACAAAATAGTTGATATATTAAAATTTTTAAAATTGTAAAAAAAAAACTTGATATTTATATCTGTTTAATATACAAACTCAATTATTAAAAACCATTTATATAATAAAAGATATATATTAGGATTAAATACAATGTGGAAAATAAATAAAAAAGTAAGAAGAATTTTAGTTCATTGATCTTATATTTAGAGGAATGAGATTAGTTTTAAGGAAAAAGTTACCCGAAGACATAAAAAAATCTTACATTTATTGACTTTCTTTCTTCACATGCAAAGTCAATTCCTACCATCAATTTAAAATGTCCATAACTTTTCATACGGCATTTTTTAAAAAGAAATTTATCAGGGAAAAAAATTAGTGGAAGAGCATAAAGTGAATCATTGCGTTTTTAGTTTGATACACATTGTATCTTTTATCTATTGTCATCGATTATGTTTTTTATCTATTGCCATCAATTGTGTTTTTAGTTTGATACTTTACGTTATGTCTACCGTGTAATATGTAACTGAGTTTTTGATTTTTTTTTGAAAAGTATAACGATAGGGTACTCGTATTAAAGATCATAAGACGCTCGAATTTATGGTTTATTTTTTTTAAACAGATGACGTATAAAAAAGTTACTGACGTTAAGAATTGGGGGGGGGGGGGACATGTGACTTGCATGTTTTATAGCATGTCAGAAGAATGTGCATATTGATTTTTTCTCTTGCATGAAACTACCCCATTAAAATTTTTATTGAACTGATCGTGCGTTTTCGGATCGAATTCGAACTCCCGATGATTGTGAAGAACACATATCACGTGCGGAATCCGTATACGTGTGTGGATTGACACAAGAACGTAATATGATGATGATTCTATTGAAGATTTGACAAAAACAACACCTTGAATCACCTTGTACAAGACTTTCTCTCTCTAGAGCTTTAAATCTTCTCAAATGTGCAAAAGTTCTAAAATCTAATACTAATAAAATGGTCTACTTAATGCCACATGGCATTCTTATTCTTATATACTAATAAAAGAGTTTACATAATGCCACATGGCATTACTCTATCCTTCAATTCACTAATATTATTATTAATATTAATTAATTAATACAAAACAATGAAAAATTCCTTAACAACTTAATACTAATAAATGTTTTTATTGTCTACTTAAATATTGATCATTTACTTTTGAATTATCTAAAATATATAATTAGTTATTAGTAACAATTCTACTTATAATAAACAATTTCAAATAATGTTAATATGGCAACACATTCTTATTCTTTAAAAGGATTTTTTCAGTATATGTTTAAAACATCTATTTAATAAATTATTAATTTATATTATAATAATAAAAATGGTAAAGAATAGGTTAGTCCGATACTTGAAAACCGGTTTACTTCCATGCTTTAAAAACACTTTTAATGTTATTAGACTCGTGTAATACACGGGTTTAAGGATAGAATATCTTCATAATAATTTTGAAGCAAGTCTATACTCACCGGATGTCCTAAATAGACTTATATTGATCGAAAGAATAGTTTATGTAATGGAACTCTACTACAGGTCCTATCACTGAGTGGTCAGGTTATTGAGGCACTCATATTATCTGGAAGTAATACTGGCACCTGAATGTTTATCCCTAGATTTCGTTTAATACTGCCAAACAGAAGGATACGTATTGAAAAGAAGACAGTTTCCTCTCGCCCTATGTTTTGCCATGACGATAAATAAAAGTACAAGACAATTTCTATGTAAAGTTGGTTTGTTGATAAAACAATCGGTTTTTATGCATGACCAACTTGTGCGTCATCTATGGTAAAAAAAATCCACTTATATAAATTTATGAAGACAACATAAAATTAAATATGTTATAATTTTATATCCTTAAGCCCGTGTAGTACACGGGTCTAATAATCTAGTAACATAATAAACTCGCTATTTATAGGGCTCACATAAAGGAAGGACTCCTTATTTACAATTATGCCATTCTCCTATATTTAACATTATAAAACTTTGTTTTGATCAGTTTCCTGCTACGATATGTGATTGATGGAAGTGATAGACAGTATGCACTCACACTTTCAGATCATTTCAAAATATTAAATTGATAAGAATAGAATAATAAGAAGGGGTATGATTTTGGTTTGGGGATATGAAAATAGAGGTGTTGGTGGGTTTGATGAGGATATTGCCATATGGGTTGAAGCTTGTTGCATGTGAGGGTAGTTAACGAGAAAAATAAACGACATTAGTTGTAAAGGTTATAGGATGTAACAAAATATGAACATAAAGGTCGGGTTTGACAGATCTCATAGTGAAAGGTATGCAGTGCAGTTTAGCCGTTTAGGTATAACATAAAGGTTGATTTGTGCAATTTTGCCTTATTTATTTTAACCTTTACATAATAACTTAATTTATGCAACTTTGTCTTATTTATTTTAACATTTACAGAATAACTTTAATCCTAAAAGATATTATCAAAGAAAAAAGAAAAAGTTATCAAATTTGATCAAATTTTTAAAAAATAAACATTATATATTAGCTGTCTTGCCAAGCCTACAAAAACGCAGGCTAATAACCACCAAAAGTGTATACTAGATTCTATTCGTCTCAAATAGTGAGTCTAATATGGCGGATATTGATTAAGGAAAATATTACGTAAAGTAAGCTGTTTGGAAACTTCTGAATGGTTAAGTGCTGACCCAGTAAAAGTTTTGAATCATTAAGTGTTGAATTAGTAAAAGATTTGAATCATGTTCAAAGATAAATATCTGACCAATTCAGATTAGAGATTTTAACCAGTCAGACTTAGTATAATGTTTAACAATTTAGAGGCAAATGTCTGAACTATTTAGACATCTGCTCATAAAACAAACAGTCTAAATAATTAAATATTGATCCAGTAAATAATGTACTATTAAAAGTCCTTAAACAGCCCTAAATTTCAGTGTCTATTTTAAAAACTTTTGTTAATGTTAATCTAAAACTGTTTCGGTACTCTTCCCAAAAAAAAAAAAAAAAAATCCCACCCAATTTTAATATTTCCAAAAAAGAAAAAAATAACAAAATTTGTGTCTATATGCGGTCACGTTCCAAAGACTTTCTTACTCATCCCTGTCTTTCTTTCTCTCTCTCTACAAACCCATTTGTGAAAGCGAAAAGTAGAGATTAGAGATTCAACACTGAGTTTTAGAGAGAGAAACTCTACTGTGTGTTCTGTGTGTGTGTGTGTGTGAGAGAGAGAGACTCTGCAACTCGATTGGAGACGACGATGCGTGGACCACTCTCACTCCTCATTTTCCTCATCGTTTTCGTTGCAGCTTTCACACCTTCTCACCAAGGTTTTCTTCAATCACATTCTTCTTCTTTCCATTACTTTTTGCTACTTGTTTGTACTTTACTTCTGCTAGATTGCTCAATTTTCTTTCATTTTGGTTGATTTCGTTTGATTTTGTTTAGTTTCTAGCAATTAGATTGGTTTATTTTGGCGTTTTATGCTTACATTCGATTGTATATATTTGTATCTGATGTGAATTGTAATAATTTGGGGATTTATTACTGATTTGTAGTTTGTGAGATTGTAAAGTTTATGTTGCTTTAACCTTCAACTAAACATTTATTGGCCAGCAAACAAATTGGTTGAACTGTTGATGAAGGCTGAGTTAATGATTTAGGTTTTCTTTTTTATTAAATGACAAAAAAAAAAGTTTAGATCAATCTTGTTTTAATTAGGAAGTGGAGACCTTTGTTTAGGTCACAATCTAATAGGTGCGGCAATTCGACCGAGTAAATTGGAATGAGAATTATGATGGATTTTTGCTTGCAACAGTCGAAATTAGATTCTGTTAGATTCTAACATTTTCACTTCTACATGCTTTATTCCACCGCAACGCACGGGCTAAAATAGTAAAGTTATTATAGTCCCTAAACTTAAATAAAGTTATTATTTCGTTTTTTCTAAACTATACCGAGTGGTAAAATAATGCCCTGCTTGCGGTGTGCACATATAATGTATATATGTGTGAGCGCTCGGGGGGCAAAAGTGAAATGGTATTAACTTTAACGTTATTTTACTAATTCCGTGAAAATAACGTTAAAAGCGGCGGATGGTTAATCATGCATCATGTGGTGACGTTGATAGCTGAAAGACACGGGGGTACATGCACCAATCAGTCTCTGTCCCGATTGTTTGAGTGTTATGTTTCTTAGGTCCAAGGCTTGATACAAAACTACAATCGAGCCGGGGGTCTCACTGGAAGCAACATCTCTATTCCTACGGGGTAGAGATAAGGCTGTCTACATCTACCCTCCTCAGACCCTATCTTAGCTTTGCTATTGGTGGGATTTACTGAGTATGATGTTGATGATGATGTTTTATTATGCGTTAATCACAATGCTTAATTCACTTTCCTCTTGTTTATTCGGTTATTCCGGAAATTAGAAGATAATGTTTTCCTGCAAATCCACAAATCACAATATTTCCTCCAATGGGATGTGATTTATTTTATCATATCTGATGTTGCTAAATATTCATAGTTATATGAACCATGTGATTTGTCAACAACATGCAATAGCTTAATTTTAGAACGTGTGGCTCAATATTGTTTTGAGTTGTTGTATATACAAATTTATAGTGACTGCATCTATTTGAATATATGTGAATGCAGCACCATATGCTCTAAGGATAAGTTGTGGAGCCCGCAACGATGTCCACACGCCACCAACAAATACATTATGGTATAGAGATTTCGGATACAGTGGCGGATACTTTACTAACGCAACCCGTCCAAGTTTCATCACTCCTCCTCTACAAACCGTTCGCTATTTCCCCTTATCCGAGGGTCCTGAAAATTGCTACCACATAGAGCGGGTACCACACGGCCACTATTCGATTAGAATCTTTTTCGGGTTAGTTAAGGATCCCACCTTTGACAACGAACCTTTGTTTGATGTATCCATAGAAGGAACCCTAGTTTACTCGATGCAATCGGGTTGGAGTAACCACGATGACGAACAAGCTTTTGTTGAATCGATTGTGTTTCTCGAAGATGGAACCGCCTCGATTTGCTTTCACAGCACGGGTCATGGAGATCCAGCTGTACTTTCGATCGAAATTCTCCAAGTTGGCAATAACGCGTATAATTTCGGGCCTGGATGGGGCCGAGGAACGATCTTGAGAACGCATAAGAGACTCAGTTGTGGTGCTAAGAATCCTAAGTTTGATGTGGATTACAGTGGGGACCACTGGGGCGGAGACCGGTTTTGGAATTCGGTTCCTACTTTCGGTCAAAGTGCTGACCGTGTTTTGACGACGAAAAACACCATCAAGTTATCCTCGAAAGTACCAAACTATTATCCGGAAGCACTTTACCAAACTGCGCTTATTAGCACTGATAATCAGCCGGATTTAGCTTACACAATGGATGTCGACCCAAATAGAAACTACTCCATTTGGTTGCATTTTGCTGAGATTGATTCTTCGGTCACGGGTGAAGGACAACGGGTTTTTGACGTTTTAATAAATGGCGACACTGAATTTCAAGAAATCGATATTGTGAAAATGAGTGGAGGTGTAAATAGTGCTCTTGTGCTGAACAAAACGATTCTTGTTAGTGGGAGAAGTTTGACGATAACTTTGAACCCTGTAAAAGGCAGTCATACTATTATCAGCGCCATAGAGGTGTTTGAAATTGTCAATGCCGAGGCCAAAACGTTAATCGAGGAAGGTATTTTTTTCAGCTATATTTTATTAATATAAGCACTTTTGATGACAAAATAAACTAGTAAAATGCTGGGTATTGCCGTATTGTATGTAAATAAGATGTGAACGTCCTTTCCTATCTTTCTTGATTGGTTAAATTGCATTTTACGTCCTTTAAGTTTGAGCAAAATTGCAGGCGCTGTCCTTTAGCTAACGAAATTACACTGGATGTCCTTTATGTTATGATCTCTCACCATGGGATGTCCGTTTTCCCTAACCCAGTTAATTTATTATGTTAACTTTTAACATGTGCCACTCACATGAGGGTATAATGGTCATTTTCACTTAAAATATATCTTCCTCTTGAAGTTTCACGGCTATTTTTTTTTTGTTTTTGTTTTTAAGTGAAAATGACCACTATGCCCTCTTGGTGAGTGGCACGTGTTAAGAGTTAACAGAAAAAAATAAACTTGGTTAGGGCAAAAGGACACCGCATGATGAGAAATTGTAACATAAAGGATATCCAGTGTAATTTCGTTAGTTAAAGAACAACACCTACAATTTTGCTCAAACTTAAAGGACGTAAAATGCAATTTACCCAACGTAATTTGACAAACTTTGTTGTTGAGTTGTGATGTATAACATATGATGAAGTTAAATTAAACCTTTAAGAAGTATTTTTAGTAAATATATTAACTTTCTTCTTTATTTGTAGTAAGGGCTCTACAAAAGTTAAAGAGTGCACTTGGTCTTCCGCTTCGTTTTGGATGGAATGGTGATCCATGTGTTCCACAACAACATCCATGGAGTGGAGTAGATTGTCAATTTGATAGCACTAAACTTAAATGGTTTATTGATGGGCTGTAAGTTCTTATGCATTCACTTGACATGGTTTCTCCAATTGATTTGTGTTACAGTCTGCAACAATTAAAAAAAAAAACAAATATTATAGTTTAGGTACCATATTATAACATAAAAAGTTTTATTTTTATGCGTACAATATAGTAAGCTAGATAACATAAAAAGTGACTAAGAGAATCAAAGCAACAACCATAGGAAAGTACCAAAAATGGTAGTAATACACTACTGCTAGCATGAAGTGGCGAGTAAACTACAGTAGCAATAAACAAAAGAGTAAAGAGACAGGAAATAGTAGCACACACGAACCCCTTAAAAGTAGCTATAAACATCACACGCGAGCCCATCACTCCTTGAAAGTACCTTACTACCTATACAGATGTGGAAAAGCATGTGGTAGTAATAATCGTACATGATAAACAATCTCTTCTCTTCAATAGTAAACACCTCCCTGGTGTCTTGTTTGTAACGTGATTCGACTCTGGGTCTTGCAAAAGTTCCCACAACATCTCATCCCAATCCAAAACCTATGGAGCCAAGAGCACCACAAGTTTCACTTCCTCTCCTCGTTGATGTAGTTGCCTTATTTTCACTATCATTTCCATTGGTACTGTATCTCAAAGTCATAATCCAAGGCCTTTGACAACTACCCTTGATGGTCTTTACGCATCATGAACCGTCTCTCTCAACAAATAACACCAGTTGTATCAATTCACTATCATTTCCAAAAGCCTTCTTGCATCAAAGCCGCTCCCGATCTTGGTCGTAAGAAGCGAGAAGCGCTCAAAAGCGACAATGTCTAAAACTGAGATGTTAAGTGCAAAAGCGCACCTCTTTTAGTACCCGAGGCGCAAATAATTATATATATTTTTATAGGTTTCTAGCATCATATACCCAATATATAGAGACAAATAAGCTTTATATATGTTTGCATATAAAACATGTACAACTTGAAAAGCATGTTGTACAATAATCTGGTTAATACATGAGGCGTGCACCTCAGGGTCAATTTTTTTTTTCCAAGAAATGGCGCCTCAGGTGCGCTTTTTTAAACCAAGCTCCCGATCCATGGCCAAAGTCATTAATTATTAACATGCGAGTAAATTATGGAATATATGAAATGCTGTTGTTTTATTTGGTTAAACTTTAACCATCTCTTGTACACAATTCTCTCTATACAGAGGTCTCGACAACCAGGGTTTGAGAGGATTCTTACCCGAGGACATATCCAAGCTGAGTCATCTAGAACATATGTAAGTGTAGATAACCACATAATCTTCTCTTTTTTAATAAAACTGTTTTACATCGCACCTTTTCTATATCGAAAGGAGATATAATTCTGTGCACTTGCAGGAACCTGAGTGAAAATAGCATCCGGGGGCATATTCCTTTATCACTTGGAAAAATTACTAGTCTACAAGTACTGTAAGTATAAGTTATGTGTCTTTACCTAAATCCGTAATTGTTTCATGTATTTAGACAAATATTTGCATTGCAGAGACCTTTCATACAATTTCTTTAATGGATCCATTCCTGAAAGCCTTGGAGGGTTGACATCGGTCCGGATATTGTAAGATGCTTTTATCTTTTTCCTTTTGTTTTTCACAAGCAAAATGTGAAAATGTAAACATATGAAATATATTTTCGATGGATGCTATAAATATATAAATGCCTGTACTTCACTAATCACTATAATCAATGACGTGTTTGTACGATCATGTTGCAGGAATCTTAATGGCAACTCCCTCTCTGGAAGAGTTCCGGCTGCATTAGGAGCAAGGCTCTTGCATAGAGCAAGCTTCAAGTAGGTTTTAATTTTTTTTATTTAATAATAGATGACGTAAAATGAATATATAATAATATAAATTGTTGGCATTTGCAGTTTTACAGATAATGATGGTCTTTGTGGGATACCTGGACTACCAACCTGCGGGCCCCACCTTTCTGCCAGTGCAAAGATCGGAATCGCGTTGGGAGCATGCGCAGGACTTCTTCTAATTGCCACGTGCTTAACATGCTGGTGGAAAAGGCGTCAAAACATCCTTCGAACTCAGCAAATCGCAGGTAAATTACATTTTTACCCACAAAACATCATTAAAATCGTTCTTGGTAAGTTTATTCGACTATATTGTTTGTATATGATAAACAGCAAGAGGCGCTCCTTATGCAAAAGCAAGAACTCATTACTCTCGTGACGTTCAATTAACGAGGCACAATAACGGTCATGAAAATGCTAGGACTGCTGCCGAGAACGGGCCTATCTTGCTGTCTTGATCACGAGCATCCATTTGATTATCAAAGTTTACAACTTGCTAACGGGCGTAAAGCATATACACGGACACACGCACGCGCACACGCGTGTTACAAATGTAAGCATAAGTTTGTTATGGCGTATTTTGATTGTGTTGAATGCTTAGTGAGGTTGGCTTTTAGCAACCCTATAATTTATAGTTGAAGCAAGTAGAGAATGAACAAGATTGTATATTATCCTTTTTTTGTTGTTATTAAGTAGACTTTCTCATATATTGTGATCATCACTTTTCAACATTCGTTGGACATGTTTTGGTCCGTTTTGATGATTATCCCATCAACGAGATCCTCCTTGACCCATTGTATCATGAAACTTATCCGGAATGCGGTTCCAAAAAGTTGTAAATTTATTTATTATTCCCTATAACAAATAAAAATAAACATTAAGAAAAAATACAGTAAAAAATAAACACTACTTCTATCATCCACCGTTGTATGGTGTCTTTGGGAGCGGATGTTGTGGCTTGTTTGTTTTTGTGTGATTGTTTTTATGTGGATTGTCTTTGGGGAATGTTTTCATGTATGAATTGTGTTTCGGGAATACATTCGGGTCTGGGTGGTGGTTGGTTCATAGTGGGTAGGTTCCACTCACCGACATTGTATGGTTTGTTTGGGTTGGTGTCAAATTGGGGGATGTAACCAAAATTATATAGAAATAATACTGAAGATATTCTAAAAATTAGAAGTTGGATGAAATTTTAAGTGAAAATGAGTTGATCTAAATAGTTTTAAAAATTATTTTTTTATTTGGTTAATTACACAGATGGAACTTGTGGTTTATAACAAGTTTCGTCTTTGCGTACAACTTTTTTTTTTTAACATGTTCAGGTTACGTGATTTAAGTTTTGTAATACACCTAGGTATTAAGCCTAACGACTGTTAAATACAAACGGAATAGACCCTAACGTGCACATCACGTGAGGGCATTTATGTCTTCACCCAAATTTTTTTCTGCATATCATAAACACCCAGACCCTTTGCATTTTTTTAATCAAAAACTTCCCTCGTTCATTGAAAACTTCCCCCGGTGATAGAAATTCCTCCATAATTCTAGGGTTTTAAAACGATTTTGAATACGATGATAATCATGTGGCATATCAAACAGGAAGACGATGACTCTCATGTGGATGTATATCGTAAGTTTTGTGTTGTTTGTTACGCCGATCATCATCAATTTTTTTTTTTGTTAAAAATCAATGACTTTGTTAAAAATCTTTGTTTTGTTGTGTTATAGGTATCTATGAAGAACTTTTTTTTTTTGTCTTAAGGTGCACCATGGAGGATAGTTTTCACAGTTTCCCGATAGGATATACAAGAATGGTAAGATTGCTTATGTTGCCTTGCTTAACAAGTAAAAGTTCAGTGTTGTTGATGTTGCAAATAAGTTATTTAGGGTTGAATCTGCATTATCATTATCTAAAACCAGTTGAGGATTTAGATTTTGGGTTGAGACCCTTAAGCAACCATCATGATGTAGTAGGTTTGTTAAGAAATTTCCCTGATAATAGTGAGTAGAGAGAAATAGACCTTTACATTGAAGCTGGTGAAAGTAGTGTAGAAGCTAGTGTAAAAACTAACAATTTAAGTAGTGTTGTAGGCTTAGTTGAAGATGTGGGTATTATAGGAAATGTTGAAGTTATAGATGTAGTGTTTGAGGGTATATTTGTTGATGTAATGAATCCATTAAATTGTTAAGAAGTGAATGTAGGCAATGAAAGGAATGAAGAGGAACTAATAAGAACATATTCAAATGTAGTTGACAAAGGTCTTGAAAACATAGTTGAAGCAAGGGATGAATTTGATGATGATATTATTGATCCTGCATCATTGATGAGGGGGAAGTTGATATGAGGGGATTTAGGGTCAATCTATATGTTAATAGTGATAACATTCATGAAACAGGTCCTAGAAACATTCATGTAGAAGAAGCAGATATGAAATAAACACTGACTTATTTGGTAGTTTTTCATCTGGTGAAAACATGGAGAAAACTAGGAAAAGAACACTTAGAAGGATTAGAAAGAAAGCTTTGGCTAATAGTCTATTGTTTTACGTTGGTCAAGACTTTGCAAATCAGAAGATAGTAAAAGAGTTGGTTACGAGGCATGTTGTGGAAACTAGGAGAGAGATTGGCTTTTATAGGAGTGATCAATATAGGTTAAGGGTTGTTTGCAAAGGTACTATTCCACACTTTTAAGCAAAAACATAAGAGAAAGGTAAAAGAAGAAGGAAAACAAATTCAAAACTGGGTGAAAGGAAATGTCCATGGGTTTTAGTTTTAAGCAAAAACAGAAGAGAAAGGTAAAAGAAGAAGGAAAACAAATTCAAAACTGGGTGAAAGGAAATGTCCATGGGTTTTAGTATGTATTTAAGTTAAAGGAAGAGCTCACTTAGGTTATCAGAACTTATAATCCTCAACACAAATGTTTTCAGAGTAGATCTGTTAAGGCTTTCATTTCAAACTGGCTATCAAAACAATTGTTGTTTCAGATAGAGTCAAATCAAGGTATCCACTCAAATCTATTCAAGAAAAGATGCAGAGAAAGTATGAGATCGGTAACTCAAAAATGAAGGTTTTCAGGGGAAAATCATATGCTACAAAATAGGTAATGGGTGACTACATCACAGTATGCTAGTTTGAGATATTACATATTAGAATTGCAAAGAACAAACCTAGATACCTGTGTGAAACTTGAATTTGAACCTGAGTGCAATCCTGTAGCTGAGAGTAGAATATTTAAGAGAATTTACATATGTCTTGGTGCACTAAAACAAGGGTTTAGAGCATGTAGAAGGGAAATAGTTGGTTTGGATGGTGCTTTTATGAACAGACTCTTTCCGGGTCAATTACTAATTGTTGTTACAGTGGATCCAAACAATGGAATTTATATAATAGCTTACGATATTGTTAAGGCAGAAACTTTAAATCCATGGCAATGGTTTCTATAGTATCTTGGGGATGACCTGGGTGATGTGAATTCTAATTTCACATTCATTTCAAACATGCAGAAGGGACTAATTCCTACATTGAAGAATGTGTTTCCATTAGCTAAACATAGATACTACCTTAAACACATACACCAAAATATGAAGCTGCAATGGAGAGGCAAGACAATACCTGAATTCAGTGACAAAATGGAAGAGTTAAGGAAGTTAAATGTGGATGCCTACCGGTGGTTGCAACAGATTCCATTCATCCATTGGACTGGAAGTCATTTACAGGTATAACAGTTGTTTTTTTGTTGTATTAAACTACTCTGTCTTATAATGTGTTTAATGTGGATGGTTTTAACTTGTTTAACAGGTAGAGCCAGGTCTGATTTGTTGTTGAACAATATATGTAAAGTTTTTAATTCAAGGTTAGTTGAAGGTAAGGACAAACCGATTATAACTTCTTTAGAGTATATTAGAGAGCACCTAATGTGAAGGATAGCAATTGTGATGCAAGTCATAGGAAACACTAAGGGCTTGTTAACTCCCATTCTCCTAAAATAGGTGAAAAGTTTGAGGAAATAAAAAAGAATGCAGCCTAGTTGAGTGTTCAATGGAATGGAGGCATGATGTATCAAGTTACAGGCTATAAGGTAGAAGACAAGGTTATAGATCAGTGTGTGGTAGATGTTATTTCAAAAGAGTGTTCATGTAGTAGGTGGGAGTTAACATGCATTCCTTGCAAGCATGTTGTTGCAACTAATTGAAGCATGGCTATGAATGGACTACAGGTAGACATTTATTAATCTCTATATATTATGTGTTATAGTTGATTGTTTAATACCTTGTAATATCATTGTCACAAGTTGAAATTCCAGAAGCATAAGTGAATCCATGTTGTACGTACTTGAAACATGGAAAGAAGTTTATTCACACAAGGTTGGACCGCTAAATGGTAGGGGTTTGTGGCCAATGTCAAACTGTCCAATAAGGATTAAAGAACCTTATTATCATAAACCAATTGGAAGGCCAAGAAAGCAAAGAATAAGGATGCATTGGAAAAAGATGATGCCATGGTGAGTGGTGGGAAGCTTAGCAAAAAGGGTAAAACTGTAACTTATGGAAAATGTGGAAACAAGGGTCACAACAAGAAAACATGCATGGGACAAGGGGGAGAGGCATCTACATCAACTGCAAAGCCAAAGGATTCTACTGCTAAGGGTTCTACTGGAAAGTAATTGGAGAGTTAACCGGAAAGTTAAGGGGAAAGCCAACTGCAAAGGCATCTACATCAAGGAAATGAAGCTGATGTTGGTTTATGTTTTGTGATTAAGTTGTTTTATGTTTACAATTTTTAGACTTGTTCATGTTTTGAATCGGTACTTGTTTACTATTTTGGATTTCATGTTTTCGCATATGTTTATGATTATGTGTAGACTTGGATCCTAGTTTTGAGTTGGCATATGTTTATGGTTAAGGTTGTTATGAAATGGTTAGATATTTGTTGCGCATATTTGTTTGGATTATGATCATGGCATTATAGTATTGGTTTGCACACTTTAGTGCGCATATTTGTTTGATTATGGTCATGGCAGTTTGGTCAATGGTTACAGTTTTGGTCTGCACAGTTTGGTGCATATATTTGTTTGATTATGGGCATTACAGTTTTGGTCTGCACATGGTAATGACCATGATAGTTCGGGACATCACATTTGCTGCACATTTTTAATACACTTGCACTAGCACTTGCACAACCTACACTTGCACTAGCACTTGCACTTGGACATAACTTGCACATTTTGGGACACAAATTTGCTGCACTTGTACAATTTTGAACACTAAACATTTTAAAACATATATTGGCTGCACTTGCTAAAATCTGGTCAAAAAGACCAATTTTCATTCATATATTTATACATTACAACACTACAAGAACAGGGCACCTTTAGCGGCGACACCATTAGCGGCGACAGGTCAAATGTCGCCGCTATTGGTCGATCCGCGTCACAGGATCTCAAACACAACCCCATCCGTTGATCAAAAGCATGATCTGACGGTTGGGGATTAATAAATCATTACCGGCGACAGTGGTAGGGTAATAGCGGCGACAGCTGGTCTCCGCTAAAAGTAAATGTCAGAACTTTAATCCCTAGCCACACAAATCTTATCCCTGGTCAACCTCTGGTCAACCTCATTAAAGTCTTTACCGGCGACAAGCGGCAATATCGGCGACAATCTGTCGCCGCTAATTGTTGAACGACCCAAACCCCTATACAGCGCCAACTTCTCCCTCCTCTTTCACTTTTCCCCCAAAAAAACTTCCGAACACCTCTGCTAACTCGCGAAAATCGTCCAAATCGGTTAGTTTCACTTTGTTTTTGTTAGATTTCTTCTCTACATTTGTTATATACATGTTATAGGCTTTAATTTTTGCTCATTTTTGTGTTTGTGGAAGAAATATCCGGTCACCACCATCTCGAATCCGGTCACCACCATCTCAAATATCCGGTCACCACCATCTCAAATCCGGTCACCACCATCGGTTAGTTTCACTTTGTTTTTGCTCTTTTTTTTTTAAGTTTAGAAATTCTATAATTTTTGGTTTAGGTATGTAAATGTATAATTTTTGGTTTAGTTGTATGTAAGCATCTTGAATACGGTTTTTTTTTTTTTTTTTTTTTTTTTTTTTTTTTTTTTTTTTAGTTTAGAAGTAATGAAAATCTATTGATTTGTGTATGTATGTAGGTGTATCTATTGATTTTTTTTTAAGTTTAGAAGTAATGAAAATCTATTGATTTGGTTTAGGTATGTAAATGTATAATTTTTTTTTTATTTTTATTTTTTTTAAGTTTAGGTGTATGTAAGCATCTCGAATACGGTTAGTCTATGAAGTAATGTATGTATGTAGGTGTATGTTATGTGTATTTTGGTGTATGTAAGCATGTATGTGTGTATGTAAGTTTATGAATGTATGTATGTAGGTGTATGTTAGTATGTAGGTGTTTATAAATGATGAACAATTGTGTATGTGAATGTTTGTAATTGGTGAAAATGTGTATGTTATTATGTATGTTTGTATAAAATATGCAAATGTGTATGTAAGTAAGTATAAATTTTGTGTTTTTGGTCAAAATGTGTGTTTGTAGGTATGTATGTGTACGTATGTAAATGTGTCTTTATAAGTATGTATGTGTGTTGGTAGTATGTTTATGTGTAGGTTTGAAAAAAAAAGTTTAAGTTTGATAATTAGTATGTTTGTGTTTAGGTTTGAAAACATTTATAAAAAAAAGGAGCTAACAAAATGAAGAACATTACATATTTAAAAAACTGTGCCTGATATTGAATTCATCATTTCAAACATAACGAGCTAAGAAAACACCCAATCGAAATTGAAATCATGATTTAAAACATAACGTTCCGCCCAAAATTTAAAACAATCATTAAGAACATAACAAGCTTAAAAAATTGTGCCTGTGTTTGAATTAATCTATTAGATACACATGCTGTAACATTTGTAACTTTATAGGGATTATGTTTTCTGTATTGTTGATATTCGCTTATCTGATGGCTGATGTGGCCCCCTGGGGACATGGGGGTGACGGCGCTGGTGATCCACCGCTTCCTCCTGGTGGATTTCGTGGCACACACGAGACAGACGGTAAGTCTTTTACTAAATTATTTTGTAGTCCTTACATTTTTTATATTATAAATGTTGTTACTAATTATTTTTGTTTTAATTGCAGCGGTTCCCCCGAAGAGGGTTAGGGGGAAAGCAAAAAACGAGAAACTAAGGCGTCTGGTAAAAGCGGGGGGCCCTGTATCGCTTACGTTTGACAGGCAGGTGACGTATACTCCTGTTGGTAAAACAAGAGATATGTTTTCACGGGAGGCCGGACTGTATATGTGGCGGTCCATCCCGTTCGATAAAATTGGATGGGATAACGTTGAACAACATTACAAGGATGCCCTCATGAACCACTTACGGGTAAATAACTTATATGCATAAAATTTTATCAAATATTTAAGCACATGCAAATCTAATTTATATATGATATTTTAACTTTTTTATTTAATTTGTAGGAAAATTTCAATTTTGATGAAGTGGAACGTGATATAGAGGCCAAAAACTTGACGGGTGGCATTAGGGCTGTGCTTATGAAGCGGTACTCTGACCGCAAGCACGATGCTAAAAAAATATTTAAGAGCAAGGGAGGTTACAATGATCTTGAGAGTGCAAGGGCATTCCATCCCCCGGATATGCCCTATGATAACTGGTTGAGAACCATCGAAGGTTTTCGGGAAGAAAAATATATTAAAAGAAGCAAGGCCAACACACTAGTACGCGAGAAACAACAATTCCCATACCGTGGGGGGACATCTTCGTACGGTAGCACCGCCTATAAAAATGTAATGTTTTATGTATGTGTGCGTGTGTGTAAGCTTTTGTTTATTTAATGTCTAATCTAAGTTTAATGTTAAACATGATATGGATTGGGTACCTACGTATGCTAAAACCCACACGGACAATCAAGGGAATTGGGTTGATCCGGTTGCTGAACAAAATTATGTAAGTATTTCTTTTAAGTATTATTTTCTATAACAAATATATATATATATATACACATATATATTTAATCATCTTCGTAAAATACAGCGGAACATACAACACGCGACAAGTGAATGGAGCGGTGAGGGTCCGCCAATTGCCCCGTATCAGGAAGCGTTGGGTGAGCGGCGAGGATGGTACCGCGGGATGGGGCCTAAAACTTCTTCCAACACGTCCTCGCACTCGTCATCTAACATGTCGTCTTCGCAATCTCGGACGCAAGAACCCTTTTCCGAGGTAAACTATGCAATTTATAAAATGACAAACGAACGCATGTTTCCTTGTTAAATATATGTTGGTAGCGTTAATTAATATGCTAATATACGGTTTGCTATCTATTATTGTAGGATTTTGTTAACAGCTTGTTCCAAACCCCGTCATTTTTGAACCAACTTAACAACTATCTTGCTTCACAAGGAAAAGGAAAAGGAAAAGGAAAGTCAAAAGACTACGATTCTGACAACTTATTCGATAATGAATCCGACGATGAACCCAACGATAACGATGACGATGAGTGACTTGTTTTTAATGTATGCTTTGGATTTAATTAAACGTTGTAGGATATAATGTACGACTTAAACGTAGTTTTTAAGTATATTACCTTTGGTATATGTTGATTATGTTCATGGCGTATGCGTGCGTTGTTTGAAAATAGGCAGGTTTTGTTTTTTCGGCCGTAAAACTGGCTGGGCAGCTGTATATACAGCTGCTGTATTAAAAAAAAACAGACTTTTAGCGGCGACACCTGTCGCCGCTATTGCTTTTCAACCTTTACCGACGAAGGTTAATACCGGCGACACCTTTAGCGACGACAGCTGTCGCCGCTAAAACTGGCCGGTCAATACCGGCGACAACAATTAATACCGGCGACAACCGGTCAATACCGGCCCAGCAATACCGGCGATGCTTTACCGGCGACATGTCGCCGCTAATGGTCAATAGCGGCGACAAAAGTGGTCAATACCGGCGACACCCGTCGCCGCTAAAGGTGCCCTGTTCTTGTAGTGCAATACTGATTAATACTAGGGTGATAATTAAACATTCACAACATACATCCCAAACAAAACTACAATCACTACAAAGCAAAAACATCAGTTGATTTTTTTCCTTTCAAGTTGATTGTGCAAAACCCTAATAGTTTCTTCACTTTCATTCCTTGATCTCAATAGTCCAGGTAATATTTCAACACAACCACGACACATTTGGGGGTCTATCCAAGCAAAAACTCCACACCTTTGTAGTTTCTGCAAAAAAAAAAAAAAAAGATATGGCAATCGATTCAATTGAATTTTGAAGGAGAAAAAGCATACCGCCTGGGGACAACAACAAAATCGACGTCTAGGATTATTGTCCGTCCATGATGTTCGTATTGCAGTCACCATCCCACAAGCACACCACACCATGGTCGATTAAACTATAGCAGGGGAGAAGAACATTTGAATTAGGGTATAAAATTTGAACCTGATGAATGAAGGTTTAGAGATTTTAAACTAAAATTTTGGGTGAAATAGACATAATTGCCCTCACGTGATGTGCACGTGAGGGTCTATTCTGCTTGTATTTAACAGCTGTTAGGCTTTGTACTTGGGTGTGTTACAAAACCTAAATCACATAACCTGAACATGTTAAAAAAAGTTAGTACACAAGGGCGAAACTTACGATAAACCATAAGGTCCATCTATGTAATTAACTCTTTTTATTCGTTGCTCCCAACGGCTAATAGACACCCCTACCTCCAACATTCACTTTCTTTCATCCCAACACCCGAGAGAATAATCACCAAACACATAGAGGGTTTTCCCTCTGGCCAAAGCCTAGTGGCAAATCTAGGTATAGATGGTATTAGGAAATAAGTACAAGTTGAGTTTGCAAACAAATGCAAGTATAGATACAATAGAGTAACGAATGTTGGTCTTCCACGCATGCTACAGTCGCGTGAAGTTTATTTCAATATATATAAATTATAAAATATTATAACTTAATAAAACTTACAAAAATAGCAAATTGTCGTATAAGTTTAAATTATGTTTGCAACAGTTCAATGTAAATCATGTTGGTATTTTGGGAGTATTGTAGCCTAATACTATCATGCTATTCCATTGGTATTTCTCTTTTCAGTGACGAGATTTATATCATTGAAGAAAAACTAGTGATTTATACTCAAACTACTACTGATCAACACGAGACAAAATATTATTTATAAAAATTTAAAACTATGAACAAACGACTTCATACGACAAACACAAACATTAATTTATTTCACAGCCAAATCGGTGGAGGCTCATTCAAATCCACACCCAACCCACGTCTCACCACCACCGGCATCTCACCAACCCCGCCATGTTCCACCACCAACACATCGGAACAACACCCACCACCACGTTGGTAATCCCCATAAACACTACTACTACACCCAACCTGTTGCCTAGCAGGCGGCGCAGCCACCCACCGTACATGCTGTTCAGATGGAAAACTGTTAAGATCTAAACACAAAGACGGCGATGGTAGCACCGTCAACGGAAAGTTCGTCTTGGCTTTTGAGCCACGGAGAGATCGTGCAGCACCGTCGTAAGCCATCGCAGCTTCCTCCGGCGTATCAAAAGTACCCAACCAGACACGTGTCTTCTTCCATGGGTCGCGGATCTCCGCCGCGTAACGCCCCCACGGCCGCTTCCGTACGCCCCGGTAGTGTCCCTCACGAGGAGACTTCATCTTGAAAATGTATAGTTTTAGAGAGAGAGTTTAGAGTGAGAGGAAATAATGGGTGTGTTTTTAAGTTTTTAGGTCAAATAATATTAATATAGTATAAAAGCGGCAGTGGAGGGCCAGGGATCACCCGTAATAGACGGCTGGACGGCACACGAACATGATAAATAATGTGAGTGAGTTGTACTTTGTGCATTAGAAGTTGTAGTTTGGATGTTGGTTTGTGAGTTTAAGTCTGTATTGAGGGTAGTTTTGTCTTTGATTGCCTCCTTAGGTTAGGGAACATAGATGGGGGCTAGGATTGTGTGATTATTCTTGGATCTTGGCCGTTGATTTATGTTTGAGAATGATGAAATGGTGTTGTCTGGTGCTTT
Organism: Helianthus annuus; assembly: GCF_002127325.2. Classification (NCBI taxonomy): domain Eukaryota; kingdom Viridiplantae; phylum Streptophyta; class Magnoliopsida; order Asterales; family Asteraceae; genus Helianthus; species Helianthus annuus. The sequence continues at coordinate 145,305,159 of NC_035448.2, forward strand.
GTTTTGTCTGGTTGGTTGGTGGTTGTATTTTGGTGGGGGGTTTTGTTTTGAGCCAAATCATGGTTTGTTATTTTGATGCTTTTGTGTATAGTTTACATCATTAAAAATGTTTTTATTAACTTAAACATATTTTGTAAAAGGGTTTAAGACAAATAAGTGGGCCCTCATATCCTTAAAATTTTTTAAATAGTAATAATAGATTTTCAATTAAGTTTTCTTTTCTTTTTTAACAATTTTTTTTTTTGGAACGACTATCTTATTAGAAACGACTACTAGTAAGACGCTAGAGCCAAAACACAAAAAAATACAAAGATAATTCACATCAATATTTTCACAACAAATTATCTAACGAAGACCTATTTTTCATTCAAAGATAACTTAATGATCTAATATCTTCCTTTAAGTTAGCCGTTCTGCCGTCTTTATCAGAAAATATCATTCTTTGCTTTCTAAATAACCCAACACGTTGTAAAAATGACACCTTGGACCGCTTTTTTTAGTTTTCCCCAGCTTCATCCATTTATATACTTCGAGAAGGTCACGGTCTGAGAAAGCGAACACTTGAATGTTTCTCTTTCTTAAAGTGACCAAAGTCGGGATTCTGTCACGTTAGCCTTCCAAACAAAGACATTTAGTTTTTTTGGAACCCAAGAGTTCCAATCCATCACAAACCCCTCCTCTGATACATCAGCTTTAAGTAAAATCATTTTCATGGAAGCAACAGAATAACAACCATCTGGGTCTTCGGTCCATCTCCACCTATCCTCTTGGTTCTTCAAAGAAACATTCTGGAGAAGGTTTAAACAACCATCAAACTCATTTCTCTCCTCTCGACTGAAAAAGCTTGACCTCCATCTCCACTTCCAGAAAACATATTGCCCCTTTTTTTTCATAACAGTCCTTCACTACACAACATTTTTCTTTTTCTAACACAGAGACATTTGGAAAGAGATTTTTGAATGGTTCATTCAAAGCCCACGGGTCCAGCCAAAACCGAATCCTTTCGCCCGATCCAATCTCCCCGTTAATAAGATTAGATATTTTGATATTGGATTTTGCCAACCGATTCTCCATGCTCGCCATATTACTCTATGTAGCTTTGAGACTTTTTGCATTCAGAAGAAATGGCCATGCTTTCTTGGGAAAGTGAAGAGCCGAGATCACTTTGTTCCATAAGGTTCCTGGTTCGTTTTTGAAACGCTACCACCACTTCGTTAGAAAAGCCACGTTCGAGTCTCTAAGAGGGATTAAACCCAAACCCCCCATATCCAAAGGCCTCGTTATTTTATCCCAACTAACCCAACAAAGACTCTTTTTATCTACATTTCCACCCCAAAAAAAGTTCCCCTGTCTCGCTTCTAGTTGATCAATAATCTTTTTAGGTGCCTGATACAACGAGAAATAATAAGTCGGAAGCGTCTCTAGCACGGATTTTAGGATCGTAAGCCTTCCTCCCACTGATAACATACTAGATTTCCAAAGAGCCAACTTTTATCAAAGCTTTCCAAAACCGCATCCCATTGATTAATTCTATTCATATTTAATGTCACACCCCAACCGATGGCAGAAACATCGGAGTGAGACGAAATAGATTGCAAGAGACTTCATAACACTATGTGACAATATAATTTAAATTCGATTTCATATAAGTTGCAAAAAAAAGTCATACAAGAATTAGATAAGACAACATTGTTTCAAACATACATTGACAAAATAGATTAATCTAAGTGTGTTTCTAAGTCCACCTAAATCTTGTTTCTTCACTTAGCATCATCTTGTCTATCAAACCTGCAACATGTATTAAAATATGATCAACAAAAGTTGGCGAGTATACAAGTTTGGTACATAGCATAAAATAGTTTAAAATAGTCTAATGGCTCGTATCCAACATGAATCACAATATGCAAGTTACTAGTATGTTGAAACGGTGTCAAGTATATGTTCAAACCCAATAACCCAATGCGTTAAAATAGCCTATCACAAAGAATAACGGGAGGTAACATGTTTAACTTAATAATACCCCAAGACTCATGGGCGGCGCATTACTCCTATAGCACTATAATTATTAAGGTAGGCTTGTACGAAGTTAATGAGCATATAGACACAAAAGTTTAACATAACATACGAGATTAACAAGCATTATATAGTTTCATGTTCAAATATGGATAGAGAGTGATTCAAATAGTTTCAAGTGTTTCGTCTGTTTATATATAGAATACATGTTGCACCCAAAAGTGTTAAAAGTAAAAATGGGTTCGAGTATACTCACAAAATTGCATATGCTTTCCGATTATCCAATGTGACGAAGTTGTCGAGACTAGAAGATCGATTGTGTTCGATTTGGATTTTTAAGGGATGTTTACATTAGGGTTTATAGATTTGAAGTTTAAGGACACGAAAATAGGCATACGAGCAAATTAATCATCTAGCATACATGATACTTGTTATTGACACTATGAAACTCGAAAGAGTTTAAATGTTTTCATGGGACAAAACCCATTAGAATCTTGACAAGTTATCAATGCCTAAGATGATGTACTTACTATCTTGACAAATGTCCATTTGTTCATCATCAAGAGTTCGGTTTGTTCAATATATTATATAACTTATATGAATATTAGTATATCATATTGGTTAAATATGAGGTAGAGGGATAAATCCCCCATTTAGGAACCTCTTAGTATCATAGAAGTCATGCATGAGGTAGGAAGAATCAAGTCTTCCATTTAGGCACCTCTTTGTTCACCACTACACTTGTTATAAACAACAAGGAGGGTCATGAACTTACAAGTAAGAAGGAAATATGTACAACTAATCTATAGAAAACATCAAGTAGTGTGTGGATTTCCAAGTGGAATAGCCCAAGCTTGTTCCACAGTCACACAAATATCAAGCTTTGAGCTTGAACACTACTTGTGGGTAAAACCCTAAACAAAACAGAAAGTTTATGAGGTTTTAACCTCTGATTTTACTTGTCTCAGCCTTGTTTTTAATCCCAACTAACCATTCAATTGATTATGAGCATAAGGACATAGGTTTGAGATGAGATAACTCAAGTTTAACTAAGATTAAGTGAAAACAGAAAGTTGCAGTCCACTTTGGAGCCTGTTTGGTGACATTCTAGACCTTGGTTTTCCATGGAAACCTGTGAAAATGTTCCTAAGGTCAATCCAAGGGAGTAGGAAGAAGAATCGAAGCAAAAGACCAAGTAATGAAGAAGTTATGCTTGTTTTAGTGACTTGATACAAATCTGCTCGTTCTTCTGATTTGCAGCTGATTAAAGAGGGATTTGAGAGTGTAATTGTGAGTTTATAAAGTGAAAAATGTGGGGAAGATGCTTGGGTTTTATAGGGGAGTGTTAGTATAGGGTCTTGTGAGAATTTAAGCCAAGAGAGGCAAGTTTAAACTAAAAAAAATATCAAAATCGCGCCCAAAACACGAGCTGGTCAACATTCTGCGGTCTGGGCCGCTGTCGCGAGCCATGAAGACAAACCTGGGCCGGGTCGCGGGCCGCCAGGTAGTCTGGTGGGTTCAATTTTGGTTTTTTTGTTCGTTTTAGCCCCTAGACTTTCATATTTTGCACGTTTCATGTATCTTTTAGGTATTTTAGGCACAATGGATCATAAATAAGCGTAGGTTATGTAATTATTTTATGAAACAAACATAAAACAAGTATAAACATGTATATTTGTCGTAAACAAGTGTCGATATTGTATAAGTTGAGCATATAGATTGCACGTTTGCAAAGTTGACATATTTTGCACGTATTGGGAATAAAGTATCATTTGAATAATATTTTTGAATGTATGAACATGTATACGACGTATATAACCTAAATGCAACAAAAACACGAATCTCATTATGATTCAAGCCTCAGATTTGACATCGATTACAACGAAAGAACGATTACAAGAATACAAGGTTTCCAAAAATAGGATTACAAGCAAGGGTTTCCTGTTGGAACTTTTGAGATTGTTCATACTTGTGCTGGAATAGTTTTATAGTAGTTTGTAGCTAATCTAATAGTATAGGGGCTTATTTTGTAATTCCATAGAATTAGAAATCCTGACTTGGTGTAGTTAAGATTCCAGCAAATTTATAAATTTGCTGGCAAGTCAGGCACACTATATATAGCCCAAGCATTGTAACCTAGCCAAGCTTTTGGCTCTCTTGATGAATAGAAGTGTTGTTTACATTCAATCATTTTTTTGTGCTCTAATTTGATATCCAAGGTGCTTTATTGATTTACATTCTTGTTTGGATTCAATACAACACTTGTTGTATTCATTAATCCATTAGCTTCACCTTCATTCTTGATCATTCTTAACTTTTCTTAAGTTCAAACACTTAATCAATAGGTGTTTTGGACTAAAACAACCAACCACTGTGATCCGGATTGATATTGGGATCTACAATTTGGTATCAGAGCCTTAGTGCTCTTGGTTGTTGTGTTCTTGTTGAGATTTTTCATAGTTTTGAAGGTTTTTCAAAAGTTTTAAGGTTTTCAAATTTTTGGACATAGAATGGATTGATTTGGTGTGTTTAATAAAAACTCGACTGGAAGCGGGAGGAAGCCACTCTAAAGAGGAGGGTTGTTGTTAATATTTGATTAGGGAGTCATTTTGGACATTTTGATGCATCAAAACATGGTTTTTGAGCTGTTTTTGAGTGATTAGAGGGTTTTAGTTCGTGTTAAACCCTCTGTCCAGCGAAATTAATATGAATACAGCGAACAATATTTGAAGATAGCGAAATTAAATCTTGAATACAGCGAAAATATTGTTGAACATAGCGAACATAGCGAAATTAAATCTTGAATACAGCGAAAATATTGTTGAACATAGCGAACTCTTTTCGAAGTTCATCGCATGATCATTAATTTCGACGATCATAATTCGAGCGAAGTTATTGATTATCGGCGAAATAGTGTCAAGTGACCCTGTAGCGAAATTATCGAAGGCGACTTCGAGAACTATGATATTGAACCACAGCGTTCTTATCACGGTAATCGGCGAAATTAGTCAAACTAACGTTTGTGTTACTTGTATCAGCGGAATTAGCTTGTCCGCTCGTGCAGGACCTCTTCGTGTACCAGCGAAAGTAGGAGACCAGCGAGACCTTTCAGCGAAATTGTAAGTGTCCCTCTGATTTTCGGCGAAATTACTACTGTTACCGGCGAAGGTGCACTCTAGTGATCTGTCAGCGAATTTAGCCTCTGATCAGCTCTCTTTTGTCAAAATCAAGCCAAGATGTCGTTAAATCAGCTAAGTCCAATTGCTCAAGCGGAACTTGAGACCGGAACCACTACTAGGCCACTAAAGTTGAAAGGGGCTGAAGACTTCAGCACTTGGAAGACTCACATTCAGTCGTTCTTCGAGTACACGGACTCCAATCTGTGGCTCTCTGTTACCACTGGACCCCACATTCCAACGGTTGTTCGAGGAGATGCGGTAGTTGCTAACAATGATGCAACCACCTTCACTGATGAAGACAAGGCTCTAATCCAACGTGATCGTCATGCTCATGCTGCCTTAACCATGGCACTGTCAACTGATGACTGTAACATGTTTGAAGAACACCGAACTGCAAATGCACTCTGGAATGCATTGATTGAGTATTATGAGGGAAATGAAGAGTTGATCGAAAGCAAGAGAGACATGGTGCAGAAAGAATCCAACATGTTTTGTGGAGTTCGTTGAGAAAGTCTTTCCGATCACATCAGTCGATTTCTTAACATGATGACCAAAATGAAGAAGGCAGGAAATCCTGTCACAAACTGTGCTGCCATAAAGAAGCTGCTAGATTCACTCCCCAAGGAATGGAGTCTTCAATGTATGATGATCAAGAAAGATTTCCTCAACAATCCAAATCCTGTCACTCTGTCCGACTTAATTAACACCCTAAGAGCCTTCGAAATGGATGTCAACAAACGAGAGATGAACACTGCTAGTCAAATCAAACCTCTGCTGGATTGAAGAATGTGGCATTTCTTGCTTCAGGTGGCATCAGTCCACAAGCTTCCGACTTAATTTACGCCAACGCTTCCGCAAGCGCATCGAAAGCTCCACAACCTAGTGAGAAGACTATCACGGTTGGTGATACACAAGCGTTGAAAGTGTCGACTGAAAACGTGGCACTTTTCAACATGTTTCTGAGCAGCTATGAAGCTTTGATGTCTGGAGAATTGAAGAAGGAGATGTTCACTGCTGAAGACATGTATCAGGTTGATCCAGATGACATGGAAGAAATGGATCTGAAATGGCAAATGGCCATGATCACTTTGAGGTTAAAGAAATTTCAAGACAAAACCAGAAAGCGTTTGGGTCTTGGAAAAGCTGGTTTTGATAAATCCAAACTAAGATGCTACAACTGCAAGAATCTGGGCCACTTCAAGCGTGACTGCCACTTGTTAAAAGAAGGAAACATCGAATCAACTCCTGCTGTAAAACAAATCACAGTCGAAGAAAACAAGAACAACGCGTCTCCTAGCACGCCAAAAGCTTTAGTCGTCGAAGACTACGATTGGAGTGAAGAAATTGCTGAAGCTAAGGAGCAAGTCAACAAAGCTCTCATGGCAAAGATCTCAAGCGAGTCCTCATCAAAGAAATTTGAGAAACAAACAGCTGGAATTCCAAAAGGAGACAACACTGCTGACAAAGGTCTGAAAAGCATTCTCACCTCCATGGAGCCTGAGAAAGAAAAGAAGTCTGGAGAAGCAAAGGAGCATGTTTCTGAGGAGGCATCTGATCAGAAGAAGGGCAAAGAAAAGGTCCCAGCAGCAGCCATGAAAACAGAATCTTCAAAAGAAAAGGCTGATAAAGACTTGGTAAACAGTATTCCACATAGTTTTAAAGTAAAGCTATGCACATCTGCATGCGTTGATGTCATGGCACATCACAAGTCTCTAAATCTAGAATTTGAGAGACAAAAAGACAAAGCTTTAAAATTTAACAATGAGCTTAGACAGAACGAGGCCTCATATCAGAGAAAGTTGAATTCAACTTTAGCTGAAATGCAAACTCTAAAAGAATTTGTGTTTAGAAAAGATTTTATCATTAATGATCTCACAGAAAGATTAGAAAAAGCTTTGAACGAAAAGAATAAATTACAAATTATAATAGACAAATGGAATGTCAGTCAAAAGGCCTTTACTGACATCAAAAACTGCCAACGACCAACGTTTGTGAAAGACGGGATCGGGTATAAGGATAGGCACGGAAATGAAAGAAAACTCTTCTTTCCACCACATAGCAAAAATTATGTGCCTATGCCAACTCCTCATCCCGAAAACGATCTCATCAATGAAAAGGCCTCAGTTGAACAAAATGAGTTTTGTGAAAATGAAACAACCACTAACTTTTCTAAAAGTAATGCAGATCCAATTGTGTGTAAAGAAGATGTGTGCGATGAGGATGGAGATTGCGGCGGTTCAAAAATAGGAATAGGTTATTCAGGCGACAGTTATTCCACCGTTAACTGGTTCGCCTAGAACTGCTCTAAGAAAAACAATATTCGGGATGAATGTAATAATTTAATTAGGATGGATGACTGTACTGGCCGTGTGCCTAAATTTAAATCTTCGGATGACTGTAAGGGCCATGCGCCTACATTTAAGACCCGTGATCGTGAACATTGTTTGTCTGAATGTCATGATTTAAATTCTGCATTTTGTGATGATAAAATTGTTTGTGAATCTCCTGTATTTGTGCCAGAATTGAAAAAGAATAGCTTTGGAAAATTCCTCACAGAGGAAATTCCAGAATTTATTCCATCTCGAACAGGTGTGACAGATTCAGAAAAGAGTGTCACTGAAGATCACCGCAATGGAGACTCAAGCATCACTGCCAGAAGATAAGCAAAAATCAGAAAGCTCAAATGAAGATCAAACAACAGATGGTGAAAGTCTTGAATTCTTGAGTGAAGAAACCCCGAAAACCTCAAGTGAATATCAAATTACAAATGATGAAAGCTCCGAGTGCTCAAGTATTGAAACAATCGAAGACCAAGACTCAGAAAGTTCAAGCGAAGATCAACGCTACAATGATTCAAGTTACGAAGCAAGTGAAGAGCAAAGCTCAAGCAAGTACAACACGTCCGAAAGTTCATCCGATTCAGACAGTGATGAAGAATGCTCAGAAGATGAAAGCAGAGTGGACAAGAAAATGAAGAAAGCAGAAAGCTCAGGACTCTCATCACATACGTCATCTTCTAACACCAAAAGACCCAGACGTAAAAGATGCTTTCGCTGTTGTAACACCTCGAAATTTTGTGTCCAATAATGTGTTGACACGTGTTATGAGTTTACACGTGGCATTAAATATTAAACAAAGAACTAAAGTTGACAAACCTTGAAAGTATGTAAATTCGAGGGTTAAAAATGTCAACGAGGGGTAAATATACTGTATAGTAACCTTAAATGATGCTCGTACCTTCAAACGAATGAATCATGGATCGTACGGAGCGAAACGCGGAAGAAAGTGAGAGATTACAAGCTACAGGGGTTAATTGTGTCAACATGTTTAATTTATACCTCTGAGTGAACCTTTGACGAACCCGAGGCTTTGTAACAGTAAAATACGCTCACTAGAATATACGATAAAAATTTCGCGAAGTTCCGTTTTAAAACGAGAAAGTTATGATCAAATTCGTATGCGAGGGGTTAAAAGCGTCAACAATAAAAGTTAAGGCTTTTCGGATAGTAATTAAACTAACCGGGGACTTAACAATGCGGGTAAAGGTCACGAGGCCCTTATCTGTAAATAATCGAGGGCCAAATCGCAAAGTTACCCCTTCGAAACCGAAAGGTCAGGTTAATGATTACAAAAGATTTGAAAATCTTGAAAATCAAGCCTAATGCGGGTCGCGTTGAAGATATGCATGAGCTGATGCGGGCCGCGCGCCATCTGCAGATTTGGTTACTGACAATAGGATCCAGGCGGCCCGCGTGAGCCAAGCCTGAATCCTAATGCGGGCCGCGTGAAGGTCCCAGATGCAGAATTCTTGGACAGATTCAATGTTTGAACTTGTAAACGATCATTGATGCATTAATTGAAGCATGGGCGCCCTCTACATGCCCCCTAGCACCCAGGGATACCTGCTGATCATCCATGAACCATTGTAGGGTGAGTTGTAATGATCTTGTGCAAGAAATTTCACTATAAAAGGACATACATTGCACACAATTGAAACACACCTCAAACCTGCATTCTAGTTCATCTCTGGAGCTCTAAAGCATTCTTCTATCATCCCTAGTCGTGCACCAAGCTTCTGTAAGTATGCCTACCCTTTTGTGGCTTAGTTTATGCATAGTTTAGCTTAAAAGTCAATCCGTCGTAATTAACGATTGACTTTGCGATAAATCACAAATGGTCCAGTGGTTTGTCGAATCAAAGGTAGTTATATGTTGGTAATCATGTGGGCTTTAAACCCATAAAAGGGCACCCTCTGATTCCCACTCTAACTAGTCCGAATGTCGAGTCAAACGTGCTTAGAAAAAGTCAACAGAAATGCTATTTTGCGATTTCATGCATAATCTGTAATGTAGATGATATGTAACCTGTTTAAACACTCATAAAACATGATAATAAGTATATTAACTAGTCTAAGCTTGTTTGATCCGGCCATTTACTGTTTTGACCCGGTTCGGAGCCGAAAGTCCCAAAACTTTGACTTTTGCTTTGACTTCAGTTCTGACCCGTTAAAGTATGATTTAGATATGCCTTAGGACTCTCTTAGGACCAGGTTACATGATGGTATAACCCTCTGTGACCGGTTCGTTGTTTGTCCGAGTCTTTTACACCTTTCCGTTAAATGCTTAAAAGTTGACCGTAACGCCCTTTTTAATTTAAAACGAGAATTTCGGACATGTGAAAGGACCATAACCTTGGTTACTGATTTCTAAGCATGTCCCTAAAATTTCACGTCAATCCGAGGTCCAGAATAGGAGTTATGCTAAATAGCGCAAATTACGGAAACTTTAGTAACTAAATAGCGCAATTAGCATAACGCCTATCTAAACCCAGATTCGACACCAAACCTTTTACACACTGATGTAAAATAATATTTTGGGATTTTTGAATATTTTTAATTATTTTTAACCTGCTCATAACCTGCGGTTATGGCAACGGTTCGGTAAATACCGAATATACCCTTTTCGGCCATAACTTGAGTTCTACAAGGTCTTTTGACCCGATTCCAGTTGCTACTGATTTTAAGTAATAAATAAAGTATTTTAGACCTTATAAACTGTTCGGGAAACTCAGATTTCCTGTAGAACTCATAAACCTCTTTTATAATCTTTAAAAAGACCGAAATACCCCTACGGGGCATAAAATGGATTTAAACTCGTTACGGGCATTATGGAAGGTATCCTACTGATACCACAACCTCTTTAAAGTATATTGACTTAGGAAACCAATGTAGAACTCTTACGGTTACCCGTTGCGCCTTTTGCGCGCACGGTTCGGCTTATGTAACTAGTTTACATAAACTAGCCGAAACGGGTCAAACCATATTGTTTTGACCCCAAAATCCAGAGTGTGGTTATGATACCCATATAAAACAAGTCTTCAAACTTGTTGGGTCCAAATCACATTCCATTCCCGGTTTTCGCCTTTCACGCGATTAAACCGTAACTATCCTTTGAAACTGACTGGTCTAAGCTACGGCTAAATTAAAGACCCGTTAGGATTCTAATAGGTTATTTTAAACCTTCGTTCCAGAATAGGAGACCAGTAAAAGCTATTTGCAGTTTATTCGATTAAGGATTTATACTTGCAAAGGTAAATACTTTTAACTTATTTTCCGTTATACGGGCTTGGGCTACGGTATATAGCATACCGCTTGATCGGGCATCAAATTCTCCACCGTTGAGTGGGTAATTGAATAAATTTGATCGACTCATTTAAACAGTCTTGTTACTTAAAAGCCTTTGGGGGGTTAATGACCATGTCCCGGATATCCCTGGCATCATTTTACGAAATGGCCACGACTTAAGCGCGGGGTGTAGGCGTACACCCGTCAGTGCACAAAAGAATATTGTGGTGTGTCTATTGATCTTTAACCCGGACTAGATCTGGGCTACTGAACGCATAAGGAACATGTAATACGTTCACAAGATTATAAATTTAAATAATTCTCCCAAGTTATAAAAGAGTTTATGCCTTGTGCATTCAAATCAATTTTAATTAACATTTTACAAAAGTGTCGGTTGAATGTATTTACCAGTGTAAACTGACGTATTTTCCCAAAAAGATTAAATGCAGGTACTAAACGTAATTGGCTGGATATTTCTCCTTAGCATCATAAAGAGTCTCGCAAGCTTAAGATGCCTACGTCTGTTGAACAATACTTATATTTTTATTTGATCCCCTGTGGATACTTTTCGACTATTCGTAATACATTGACATTACAAACAATGGTTGAAATATAATTATCTTTATGCTTCCGCTGTGCATTCATATATTGTGTGGTTTGACTATATTGTTGCCAACTACGTCACGATAATCCCCCACCGGGCCCACCGGTGAGACACGTGGAAATCGGGGTGTGACAGGTTGGTATCAGAGCCAACATTGAGTGAATTGAACACTATCCTTATGTGTTTAATCTCAATGACACAATTGCACATACTTGAGTCTAGACAAGAACATAGGACAAATTCGAAATTTATTCCAGTTTGTCTTTTTATTGTTATTGTTTTTAAAGTTTTGAAAGCAGGAAATATGCCACCAGCAATTAGAAGAGGAAGAGGAGGAAGAGGCAAAGGGACGATCATTACTCACAATGATCACGAGGCCGGTCCTTCGAACATGCGAGCTCCTTCCAGTACAAGAAGTGAGGAACCACAGAGGCGAAGAAGGAACTTCTTTAAACCTACAAGACATTCTACCTCGCATAGTTCAACACCTTCATACCGTCATTCTTTTGGACCAAACTCAGAAAATGACCCCAATAACCCTCAACCATCATTTATACCTCTCCAGCGATCTGCTTCGCACCGTTCTTATGGCGATCCTTCACCTTTCTTCGTAGGACAGTTTAACCCGGCAGATTATGTCCAAGAGCCAATAGGGTATAACCCTTTAGGACCAGAGGATCACTTTTCTGAAGATATGCAGTGGATATGGACGAGGATACGGATCCCGTCGAGCCTGCACGGGGTACTCCCAACCATGATCTCTGATGGGTCATCCTTCCATGGAACACCCTATCAAGGTCCCGACAGTTACCAGGCGAGGTTTGACCAATGTAATTGGTACTTCACACCTTCACATCATTTCTCGCCTCATGACCAACATCAACAACAGGATCCATCTGAGGATACGCGGTTCGTGGCAGTTACGCCATCGCCAGCGCCACCAGTTCAACCAGTAATTCCAGATCCGCCAAGGCGTAGACGATCAGGCGCGCGGATGTCCACCCGAGGAGGGGAATTCCATTTCAGCACCCCTCGCCACTCGAGTGCGAGTCACTTTCCGTCAGTGCCTGAAGAACCACAGTTAGGGGAACCTTCTGGTCACCCTGCAGAGGTGAATTCTGCACCAGTTGCACCACCTCCGCCACCATTCGGGTATGATAACCCAATACCAGCGTACGGCGGTTCCACCGCGTACAACCCGTTTGAGCAGCCAACTCACACGCACTACAACTATAACTATGATGCCGATCCATACGTGGTAGCGGCTAATTACAATGCCCTCCATGGAACCTCTTGGAGACCAGATTGCTCAGCTCATGGGTATCCAATACCTCCTAGACCTCCGGTTCAACAACCGTCGCAGCAGCCACGTTTTTCTCCACCGGAGCAAGAAGAAATCCTACACCGTCTAAACCGTGTGGAACGAGACTTCGAACAAGAACGTAAGAGTAGTCGTGGATTCCTCAAGGGCCTAGCAAACCTACTAAAAGGGAGGAAGAAACGAGATCATTAGTCTCCTTATGTATTGTTGTATTTACTATTACAATTTAGTCCCTGCGTGGACAATTGCATTTCAGTCCTTACGTGGACTTATCTTTTAGTCCCTGCACGGACATCTATCTTGTATTGGTCCCTGCGTGGACTTGTTTTTCTATAAGCCTCTGCGTAGGTATTTATTTATTAAAAAGTCCCGTTTAGGGCAGCGTGTAATCATTATTATAACTAATGGAATGTTATGTTATAAATTTCATTTTTTTGTATTATATATGAAGTAAATCAAAATTCATTCCTTTTTAAATTAAATCTGCCTAAATAAAGAATCTTAAGAGTGAAACCTAGCCAGGTGTCCTTATAAGACCCGACCAAGATGGTAAGACCTGATTAAAAGATTCAGATTTCCGGTTAACCTCTGTAAACATGTTAACGTTCTTGGCAGATGTGATTCGTTAAAATCGCACGCGTCATTCTTATATAAGAATCCTTCTAAGGATTCCAAAGTCCAAATTAATGATTTTGTAAATCATGGGTTAAATCATCAATGAAGATGATCATTTATTAAACATCCATTAGCGATGTAGTGCCTACGGGCCGAACTTATTAAACATCCATTAGTGATGTAGCGCCTACGGGCCACACTTATTGTCATATAAGACAAAAGGCAGTTGTAGTCTAGGACTCCCTGTCAGAAAAGGTAAAAGGACTACGGTTCAAACCTTCATGCCTTGATTCTCTGTAATCCCGGCTTATATTATAAAAACGTCCTTGTGACTAGGCTTTTGTGCCACTAACATTATTGCTATAATTAGGATAAGTTATGTTCAATTCCTAAATAAAAGTGAGTAACAAATTAACCAGACATGGTCTCTGTTTACCATGGTTAATGAATTGCCATAAAAGACAATTCCATAATAAACTCCTAAATAAAACTTTTCGTTATCTTCTGTAGCAGATTCAAGTTACAATGGCTGATCCCAATGAAGTGAATAGTCATTCGAAAGAAGATGAAAATGATAACGCCCAGATTCATCTAACGGGCGCAGAGTTGAAAGCTCTTGTCAACGGTGCTGTTAAGGCAGCCTTGGATCGAGAGTATGAAGAATACACTGAATCCCGGAGCAGAACCATATCTAAACCACACTCAAAGCCGAAAACCCACTCAAAATCTCACAGCAAACCACCGTCTAAGCCTAAAAAGGACGATGATAAACACTCATCCAATGAAAACAGTGTCCGTCCAGAAAAAGTGTTTACTGATGCATCTCGCGCCAGAGGTTGCACCTACAAGTATTTCGTATCTTGCAAACCCCGAGATTTCACTGGGGAGAAGGGCGCGGTAGATTGCATGACTTGGTTAGACGAGATGGACACCGTGGTGGACATCAGTGGTTGTGCAGAGAAAGATGTGGTGAAGTTTGTTTCACAATCATTCAAGGGCGAGGCCCTGGCTTGGTGGAGGTTGTTGGTTCAGGCCTCGGGGAAGGCTGTTTTATACAGCATGACGTGGGAGGAATTCATTTCTCTCATCAAGGAAAATTTCTGCCCTCAACATGAGGTTGAAAAGATCGAGTCCGACTTCCTATCCTTGGTTATGACGAACCTTGACTGTCAAGCTTACCTAACGAGCTTCAACACAATGTCCCGGTTGGTTCCGTATCTGGTAACCCCGGAGCCAAAGAGAATAGCTCGTTTTATCGGTGGTTTAGCCCCCGAGACAAAGGCAAGCGTAAAGGCCTCTCGGCCAGCGACCTTTAGATCTGTAGCTGACATATCTTTGTCCCTCACTCTGGATGCGGTCAGACAAAGATCGCTGAGGAACAAAGAAGCTGAGAAGAGAAAGCGTGAAGATGATACTTCACGAAGGTCGAGCAAGAAGCACCGTGGAAACAGTGACAACAAGAGAGGGTCTGAGTCAAGGAAGGATGGGCAACAATCTGGTGAGAAGCCCAAGTGCAAGAACTACAAGAGACATCACTTTGGAAAGTGTAGACTCGAATCGAACTCGCAGACTCAGTCGAAGTCGTTTGCTTGCGGGATATGCAAGTCCAAGGACCACAAGACCTTGGATTGCAAAAAGATAAAGGATGCAACTTGCTACAGTTGCAACGAGAAGGGGCACATTAGAACCAACTGCCCTAAAAACGCCAAGAAGCCTGAAGAGGCCAAGAAGACCAATGCAAGAGTCTTCAGGATGGATGCGAAAGAAGCGGTGCTAGACGATAACGTGATCACAGGTACTTTCCTTGTAAATGATGTCTTTGCAAGAGTACTTTTTTGATTCAGGCGCTGATAAGTCTTTCGTAGATCATAAATTTTGCAAATTGCTGAATATGCCTGTCAAAACCTTAAATGTGAATTATGAGGTAGAGCTAGCAGATGGCACCATAGAAACCGTCTCCACTGTGTTAGATGGATGTATGATATCTATTAAGAACCACTCTTTTCCTCTATCTCTACTCCCCTTTAAATTGGCCGGTTTTGACATAGTGCTGGGTATGGACTGGTTATCTCACAACCAGGCCCCAAATCGTCTGCAACAGAAAGCAAGTGGTGATAAAGACTCCGTCTGGTGAATCGCTTACCATTCGGGGAGATACCCAGTATGGATTACCTGAGCAAGTGACTATGCTCAAGGCTTCAAAATTTTTAAAGAAAGGTTGTGTCATCTACATGGCACAAGTGATTATTGAGGAGCCAAAACCGAAGATAGAAGACGATCCCGTCATTTCGGAATATCCAGAAGTTTTCCCCGAAGATCTACCTGGTTTGCCACCAGATAGGCAAGTGGAATTCAGAATTGACATCATCCCTGGAGCAACACCTATTGCTAGAGCACCTTACAGGTTAGCACCAACTGAAATGAAGGAGTTGAGGACCCAACTGGATGAACTGCTAGATAAAGGTTTCATTAAACCTAGTTCGTCTCCTTGGGGAGCACCTGTCCTGTTTGTCAAGAAGAAGGACGGATCGATGCGTCTGTGCATCGATTATCGCGAGCTTAACAAAGTCACGATAAAGAATAGGTATCCCTTGCCGAGGATCGACGACTTGTTCGATCAGTTACAAGGGGCAAGTTATTTCTCGAAGATTGACTTGAGGTCAGGCTACCATCAACTGAAAGTCAGAGATGAAGACGTACATAAAACCGCATTTAGGACTCGTTATGGTCACTATGAGTTCCTAGTGATGCCTTTTGGGCTCTCTAATGCACCGGCTGCGTTCATGGATCTCATGAATCGCGTTTGCAAGCCGTACTTAGACAAATTTGTCATCGTTTTCATCGACGATATTCTTATCTACTCAAAGAACCGAGCTGACCATGAGAAACACCTTCGCTGTATTCTCAAACTCCTGCATCATGAGAAACTCTATGCCAAATTCTCTAACTGCGAATTCTGGCTTCGTGAAGTCCAATTTCTAGGACATGTTGTCAGCGAGCGTGGTATCCAAGTGGATCCCGCTAAAGTGGAAGCTGTCATGAATTGGCAAGAGCCAAAGACGCCTACAGAGATTCGTAGTTTCCTGGGGTTAGCAGGATATTACAGGCGTTTCATGGAAAATTTTTCAAGGATTGCTGCACCCTTAACTTCCTTGACCAAGAAGAAAGTAAAGTTCGTTTGGGGCCCTAAGCAGCAAGAGTCCTTTGATATTCTGAAGCAAAAGTTGAGCAACGCTCCTGTGCTGACATTACCTGAAGGTACCGAAGAGTTCGTATTTACTGCGATGCATCACACACTGGCATGGGATGCGTGCTTATGCAGAAAGGCAAGGTTATTGCCTATGCTTCAAGACAGCTAAAGGTGCATGAAAAGAATTACACCACCCATGACTTGGAGTTGGGTGACGTTGTGTTCGCACTAAAACTGTGGAGGCATTATCTGTATGGTATCAAGTTTGTGATCTATTCGGATCATAAGAGCCTTCAACATCTGTTTAATCAGAAGGAATTAAACATGAGGCAGCGCCGTTGGATGGAGACTTTAAATGATTATGATTGTGAAATGATCATCCCGGCAAGGCGAATGTAGTCGCTGATGCCTTAAGTCGAAAGGAAAGGGTGAAACCCATCCGAATCAATGCCAAGAGCATCGAAGTAAAGAATAATTTAATTGAAAGGTTGTTAGCTGCACAGAGGGAAGCTGTGTTGGAAGCTAACTATCCTAAAGAGAAGCTAGGAGTAACTGAAGAGCAGTTAACTCTTAGCAAGGACGGAATTTTACGATTAAATGGACGAATATGGGTTCCAATTTACGGAGGACTTCGAGATGTCATTCTCCAGGAAGCCCATAGTTCTAAATACTCCGTCCATCCTGGAGCAGATAAAATGTACCAGGATCTAAAGGCAAATTATTGGTGGATAGGCTTGAAAAAGTCTGTAGCCGCTTATGTAGCCAAATGCTTGACTTGTGCGCAAGTCAAAGCTGAGCATCAAAAGCCGTCAGGCTTGCTACAACAGCCTGAACTTCCCAAATGGAAGTGGGAATGTGTAACTATGGATTTTATTACCAAGTTACCCAAGACGAGGAAAGGAAATGATACAATATGGGTTATAGTTGATAGACTGACTAAGTCAGCACATTTCTTACCCATCAAGGAGACTTATAGCTCCGACATGTTAGCCCAGTTATACGTTGATAAGATTGTAGCCTTACATGGCATACCTGTGTCTATTATTTCTGACCGAGATACTAGATACACGTCTCATTTCTAGAAAAGTTTCCAGCAATCTTTGGGCATACGTTTGAATTTTAGTATGGCTTACCATCCTCAGACAGACGGTCAGAGTGAGCGTACTATTCAGACGTTGGAAGACATGCTACGTGCATGTGCTATCGATTTAGATGGTAGTTGGGATAAGAACCTACCATTAATCGAATTCTCCTACAACAATAGCTACCATACCAGCATTAAGGCTGCGCCCTTCGAGGCATTATACGGTAGAAAGTGTAGATCGCCTGTTTGTTGGGCGGAAGTTGGAGATGTCCAATTATCAGGACCAGAGATAGTCTTCGAGACGACAGACAAGATTGTCCAGATTCGAGACCGTCTCAAAGCTGCCCGAGATAGGCAGAAAAGTTACGCAGATCCAGAGCGTAAAGATTTTCACTTCGAGGTAGGTGAAAAAGTGTTGCTTAAAGTATCACCCTGGAAGGGGGTGATGCGTTTCGGTAAGAAAGGCAAACTAAGCCCGAGATACATAGGACCTTTCGAGGTTATCGAACGTGTCGGGTCAGTTGCCTATAAGTTAAACTTATCGGAGGAGCTCAATGGAATTCACAATGTGTTCCACATCTGCAATCTGAAGAAGTGCTTCGCTGATGAATCACTGGTAATACCACATACAGATGTGCACATTGATGAGAGCTTAAAATTTGTGGAAAAACCTTTGTCGATTGAAGATCAACAGGTAAAGAAGCTTCGAAGGAAGCATGTACCTATTGTTAAGGTCAAATGGGATGCCCATAGAGGTCCCGAATTCACGTGGGAGGTTGAATCCACGATGAAAGAAAAATACCCTTATTTGTTTCAGTAAATCTCGGGTCGAGATTTATTTTAAGGGGGTGAGGATGTAACACCTCGAAATTTTGTGTCCAATAATGTGTTGACACGTGTCATGAGTTTACACGTGGCATTAAATATTAAATAAAGAACTAAAGTTGACAAACCTTGAAAGTATGTAAATTCGAGGGTTAAAAATGTCAACGAGGGGTAAATATACTGAATAGTAACCCTAAATGATGCTCGTACCTTCAAACGAATGAATCATGGATCGTACGGAGCGAAACGCGGGAGAAAGTGAGAGATTACAAGCTACATGGGTTAATTGTGTCAACATGTTTAATTTATACCTCTGAGTGACCCTTTGATGAACTCGAGGCTTTGTAACAGTAAAATACGCTCATTAGAATGTACGATAAAAATTTCGCGAAGTTCCGTTTTAAAACGAGAAAGTTATGATCAAATTCGTATACGAGGGGTTAAAAGCGTCAACAATAAAAGTTAAGGCTTTTCGGATAGTAATTAAACTAACCGGGGACTTAACAATGCGGGTAAAGGTCACGTGGCCCTTAACTGTAAATAACCGAGGGCCAAATCGCAAAGTTACCCCTTCGAAACCGAAAGGTCAGGTTAATGATTACAAAAGATTTGAAAATCTTGAAAATCAAGCCTAATGCGGGCCACGTTGAAGATATGCATGAGCTGATGCGGGCCGCGTGCTATCTGCAGATTTGGTTACTGACAATAGGATCCAGGCGGCCCGCGTGAGCCAAGCCTGAATCCTAATGCGGGCCGCGTGAAGGTCCCAGATGCAGAATTCTTGGACAGATTCAATGTTTGAACTTGTAAACGATCATTGATGCATTAATTGAAGCATGGGCGCCCTCTACATGCCCCCTAGCACCCAGGGACACCTGCTGATCATCCATGAACCATTGTAGGGTGAGTTGTAATGATCTTGTGCAAGAAATTTCACTATAAAAGGACATACATTGCACACAATTGAAACACACCTCAAACCTGCATTCTAGTTCATCTCTGGAGCTCTAAAGCATTCTTCTATCATCCCTAGTCGTGCACCAAGCTTCTGTAAGTATGCCTACCCTTTTGTGGCTTAGTTTATGCATAGTTTTGCTTAAAAGTCAATCCGTCGTAATTAACGATTGACTTTGCGATAAATCACAAATGGTCCAGTGGTTTGTCGAATCAAAGCTAGTTATATGTTGGTAATCATGTGGGCTTTAAACCCATAAAAGGGCACCCTCTGATTCCCACTCTAACTAGTCCGAATGTCGAGTCAAACGTGCTTAGAAAAAGTCAACAGAAATGCTATTTTGCGATTTCATGCATAATCTGTAATGTAGATGATATGTAACCTGTTTAAACACTCATAAAACATGATAATAAGTATATTAACTAGTCTAAGCTTGTTTGATCCGGCCATTTACTGTTTTGACCCGGTTCGGAGCCGAAAGTCCCAAAACTTTGACTTTTGCTTTGACTTCAGTTCTGACCCGTTAAAGTATGATTTAGATATGCCTTAGGACTCTCTTAGGACCAGGTTACATGATGGTATAACCCTCTATGACCGGTTCGTTGTTTGTCCGAGTCTTTTACACCTTTCCGTTAAATGCTTAAAAGTTGACCGTAACGCCCTTTTTAATTTAAAACGAGAATTTCGGACATGTGGAAGGACCATAACCTTGGTTACTGATTTCTAAGCATGTCCCTAAAATTTCACGTCAATCCGAGGTCCAGAATAGGAGTTATGCTAAATAGGGCAAATTACGGAAACTTTAGTAACTAAATAGCGCAATTAGCATAACGCCTATCTAAACCCAGATTTCGACACCAAACCTTTTACACACTGATGTAAAATAATATTTTGGGATTTTTAAATATTTTTAATTATTTTTAACCTGCTCATAACCTGCGGTTATGGCAACGGTTCGGTAAATACCGAATATACCCTTTTCGGCCATAACTTGAGTTCTACAAGGTCTTTTGACCCGATTCCAGTTGCTACTGATTTTAAGTAATAAATAAAGTATTTTAGACCTTATAAACTGTTCGGGAAACTCAGATTTCCTGTAGAACTCAGAAACCTCTTTTATAATCTTTAAAAAGACCGAAATACCCCTACGGGGCATAAAATGGATTTAAACTCGTTACGGGCATTATGGAAGGTATCCTACTGATACCACAACCTCTTTAAAGCATATTGACTTAGGAAACTAGTGTAGAACTCTTACGGTTACCCGTTGCGCCTTTTGCGCGCACGGTTCGGCTTATGTAACTAGTTTACATAAACTAGCCGAAACAGGTCAAACCATATTGTTTTGACCCCAAAATCCAGAGTGTGGTTATGATACCCATATAAAACAAGTCTTCAAACTTGTTGGGTCCAAATCACATTCCATTCCCGGTTTTCGCCTTTCACGCGATTAAACCGTAACTATCCTTTGAAACTGACCGGTCTAAGCTACGACTAAATTAAAGACCCGTTAGGATTCTAATAGGTTATTTTAAACCTTCGTTCCAGAATAGGAGACCGGTAAAAGCTATTTGCAATTTATTCGATTAAGGATTTATACTTGCAAAGGTAAATACTTTTAACTTATTTTCCGTTATACGGGCTTGGGCTACGGTATATAGCATACCGCTTGATCGGGCATCAAATTCTCCACCGTTGAGTGGGTAATTGAATAAATTTGATCGGCTCATTTAAACAGTCTTGTTACTTAAAAGCCTTTGGGGGGTTAATGACCATGTCCCGGATATCCCTGGCATCATTTTACGAAATGGCCACGACTTAAGCGCGGGGTGTAGGCGTACACCCGTCAGTGCACAAAAGAATATTGTGGTGTGTCTATTGATCTTTAACCCAGACTAGATCCGGGCTACTGAACGCATAAGGAACATGTAATACGTTCACAAGATTATAAATTTAAATAATTCTCCCAAGTTATAAAAGAGTTTGTGCCTTGTGCATTCAAATCAATTTTAATAAACATTTTACAAAAGTGTCGGTTGAATGTATTTACCAGTGTAAACTGACGTATTTTCCCAAAAAGATTAAGTGCAGGTACTAAACGTAATTGGCTGGATATTTCTCCTTAGCATCATAAAGAGTCTCGCAAGCTTAAGATGCCTACGTCTGTTGAACAATACTTATACTTTTATTTGATCCCCTGTGGATACTTTTCGACTATTCGTAATACATTGACATTACAAACAATGGTTGAAATATAATTATCTTTATGCTTCCGCTGTGCATTCATATATTTTGTGGTTTGACTATATTGTTGCCAACTACGTCACGATAATCCCCCACCGGGCCCACCGGTGAGACACGTGGAAATCGGGGTGTGACAGCTGTGATCACTTAGGACATACAACGAAACATTGTAAAACCAAGAAGTTTTCTAAACCAGAACATGATTTTGTCACAAACTTCACATATCAACTTAACTATCTTAAGAAGTCTGTTAAAAATCTGGTTGAGTCAATAGCCTATTTTTGGAAACAAAAAGAGGACAATGTGGGTCAAAACAACGATAGATTCAAAATGAAGCAAATCTGGGTTCCCAAATCAAACTAATTTGTGAATAATCTTGTATTTCAGAATAAACTCCAGAAATGGCTTCGTATGCTCATGGAGTACATTTGGCATGTCGACAGTGGATGTTCAAGACACATGACTGGATTGAAGGAACTTCTGAAGAACTTTCGCTTCATCGATGGTGATTTCGTGTCTTTCGCTGGAGACGAGAAAGGAGGGAAGATCGTTGGAGTAGGAGATGTGGTGTCTGAAGCCCTCACATTGGAAAATGTCAACTATGTTCCAGAATTGTGCTACAATCTCATGAGTGTATCACAAGTCTGTGATAAAGGAATATCGGTGCTTTTCAATGACATGGAATGCTTGTTTCTCAAGCCTGGATATTTCGTTCCTGCAGAAATGATTGTGCTCACTGCTCTAAGACAAAACAACACATACGTGCTCAACATGAAAAATGCCAAGACAAATGACAACTTGACCTGCTTGATTTCAAAGGCTTCAGAGTTGGAGTCACTGCTTTGGCACAGGCGATTAGGGCATGTTAATTTCAAAAATATGAATAAACTCTCTAAGTCAAAGATAGTGAGAGGTCTTCCGATTAAAGAATTTCCATTTTCTGAAAAATGTATAGCATGCGCCCAGGGAAAGGAACATAAGAAATCGCACAAGTCCAAAGTAGTGAATACGATTACTGCGCCTCTTCAGTTGATGCATATGGATCTTTTTGGTCCAATTAGTGTTAAAAGTCTTGCTAAAAGTTCTTACTGTTTGGTGATCACAGATGATTTCTCTCGGTTTTCATGGGTTTATTTTCTTGAAGCAAAGAGTGAGACAGCTAAGATTCTCAAGTCATTCATTCCCCTGATTGAAAACGTGACTAGATTAAAGGTGAAGTCGATCAGAAGTGATAATGGTTCCGAGTTCAAAAATCAAACCTTCATATCCTTCTGCGCAGAAACGGGAATTCATATCCAATACAGTGCAGCCAGAACTCCCCAACAAAATGGAGTCGCTGAACGCAAGAACAGAACGTTGATCGAAGCTGCAAGAACCATGCTGGTGGATTCAAAGCTTCCAATCATCTTTTGGCAGAAGCAGTAAATACAGCATGCTACGTTCTGAACAGGGTCCTCATTGTAAAACCACACGGAAAAACGGCATATGAACTTCTCTTCAAAAGAAAGCCGCTTATTGACTTCTTCAGACCATTTGGATGTTCGTGCACTCTTCTAAACACTCAAGAAAATCTCATCAAATTTGAAGCAGTGGGTGATATCTGCTACTTCATGGGGTATTCATCCACAAAGAAGGCCTACCGAGTTTACTACAAAAGAACGAAGATGGTGATTGACTCATATTATGTTGATTTTCAAGAAGGAAACTACACCAACACTGGAAGTACTCCTGATTGGTTCTATGATGTGGGTGTGATTTTCAACACCTTTGAAATTCCGGAAGATGCTCCAGAAACTGACCCATTGAAGACACTCAAATTGAACCACTATTTGACTAATCAGACATAGGTTTAACTCCGTTTACCACCCGTTTATCTCCATTAACTGCTGACCTAATTCTTTCTGTGAATGAAACAACTGGTGACACTTCGCCTGAGAACACTCAAGAAAACGGTGCTTCTTCTTCACAGGCGAATGTGGATGAACCAACTCAAGAAGACGATCCACCAGTGATTTACGTGGATGAACACTTCACCAATCTTCCGCAGCAAATTGAGTCTCTGACAAATGCAGGATACAAGACAAATTGAAATCATCCTCTTGAAAACGTCATAGGTGTAGTCAAAGAAGGAGTGCGTACACGCGGGCAGTTGTCAAGCATCAACAAAGGTCTCTTTGCAGCTTTTCTTTCGCAATCTGTTCCATGAGACATCGAAGAGGCTATTCAAGACTCCAGTTGGGTCCAGGCCATGCAGGAAGAGCTACCTCAATTCCACAAGCTTAAAGTTTGGGAATTAGTAGATTTACCTGAAGGAAAGTTTCCAATTGGTACTAAATGGGTCTTCCGTAACAAGATGGATGATCGTGGAGTGGTAATCAAGAACAAGGCCAGATTGGTGGTGCAAGGTTTTCGTCAGGAGGAAGGGATTGACTACGAAGAAGTTTTTGCTCCGGTTGCACGACTGGAAGCAATCAGGCATATGCATCATACAGAAATTTCAAAGTTTTTCAAATGGATGTAAAGAGTGCTTTTCTTTACGGGAAGGTAAAGGAAGAAGTCTACGTATGTCAACCTCCAGGGTTTGAAGATCCTCATTTTCCAGGTCATTATTTCAAGTTGGACAAAGCGCTCTATGGTCTTCACCAAGCTCCACGTGCTTGGTACGAGACTTTGTCAACTTATCTGTTAGAGTGTGGGTACACCAGAGGAAAGATCGACATGACTCTCTTTACCAAGAAGATCGGGGAAGATGTAATGCTGGTTCAAATCTACGTCGACGATATCATTTTCGGGTCGACTAACGAGGAGTTGTGTAGAGAATTCGAGACCGTCATGAAGGCAAAATTCGAAATGAGCATGATGGGAGAGCTGAAGTTCTTCTTAGGGCTAGAAGTGGAGCAAAAGGAGGATGGGATTCTCATTCATCAGGCCAAGTACATTCGGGATATTCTCACGAAGTACAACATGAACGACTGTAAAGTTGCCAGCACCCAGTTCGCCTCTCAGACAGAGCTTACTCTAGATCCTCAAGGAAAACCAGTAAACAAGTCCTTTTATCGCTCGATGATCGATTCTCTGATGTACTTAACGGCTAGTAGGCCGGACATTATGTGGGCCGTCTGTCTTTGTGCTCGATTTCAGACAAATCCCAAGGAATCTCACGAAACTGCTGTAAAGCGCATCTTCCGCTATCTCAAAGGAACTCCGAAACTAGGTCTTTGGTATCCTAAAGATAGCAATTTTGATCTTATTGCCTATTCTGACAGTGATCATGCAGGTTGTAAAGTAGATCGCAGGTCTGTATCAGGAGGATGCCAATTCTTGGGAAATCGTTTGATCTCATGGCAAAGCAAGAAGCAGACAACGGTGTCCACCTCAACAGCTCAGGCAGAATACATTGCGGCCTACAGTTGCTGTTCACAAGTTCTCTGGATACAAAATCAGTTGTTGGATTATGGAATCAACATCATGAAGACTCCTATATTCATCGACAATGAAGCATGTCTGGGAATTGTGAAGAATCCCATACACCACTCAAGAACAAAGCACATTGAAATTCGAATTCATGTAATTCGAGATGCCTACGAGAAGGGGTATATTCAAGTGGTGCCAGTGGATACAACACAGCAGCGGGCCGACATTTTCACGAAAGCCTTTGATAAAACTCGATTCAACCAGCTGGTAACCTGGTTGGAAATGGTTAATTTCCGTGAATGGAAATGAATCTTGTGATCCAAACTGTCCGTAAATACTCTATCCTTTGTTAAAAAAAAACCGTTTGTTGAGAGTAAAACAAGTATCGAAAAACGTCGCCCACCAAAAAGATTTTCTGTTTAAAATTTTATTTTCGGGCAACGGACTCACGAAAATAAAAATTTTAGGGGGGATATTTTCAGAAAATCCAAAAACAGATGCTTATGTCTGACTCCTGCTAGAGGAAGTGATAGAAAATTGCTAACACTTTGTCATTTCTTGCAAAAAAACAGAAAACAAAAAGAAATCGGGGTACCAAGCAACGACGTGTCGTTAGATTCAGCAACACCGACGAGTAAACTGCTGTTAGGGAGCAAAACATAACGTCTACACAAGAATTCTGGCTTTTCTCAGGCATTACGCATCTCAGTGGGTAACACGTTGCGGCATATGGCTTAATGGTCTTGAATCTTGCGTTGACAGATTGCCAAAGTCTGAGATTTCGGGTCGTTATATTGGTATTTCATTCGGGGGATATCATAGTTGTTCTTCTGCTGCATCCAGATACATGCTGACCTAGACGCTATGATATCCTTTTAATAATAAGTGCCTTAAAAAAAGGCCAAACCCTTTTCATAATAAGTGCCAAATTTGGCCAAAACCTTAGATAGATTTGTTTGGTCACTCTGCTGTACGGAAGTACTGACCTGTTCACCAAACAATCTGTCTTAGCCCTCGATAGTTCTTGGGATCTCTGTTGTACGAAACTACAGACCTGATCTCTGCTCTATTGTTGAAGAGAATGAAACCAATATACTCACCTGTTATGAGGAATCTTTGTGCATACCTTGATCGCGGGGGTATGTCCTGATGTGGGACTCACGGGTGTAATGTCTCTATTCTCAAATAGCTTGTGTGGGGGCCACTAAAGACTTGTCAATATTACCGAAAACATGATAAAAGAGCTCTCCGAAGGCATGTTGAAAGAAGGATGCATGGATTTAAGCGGACAAACATACTGGCAGTTTTTCTTGTGCCCTGGTTAGTAAATAATAATAATAATAAATAACAATTTGGCAAGTGGCGGCAATATGATCTTCTGCAGGTAAGTAGGCGAGCGTCGAATATTTCAAGAAAATCAGCATCAAATGGAACCTCCCAGAGCTGGAAATTCGAAGTTCGGAGTCAAAATGGCCTAAATTTTATCAAGTTTGTGAATATTACGTAATAAATAATATTTTAAACAAAACTGGGCAAGTTTTACGAGAAAGTTTGAAATCTTGGAGCGAAATTAGAAAGTTTTGAAAACACTCAAGTAGGCAGCGAAATTAAGATACCAGCGAAATTATTATTTCGCTGGTTATCTAATTCCATGTATATATATCCTTAACCGTCATATTTTTAAACTTTTCAAACTTACTTCATCTTCTTCTCTCTAAAACCGGTCACACATCACAAATAAGTGATTTGTCGAAAATAGTTTCAAGAGCATCCAAGATAACCACATTGCATTCATTACTGTTAATCAAGCCAACAGGTAATCCATATAATATATCTATAAATCTTTCTGTTCATGATTATAAATGTTCAAGTGGGTATTAAACTCGAAACATAGTATCACAAATCAGAAGTCTCTTTTTTTGTTGATTTAAGGGTTGCTTGCCAAAAGATCATTTGTTGTTGGTTTTGGTTAGAACCTGATACATTTAATCGTGTCTTAGAGATAATCAAAGAGTGTTAACTGTTAGGGTTTTTGAAAGGGTTTAATAAGAAAGGATGGTGCCAGCGAATTAACGATGAATGCAGCGAACTCAGCGATTTTATCCCAAATCAAGGAATCTCAAAAGTCTCGAACGCGAGTTCGAGCAATTAGCGAATTAGTCTATTTCGCTGGTATAGCAATCTAGACTAATGTCTTCGCTGACAGATCGTCCCCTAAAACAAACCCTGTCATCGCTAAGTTCGCTAGCGAAATTACCCCGGTAAATATGCACTTGATCCGAATCTGTTGCCGACCAAAACCAACCGAGCCATCAGCGAACTCAGCGAAGACGACAGCTTGGCTGGCCAGCGAAATCAGCGGAGACAGTAGCCTGGCCTGTCAGCGAAATTATACACAAATTTTTTTTTATTTATTTAATTAACTTCATTATTTCTATTTTTTTAAATATCTTTATAAATATTAATTTGTCTATAGCTTTTATTGTAAATATTTTCCTCTCTCAAAACGTCTCTAACTTTCCTCGTTTTTCATGTCAATAACAGAATGGTGAAGAACATTGATTGGGATAAAACGTCAAAGCACAATCAAAGTATAGATCTCAAGCAGGTCCCACAGGATTTCCAAGATGCAGCTGGATGGGTTCGATCAAGCAGAATCGGTTACGCGGTCGAAACAGATGTTAAGGTTTACAGAATCCACATTCAAGAGTTCTGGGAAAATGCAAAGCCTGAGACTATCAACAACGTCAGAGGGATATCGTCAACGGTTCGAAACAAAAGAATAGAGGTGGCTGAAGATAGGATCCGCAAAGTTTTGAAGCTGCAAGACAACGCTCAAGATCCGATCAGCTTGAGCAAAGATGATATTCTGGATGGTTTTTGCGGCATGGGTTATGCACAGGATTTCAGTCAAAAGAAAGAGATAAAAAGAAGTGGGCTAACAAGAGACTGGAGATTCATAGTTCATGTGATTGCTATGAGCCTGGCACACCGGAAGGGTGGTTTTGATGGACTAAACTTGGAGTGGTCGGCGGCTATGCTAAATTTGTGCATAAACCAGAAGTTTAATCTATCTAGTTTAATATTCAATTATATGATCGAGAATGTAAGAGGGCCGACTTGGGCAATGTATCCAAGGTTTATTCAGATGATGATCAACGACCAATACGAGAATCCGCCAAACGATGGAGATCTCTACAAATTTCATGTTCCAACAAGTCGCTAATTCACAGAAATCAAGACGAATGAATGGGTGTTGCTACACGACTGGATGTACGCTGCTGAAAGATTACCGTTACTGAAAGAAGCATATAGAAAATACAAAGAGGCACTTCGAGAAAAACAACAGAGAGCTGCACAAGCTCAAGCTGAGGCAGCTGAAAAGGAAGAGCGCTCGAAGGGAAAAAGAAAGGGAAAACAGGCTGCTGAAGATGAGCCACCTAAGAAGAAAAAGGCATCTGAAAATCCTGAAAGACTTATGAGTGCAAGCATCAGGGCGGCCGAGTCTGAAGAACACCGTCGTCATATTCAAGATTTGAAAGAAATTCACGCCCTGCAGGAGAAAGAAAAGAGGGAGAAGAAACTCAAGAGAAAAGAGATGTCAGCCTCTGAAAGACCAGAGGTTGTTACAGAAGAAGTTCAGTCACTGAATGACTTCGTCGATGCCTTGATAGTAGATCCTGATGAAGCCTCAGCGAACAAGAAAACGGCAGATGAAAGATCTTCCAAAGTATCTCCTGTAAAGCCGACCAGGATTTCAAAGCCCCGGTCCCTCCATAAAGGGTTCGTCCCTTTCAAGAGCTTTATGATAAACTCATCAAAGACACCGGTCCATCTGTTGCCAAGGAAATCTGTCTTCTCAAAAACCAAGTAAATGACACAAACATCCTGAGAGAGAAGATTAAAGATCAGCGTAAGAAGAACAAAGAGATGAACGCCTACATGGCCAAGCAATCAAAGTTTATCAGATTCCAGCAGATGGGGATAGAGAAATTGTACAGAATGATGAGAAACATGTGCGAGCAGATGAAAATAAAGCCTATGTTCCCCTTTGATGAAATCTTCGAC
The DNA here is from genome assembly GCF_002127325.2 of Helianthus annuus. Classification (NCBI taxonomy): domain Eukaryota; kingdom Viridiplantae; phylum Streptophyta; class Magnoliopsida; order Asterales; family Asteraceae; genus Helianthus; species Helianthus annuus. The sequence continues at coordinate 145,334,294 of NC_035448.2, forward strand.
TTTGAAACTTTCATAGGAAAAGAAACTGCCAGAAAGGAGAAAGAAGCTGAAACTAAGAAAAGACGTCTGGAATCAGTCGAGAAGGTGACTGAAGGCGATGAAAGTGATGAAGAAGAAGTTGATAGAGATGATATGCCAGCCAGATTCATTGAATGGGGTCTAGAAGAAGAAGTACTGTATGAGCAAGAAGATGGAAAAACTTTCTCTCCCCAGCATCCAGAATGGTTCAAGAAAGAAAGAGAAAGACTCCCTGATTTTTATCAGGTGATAACTGTCGAAAAGAGTGAAGCTACCGACAAAATCAGTAGCTGGATGTACAACAACCTGAGAGGAATGTTTGTGGTTAAAAGGCGAGGTGGCGTGATTCAGTACTTTCAGACCGGATTTGATCTCTTTACACTTCCCAGGTGGGATTTACGTGAGCTTGGCCGTCTGGACCTTCTAAATCCAGAAAAAAGAGGCATTGGCAGAGACTTTGAACGCCTGATCGCTAAAGAATGCAACAAGGATTTCCCTAATCATAGCCTACAGTGTCCAAGACGAAGAGTGTCGAAGACAACCATAGATCCAATAACAGGGAAAGGAAAAGTGACGTGGGTGATCAACCCTGCTAAAGTTGTCACGAGAATCAAGCTTCCTGAAGAAATTGCTGTTGCTCTCAAAGATTTCAAGAAATGGTTTTATGATAGCAAAACTGGCGAAGCTGTGGTCAGATCCAACGAAAACGTGGATATCCGAATCCTGGATCCTATGGAAGTATTTATGTTTGGTCTCTGCGATCTAACGGTGTTAAATGCAAGCCGCATAAACGTGGGGGCTGGAAATGCAAATCTTGAGGAGGCTATTCTATTTCAGAGAGCGGTAGAAAGAGCCTGGAAGATAAAGAGAGAAATGCTGGATCTGGTAGACAAGATTGAGAAAAGAAAAGAAACAGAAGAAAAGAAAAAGGAAGCAAGGAAGAAAAAGAAGCATGAACGTAAGAAAGAAAAGACCCCTGCTTCAACAACTGAACCCACCACAACATCATCACCTCCGGCCTCATCCACATATGAGGCCACTATGGAGGATCAACCAATTAGTGAAGCTGTTACTACTCAAGAAACTCCGGCTGTACCAATCGAAACTCAAGCACCACCCGAAACGACAACGAACGAAGAAAATCCCAAAGAGCCTGAAAAGCCAGCTACAGAGAATCCAGCGGAAACAACTGAAGAATGAGAAAACAAGTATGCAACGATCTAGGGGGGATATTGTTGGAACTTTTGAGATCGTTCATACTTGTGCTGGAATAGTTTTATAGTTGTTTGTAGCTAATCTAATAGTATAGGGGCTTATTTTGTAATTCCATAGAATTAGAAATCCTGACTTGGTGTAGTTAAGATTCCAGCAAATTTATAAATTTGCTGGCAAGTCAGGCACACTATATATAGCCCAAGCATTGTAACCTAGCCAAGCTTTTGGCTCTCTTGATGAATAGAAGTGTTGTTTACATTTAACCATTGTTTTGTGCTCTAATCTGATATCCAAGGTGCTTTATTGATTTACATTCTTGTTTGGATTCAATACAACACTTGTTGTATTCATTAATCCATTAGCTTCACCTTCATTCTTGATCATTCTTAACTTTTCATAAGTTCAAACACTTAATCAATAGGTGTTTTGGACTAAAACAACCAACCACTGTGATCCAGATTGATATTAGGATCTACATTTCCAAATGTAGAAGGTATGAAAACGCAGGGCATTACAGTCTCCCCTCCTTTAGGAAATTTCGTCCCGAAATTTACTTAAGAGAAAGACTTGAAATAGTTTTAGCAAAACGTGATTATTTAAAATTGAGACTTGAAAATTTTGAAACGTTAAAAGTATGAAATTTTGAAGAACGACAAGATAGGTTTGCAAAGGAGTTCGTTTGTCTAAAATAATTTGAGGTACCAAACATAATTGAAAACGTATAGGTGCGTATATGGGTAAAGCGAGTTTAAACAAGTTTGAAAATCTTAAATTGGATAGGTATTAAAATGTGTCGTATTAGGAAGGGTGAATCTTGTATAAAACAGTTTGTATTTTGATGAAAGTGGGGTAGTTTGCATAGGAAGTTTTAAGGATAGTATAAAACCACACATTTGTAAAATGTAGGATCGTTTTACCGACCAAATGAGTCAATCTGAGGCAATACACAACTGTTTGAGAGGCGGAATCAAACAAACAGCTTAGAATCAGTGAAGAAATGAGTAGAAACAGATTGTTATACTTCAAAACAAGCTTCTCATTCAAAATAGACTTGATTACACGGTAGAATTTCAGCAGCACTTCGTTACACTTCAGGTAATTCCGTACCAAATGAGAAACTAGACACACCTATGTATAGGCATGTAATTCCGCATGGAATTACACATTCCATTTCAAACGAAATTCCCCTAGGTAATTTCGTGCGGAATTACATCATACCATTTCATGCGAAATTACATTAAACACCCTTAAACTTTACATATTTGACATGTTTAACCCCTATACATCATGACCTAGACTTTAGACGTAGGCTATAGACAGTATGCACCAACAAACTCCCCCTTGGATATTGTCGGAGTCTTCAGTCTTGGTCTTCAGCACTTTCCTTCACAATGACTTGAACTTCTCTTCCCTCGGCTTAGGCTTTTTCATCAGCAGCTTCCTAAGCTTTTCGTTCTCATCAACTCTTTTCTTTTCCTCAGCAGCCATTCTTTGATTAACAGTATGCCTCAGAATGTTATCTCTATCTTCTCGAGCCTTTCGTTCTTTCTCAGCTTTCAACTTTTCTTCTTGCTCTATCTTTCGCCATTTAGATGACCATTTGCTCTCAGCGTTGATCCCTTTTTGGAAGCAGATGGATACAACCTTCTGAAATTGCATGGCTTGGTCTTTATCTTCAGCTTTAAACCCTATTTTGTTCACAAACAAGCATTCAATGTCTTTGGCCGAGCAGTTAACCAGCCACAGAGGATCATACACATGAATGTATCTGACTTCAGCTTCAACTCTGTAAGTAATCACAACTTCAGTCGTCAAACAGCTATATACCCAGTACAAGAACCCAGTATGGAAATCCTGCTCCATCTTTTGCACTAGAATGTTCTTGATTACTCTCGGCTTCTTTATATTCAATATCGTTTCTTCAATTCCAGTTTCAGGTCCACTCTCTTTACCTTCTTTGGATAGTGAGGCTTCCAGTGCTTGAAACCTCTGAACGCTTCAAACTTCATCAATCCCCAGACGGGCACATCATACTTTCTCACCGGATAATCCAAAGTTCTCACTTTTGATAACTCTTCCACATCCCACCATGGTAGAGACATGATATCCTGAAAGTACTCAAAGTATTGAACACCAAATTCTCGTCGAATAGCATACGCATTCACTTGAGGCAAGAATCCCCAACTGATGATATCCCCGAGTGACACATCTATGTCTCTTTTGTAGTACTTCAATGGCTGCTTAAATTTTCTTTCATTGCTCTTTCTAAACCACTTCTTTCTTTCTTCCTTCTGTGCATCTTTTGTTGTACCATCAAAGTTCTTGTCTTTCAAACATTTAGCAACTTTCCTTCTCAACTCATCTGCATTCTCTTGACTAAAAAATTCAACAAGAGTTGGAAACTTTGAAGTGTCTTCAGTCACACTTTCTTCATCAGTACAATCCTCAACCTGAACCCTATCATAGACGTTTGCCTCTTCAACATACTTGTACTCATATTCAGGTTGTTGGTTGACATCAAAAGCATTCAACTCTTCTTCAAAATCAAATTTGAAGTCAGGATCAGCAATACGTGTCATCTCTATAATATCATTCATGGTGTAAATATGTCTGAATTCTCCTTCTTCAACTTCAGGCTCTAGACGCAGAATTAACTTTTCAACCTTATAAACGTGGCGCACCATGGAGGCATTCTTCGGAACTATCCTTAGTTTAGATTAAGTTTTATGTTTTCTAGTTTAATTTTAACTTTCAGGAATAAAACACACTCGGGATGATGAAGGATAATAAGGGAAACTTGCACCAGCGCCCCATGCACGAAAACAGAACCATCCGACAAATTTTCTTCGTTACAGCAAGTTCAGCACGGGCCGTGTCCACCCGACATGGCCCCGTGCTGCACAATCTGCAGAAGATGCCTAATTCAAGTAACTGGACACGGGCCGTGTTCATTGAACACGCCCCCATGTCCAGGCTTCTGTTTCTTTTTACAAACTTTTGTTACTGGCACTTGAACACGGGGCCGTGCCCGGACACCACGGGGCCGTGTCTAGAGTGTGGGGGGATGCTAAAACTGTGAATCTTGCAAGTCCTAATTAACAAGCTTTACACAAAAATCTATTGGAACCGCTAATCACCCAAAATTTTTTTTTTTCAAAAATTTTCATTTTTTTTACTTGTCTAAGTTTAAGTTGGGAATTTCAAAAGTCTAAAAAGGTTATATTTTTATAAATTTACAACCGATAGCGTCATGATAAAAAGAACCAACATAAGAAAATTATGAAACGGCATGACAAACTTAGTTAAAATTTGATTATATATACTTGATCACATAAAAACCCATTCCCACAAAAGTGAGTTTTGAGCCTTTATTGAGCATACAAATACATATCTTTAAACTAAATGCTCATTTTTCATTTCTTGTGTGAATAGCCGCTTGGTTCTTACAACTCTAGAACTTGCCACGACAATACATTCCCGGTCGTTACCAACTTAAACCCGAGTAAGTAAATGATGGAGGCATTAGGACTAACCCTTTTTATTTCTACACCATTATTTTTCTTTTTTTTACCACCTACCCAAAATCCCCCTAGTTAACCCCTTTGAGCCTAAACCTTTTCATTTCTTAACCTACTTCAAACACCCTTTTTACACACCTAAACCCTTTTCCTTTTAAACCATTTATTTTAGTAACAAAACTCGGTTTCTCTTATGACTTTGAAAAAAAATGATGAGAATGAAGCCAAAGAAATAAACAAACAAGTTTATCAAAAATAACTTTGTTTGAAATGCTTCATCAAAAAAAAAAGTTTTGAAAAATATCAAGTCTTACGAAAACCGACGCTTTTTAGGCTTTTCGCCCCTTTACAAACCACTAACCCAACCACCCACCTTTGGCCCAAGCCTAACCCTTCACCCAAAAAGTCCTCTTCATATCTACAAAGGTCTATAGTTAAAAAGGAGGAGGATTGATTACTTGGCAAGCATATGGTAGGAGTAAGTTCCATGCCGCTCTCGAGTGATTCACTAAAAATACACCTTCGGCCGAGTGTTGAGTGATCCCCCGTGAGGTATGTGAACTCGTATATAAATAGAATTTTAAAAAGGCATGTTATGCCCTAATAAGTAATTTATCTTATGAAACGTTTTTAATAAATCATGACGAATAGGATTGTAAATAAATAAAAATAAAACTCAATAATGAATCTTGGAAATCCCGACACTCTGTGACAAGCCCAAAAAATCTTCTCTTCTACCCATTCCATTTGGGAGTGTAAAGCCACATTATAAAGAGTTTTGCTTGAGGACAAGCAAAGATTCAAGTGTGGGGGTATTTGATGTACACAAAATGCAACATATAAATTACAGCAATTGTGGCATAAAACTAACCATTTTTTAGTACTAATGTTGGAAAAAGTGTGTTTTTGTCTTCCTTTTGTATTTTCAGGATTAAATGAGCTTAAATAAACAAAAGAAGCAAAAAGGTAGCTAAATCTAACACAAATACAAGAAAAGGAACAAACGTGGCATGCCCGACCCCCCGACAGCATTTTCCCATGCAAAACAAAAGAACAGAAGGCTGAACACGCCCCGTGCTCACTGAGCACGGGGGCGTGCCCAAGTGTCAGCAGAAAAGACAAAGTTGTAGAAGCTTCCATCGCTCACCACGGGGCCGTGCTTAGAGGACACGGGGTTGTGGTCAACTATAAGATTCGCGAAATCCAGGAAAATCTGATAGTACAGATATGCTTCTGCACACGGGGTCGTGCTCAGCGGACACGGGGGCGTGGTCAACTAATGCAGACAAACTGCAATTAATGAAGAAAGAGAGGAGGATGGACACGGGGCCGTGCCCGAGCTTCTGTTCAGCCTATAAATAGGAGTGCTTGGTTCACTTGCAACTCATCCCTTGGCACACCACCCCTCTCACACTTCACCCGCCACCCACCACCATCACAACACCATCATCCACCACCATCATCCATTGTCCATCATAGAGTGTGTGAGTCGTCTCGGGATCCAAGATTGATCGTAAGAGTTCTTGACAATCAAAGGCCATGTTTGCCTAAGTCTCTTACATCACTTGGTGAAGACAAGTGTTTAGTACAATACTTTTTATTTTTAATCTTTTCGCACTTTTTATTTGGTTATGTATTAATGACTTTAATAACTAGTTTCTTATGTTGAAGGTGATTCTTCCTTATCATTTGTCCGTGGTGTCTTTGCATTATTTTACTGTCTATATAAAATAAAAGATTTTCACCATTCATATCTCCACGGTCTATATGTAGATATGTTGGCTACCTGGTCGGGGGTTAAGGGAACGGTTTGGTAAGAGTCTTGCCATTGTTCAGTGTATAGATCATGCAAAGGACCTTGGTCAAATTTAGTAGGACCTCCTTCAATACCCACCGGTATTGGATGGAGGGGGTCCAAACTCTTTGATCCCCTCATAAGTTAAACTACTATTAAAACTTTAACCCGGCTACTTAGGACTGTATCCCTGCTGACTCAGACTACTTAGCCGAGGGTAACGTCACCTTCAAAAGAGGGGCCTACCACATTATGCATTAATAACTTAATTAATTATCTTTCAATAATCCGACCCTTTAGGATTGTATCCTTGCTGACTCAAACTACTGGGTTGAGGGTAACGTCGCCTTCAAAAGAGGGGCCTACTACAATAACTAAGATAATCTCTTAAAATGTGCAAAAGTGCGGAAATAATCAAAGGTTACACTACACACGAGTCGGATCCAAGTGATTCATCTTGTATATCTGTTTTTACTTTTATTTTATTTTCAGCATTTTAGTTAGTTTTATTTTTCTAGTTTAAAACCTTTTTTTTCTAACTTTTGATTTGATTAGACGTTGAGGATAAACCGATACTAAAAGCTCTTGTGTCCTTGGACGACCTCGGTATCTTACCAACACTATACTACGTCCACGATGGGTGCACTTGCCCATATGTGTGTTTAGTGTTAGTAAATATCGTGTTTTATAAATTTAAAACTTGGCTAAAAAGTGTAAAACGGGCTTAAAATATACACCTAATATATATAGCACTTCACACGCATCAAGTTTTTGGCGCCGTTGCCGGGAACACAAGGATTTTAAGAAAGTTAGGAATCAACGGCCTAATCGTTTTTTCTAAATTTTTCTTTTATTTTTAGGATTTTCGTAATTTTCCAGCTTCTGCAGAGCTCAGCACGGGTCGTGCCTGGTCGGACACTGGCCGTGTTCAGCATTGTCACTGGCAGTTTTTATTTTCCGAGTTACAGAGAGCTGAGCACCGGGCCGTGTCGGTGCAACACGGGGCCGTGTCTAACTCACCAGTAACAGGGGTCCGGGAATGTAGGATCGTTATACGACCTGACGAGTCGATCAGAAGAGTACTTAGACAGAATCAGAGGTGGAATTCATTGATTCGGTCTTCGTATAGCTTGATTTCACTATTTAACGTCTCTTTTATTGATCTACTGACAAATTACAAGCTCTGGAGACAAACTGGCAGGGCTTCGCCTTTACATACACACTGACTCCTAGAATCGCTCAAATGACATACCTATATATAGGAGTCATGGGTTCGCTTATATGGACATGTCCATATAAGCGAACCTCATATGATCAAATAAGCGAACCTTCAAGCTTATGATCATATGAGCGAACCTACATATATGACACATAAGCGGACCTATCAAATACATATGTTCTCGATTTCCGTTCACTATACAATCAGCCCTAACCTAAGACTCGAACGAAGATGTAGTCGACAGACAACTGCACCAACAGACTCCCCCTTGAATGTTGACGGAATCTTCAGTGAGAGTCTTCAAACATTGACAGCTCTTCACTCTTAATCGGTCTTCTTCAGGAACTCTTCCTGGAATCTTCTTCAGGAACTCTTTCTGGAATCTTGTACCCAGATCTTTCTCAGGGTCTAACTTTCATCAGACTCCCCCTATCATAGAGCTGGGATCGCCATCTGGAATTCGTTATCACCATTGAAATCAAATCCTGGCTTTATCAGTTTAAGCTCATCTCCGGTTCTGCTGTAACTCCTGGCTTTCCGTAGCAACAGGATCAGAAACCTGCATAACTCAACCACTCTATCACAAATCAATCAAGTTGTGATTCAACTTAATGAATCAATTAAACATTTGAAAATTTTCACACTTAAAACTTTTCAACATTTGAAACATTCCAAATTCTGAATCAATTTAATGAATTATCTTAAACATTTCAAACCAATTTAACCAAACCTCTGATCATCATGTTTAGCCTTTGAGATTTTGAATTTCAGCTCTCCAACATCAGTTGTCAAAAATCTTTTTGAATTTTACAAATATGAAACACAAATGCAATAACAACAATTAAAATGCAGAAATGAAATATATACAAACATATTTTTGTGAGTTCGTGCAAGAGGATCATATCAGCTGTTGACAAAACACTAGCACCGTTAAGCTGCTATTTCATTTTAAGCTTTTAAACAGTTCGCGTTGATTGTCGATATATTGATCCACTTAAATTCTCACAAAACTTTCAACCTGTTCGGGATACTGAATTAGTGTTTTAGAACTTAAACATCTACATGTGTCCCACCTCAGTATATACTCCCGTATCCAGACCCCAGTATTCAGTCTTACAGGTGAGTATACCACAGCTGATATCTGTTAAAGGGGTAGGTGCGAGGGCCGTGAGAGCTCAGGTCGATACTTCCGTATACGCAGAGAGATGACGGCTTCGACTTTTGGTGAGTCCCCTTTAGAGGATCTTTTAATACAACAGCAAAGATTATCAATTTTATTGTTTAATTAGATTGCTGAGGGCGAGCTTATGGTTCAAAGCTTTTTGCAGAAAGTATTATTCGGGAACTAGGTCAGTATTTCCATACAGCAAAAGTCCCGGAATAAAACCCCAGATATCACTGAGTATAAAGACCTAGTATCTCAGAATACGGGACCCTTCAAACAGGATTTCAGGGGTTACCTATATATCCTGGAGGTGTTCCCCACGTAGACGCAAGTGAAATTTATGTTTATATCCCAAACTGATCTACTAATTCTGTGAAAACCTACCGGCACATCTTTAGCGAGACTGCTTAATTGCATTTATACATTACAAATCTTTAGCGTACTGTGCCAGTCTAGCTGATGTACTATCATTTCCTCTTATTCGCACCAAAAACTCATTTTTAATTTTTCAATGTTTTTGACATTTTCAAATTTTCTAATTTTTTTTTAAAATTTTACTCCCCCTAAAATCAAAATATGTTTCAATTTTGATTTTCTGGGAAAATTTGAAACAAACTATACAAAGCTTGACAACATGATATCGAATTGCTTCGATTCGCCATCCACTTGACGTAAACAATCAGAACTCCCCCTCTCAACAAACTATTTTCCCATTATGATCTCAAAACACTCAAGTTTATTTTAATCAGAATGGTTTTTTCTGGAAAAATTAGTTTCTTTACCAAACATTTGTAGGTTCGGGGTTACTTCATCACATTGTTCTTTTCAAACATTTGAAAGATTTATCATTTCCAGATTTACCATAAACCATATGTAGAAAATCAAGTACAATTTAATGTCCCTGCTTTACTACATTTAAAGCGAAAAATCACCAAAGTGAAATTTCTCAAGAAATGTGCCGATTCATGTTCCACTTTTACCAACCTGGGAACTCCGGCAAGTCAGGTTTTTCTATTTGAATAGATTCACCCAAGCCTGACGGTCCTTGGGTGATTTCGAATTCTTGTTCAACAATGGTGGAAAATTTGCATCATCCATTGTTAAACCTGAATTCTCCTTTTTTACCTCAACCACTGACTCCTCTGGCTTTGACGAACCAGAATCATTGCCTGAGTGTGGCTTGTCTGACTTAGATGAGCCAGATTCATCGCCGACACCTTTCATCTTCTTCTTTTCCTCTTTTATCCTCATATTTGTATCTGATGAACTCATCTTGCTTGACTTTGCAGCCGAGGAAGTTGATTCATCAGAACTCTTATTCTTTCCAACGGATGAACCCGAGGACAAAATCTTCTCCAAATACTCTCTAGCCTTCTTTCTCTTCTTCCTCAGTCTGTCTTTTTGCCCCTGTGAAAGTTTAACTTTCTTTTCTTGACTTGTCTGATCTTGAACTTTAGGTTTCAGAACCTTCTGTTCATGAGGCTTGACTTTGACTGGAATTGTTGCCAATTTCTGAGATTTAGCCCTCAATCTGTCATTCGATCTTCTTGGGCACTCTCTGGCAATGTGACCTCTAATTTGACAGTTAAAGCATCTTCTCGTCTCAAAATTCCTTCTCTGGCAGTTAACAGCAATGTGTCCTTGATAACCGCATCGGTAACACACTCTGTTATCGTACCATGTACCACCTTCACACCAAACGCTCAGATCATAGCATTGTCTGGCTTGGTGATATTCTTTCCTCATGTTTGCTGGATTTGGCTTTTGAGCACTGTGGTCCGACCTGCACCACTTATTACCAACATTTTTTGAGTTTTCATTTTTTATTTTTTGTAATTTTTCATTACGATTAGATGATCGATCTGATGAATTTTTATTATCTTTTTGTTTTTGTTCCACTTTCTTCTTCAAAGGTTTTTGCTTAGAGCATTCTCCCTCTTCACTCGATTGTAGAACAGTTTTCTGAAATTTTTCTTTCAATTTCAAAAACAATTTTTGTTTTTCTAATTTTTCATTTACATCATCAGATTTCTCATCGCAATCTTCAACTTTGACATTGTCAAAGTTTGTGACATTGTCACTTATTGGAACTGAATTGATTGGTTTTGGACAGGGAAAATTCACACTGTCTGATGCAGTCACAAAACCTATCAATTTCTTTTCAAGTTCATCTATCTTGTTTCTTGCATTCTCAGCTTCATGTTCAAGCTGAGATATTCTTTCAAGATGAGACTTGATTGATTTTTCATTCACATTCTTCAAGTTTTCAAGAACAGACTTTTCACTTTCCAAATCTTTTATCTGTTTCTGAAATTTCGTTTCATTTGCTTTCAAGTTTTTGTTCTCAAGCTTTATCCAGAAATCTTCATTTTCTGAGGATTTCTTGTTGCTTTCAAACTCTTTTTCTTTTTCTTTCAAAAACTTGTTTTCAGATTTCAAACTGTTCAAACCATCCAACAGTTTGTCATTTTCAGCTTTTATTTTCTCACAATTTTCTTGCAACATAAGAATCTGTTTAAAATCAGCTTGCTTCTCGTCTTCCAACTTCTTAACTTTCAATGTCAAACTTTCCGCATCCTTCAAGAGTTTGTCATTATCAGTCTTGAAGCTGTCACATTTGAAGCACACTAATGCAGAACTTGACGTTTCATAATTCACAGATTCTTCAACCTTTGGCACTTGTTCTTTCTCTATCTTATATGTACCTGCACCAAAGATTGTAACAAAATCAATAGGATTTTCATTATCATCAATATAACAACCTCTTTTCATATCATATATCAAATTTCTTTTTGCTGCCCAACAAACATTGATTCTTTTGTTTATTTCTTTTATCACATCTAAACTCAAATCTTCCAAATTCATTTTTATCTTATCCAATATTTCTCTCTTCTTTTGATAATTCTCATAATCATGATTTTTAAGTTTTCTAACGAATTTATTCAGGGATATTTGTGAAAAGTTATAATTTTCTCTCAAATTTTTCAAGCAATCATCCCATTCAGCTGATAGTCCATTAGCAAACTTTGATATCTTATCAGCTTCTGTTATTACTATTTGATTTTCCTTCAAATAATCAATCAAACGATCAAAACGTTTCTCCAAATCATCCAATTTTTCATCTTTCTTGCTCAAAAAACATTCGAAACGTTTACTCCAAACCTCTTTGGGTAATTTCTGATAAGAACTACTAAGATATCCTCGATACTAATCATTCAACCTTTTAAGATCATTGTTTTCCTGCTCATCAAACCTCATTGTCATTTTATAGATAATCCCGACAAATCTTTGTTGTTCACAAAAGCGAAACGAATAATGTCTAGATGAGCGAAACTGATCACAATGAGCGGAACTAGTCTGTTCACAAGAGCGGACCAGTGTTGTTCAACCAAGCGAACCACCTAATGTTCTTATGAGCGGACCAGTATTGTACACAAGAGCGAACCAGATGATGTTCACTGAAACGGACCACTCAAGCGAACCTGACTGTGTCACAACAAGCGAACCACCACTAAGTCACAAAAAGCGAACCAGACTTTGTCACTTCAAGCGAACCTCAAAAGCGAAACAGACTTATAAGCGAACCAGCTAATAAGGACCTTTGGAGCGGACCAATGATGAAATTTGGAGCGAACCAGATTTTTGAAGCGGACCTATGACAATTTGGAGTGAACCTAATGCACTTTGGAGCGAACCTAATGCACTTTGGAGCGAACCTGTGATGTCACAAGAGCGATCTAAGTTCGAAGATAATTTCACTCATTTTTAGTCCGTATTTCAGTCCAAAACTTTCATGGGTTTATCAATGTCCAATATCACACAGTATGTGAAATTTTGATCCAATTTTATCCAGTAAAACTCCCTGAACTGATGAAAGAAGGGGTAGAAATCAGAATTTTTGAATGAAAACGAGCTAAACGGTAAGAATTCTTCCTCCTATGCTCTGATACCACATATAGGATCGTTATACGACCTGACGAGTCGATCAGAAGAGTACTTAGACAGAATCAGAGGCGAAATTCATTGATTCGGTCTTCGTATAGCTTGATTTCACTATTTAACGTCTCTTTTATTGATCTACTGACAAATTACAAGCTCTGGAGACAAACTGGCAGGGCTTCGCCTTTACACACACACTGACTCCTAGAATCGCTCAAATGACATACCTATATATAGGAGTCATGGGTTCGCTTATATGGACATGTCCATATAAGCGAACCTCATATGATCAAATAAGCGAACCTTCAAGCTTATGATCATATGAGCGAGCCTACATATATGACACATAAGCGGACCTATCAAATACATATGTTCTCGATTTCCGTTCACTATACAATCAGCCCTAACCTAAGACTCGAACGAAGATGTAGTCGACAGACAACTGCACCAACAGGGAAACAATCACTGTACCTCCGACCACGGGCCGTGTTCTCCTGAGCACGGGGCCGTGGTGAATCTTCTGACCGACATTCTTTTCTATTTATATTTCAGTACTTGGAACTCAGGCGCCACATTCGCATTCTCCACATAGTGTATGAGCTCCAGTTCCAGTAGAGACATAAAAGAACCCCTAAACGAACCCGAACGCTTCTACGCAAACGACTCAAAGTTAAAAATCAAGAGAAAGTTTCGGGGGACCTAATTTCAATGGCGGACCAACGTACTCTCATGGATTACCTACGTCCCACCGTAGGTAATCTAGGCGCCGCTATCAATGCGCCGAATGTCGAAGCCAACAACTTCGAACTTCGGCCACATTTGATACAAATGCTTCAAAACTCCGCAACCTTCCATGGGCTTGCGGACGAGGATCCCCATCTATATATTACTAATTTCTTAGAAATATGTGATACCTTTCGGATGAATGGAGCATCTAACGACGCCATCCGTTTTCGAATGTTTCCATTTTCACTAAAAGACCGAGCTAAGGCTTGGCTCAACGCCCTCCCAGTTGGCTCGGTAAACACCTGGGATGAACTGGCCCAAAAGTTTCTATATAAGTATTTCCCTCCTGCTAAAACAGCTAAATTAATGACTGAAATTAATATATATTCACAAGAGGATGGGGAATCCTTATATGAAACTTGGGAAAGGTTCAAGGAGCTACTAAGAAAGTGTCCTCATCACAATCTTGCGGTATGGCAACAAGTATCCACGTTCTACAACGGGTTGTTACCACACACAAGACATACACTTAACTCTAGCTCCGGGGGACTTTTAGGTAATCGCCGCCCAAATGAAATATATAATCAAATTGAGGAAATTGCTCAAACCAATTTTCAGTGGCACACCCCCCGAGGAAATAAATCTATTGCCCTGGGCGCCCATAAGGTTGATGAAAGCACCTCTTTACAAGCCCAGATCGAGGCCCTTTCTTCAAAAATCAAAAAATTAGAAATGACAAAAACCGCCTCGGTTATGGCTTATGAAGGGTGTGGTGGACCACACGAAAAGTGGAGTTGTATGAAAGAGTTAGATGATCAAACAGAGTCGGTAAACTACATTGATAATAGACGTAGGTCGTCAGGTCCTCCAACGGGTACCTACAACCAAGGATGGCGTAATCACCCTAACCTTGGCTGGAGAGATCCCGGTAATAGAAGCAACCAACAAAAATTAAACCAACGAACAAACTTTCAACAACCAAGAAACGAGTCACAAAATTTCTCTCAACAACAAGGTGGAAGAGAAAGGCTTGAAGATACTGTATCTCGCCTCATCTCCGATACCGAAAAGAAAAACTCGGATCGATTTCAACAATTGGTATCGAATTTTAGAAATCAACAAGCTAGTATACAAAACATTGAAAAACAAATAAATCAATTAGCTCAAAATTTCTCCGATAGACCACAAGGCGCGTTACCAAGTAATACCGAAACCAACCCAAAAGCACAAGTCCATCTCATAACATTGAGAAACCGTACCATGGGTTCCGAAGAAGCTCCACCACCACCAACTGAGAGAAGCACAACCCCGCCCCAACAAGAGAAGGCTTCTCCACCAATTCAAGAGCCTACTAAGGCTCCTCCGATTCCATACCACGGTCGATTAATTCGTCAAAAGACCGATGAGCAGTTCGCAAAGTTCAAAGATCTATTAAAACAATTGCATGTTAATGTTCCATTTATCGAAGTCCTAACTCAAATGCCTAAACACTCAAAATTTATGAGTGACTTCCTCACTCATAAAAGGAAAATTGAATCATTGCAATTAGTTAACTTAGGCGAAGAATGCTCCGCCTTACTACTCAACAAACTCCCGCAAAAGAAGATTGATCTTGGAAGCTTCACATTTCCTTGCTCAATTGGGGAATCCCCCATTCGCAATGCACTAACCGATCTTAGGGCTAGCATAAACCTCATGCCAGCTTCAATGTTCAAACGACTCGGCCTACGAAAAACGAGCCCTACAAAGATGAGCGTACAACTTGCCGACCGATCCATCAAATATCCACAAGGTGTCGCTGAAAATCTATTGGTCAAAGTTGAAAATTTCGTATTTCCGGCCGACTTTGTCATACTAGACATGGAAGAAGACGCTGAAGTCCCTCTCATCCTAGGGAGGCCATTTCTAGCCACAACACAAGCAGTGGTAGACATGAATGACGGAACACTAACAGTGAAGTTTGGGGAAGAGGAAGTAAAGTTTGGGGTTGGAAAAAGAGTAGAAGACGAAGATCCGGTCCACTACACGAAGGTCATCGACTCAAGCTTGGATGATGCTCTCCGACAGTGCATGGGATGCAAAACCTCCCGCTTGGGTAACATATGACCAGGTTTTGGGTCTAGCCAAGGACCCTTATAAACGTGGCGCACCACGGAGGCATTCCGCGGAACTATCCTTAGTTTAGATTAAGTTTTATGTTTTCTAGTTTAATTTTAATTTTCAGGAATAAAACACACTCGGGATGGTGAAGGATAATAATGGAAACTTGCACCAGCGCCCCATGCACGAAAACAGAACCATCCGACAAATTTTCTTTGTTACAGCAAGTTCAGCACGGGCCATGTCCACCCGACACGGCCCCGTGCTGCACAATCTGCAGAAGATGCCCAGTTCAGGTAACTGGACACGGGTCGTGTTCATTGAACATGCCCCCGTGTCCAGGCTTCTGTTTCTTTTTACAAACTTTTGTTACTAGCACTTGAACACGGGGCCGTGCCCGGACACCACGGGGTCGTGTCCAGAGTACCAGTAACATGAAATTTTGCTTTTTCACACCTTTTTACACATTCAATCAACCTAAAAACTTATTTTTGAGACACATTGAGGACTATGTGTAATTTAAGTGTGGGGGGGATGCTAAAACTGTGAATCTTGCAAGTCCTAATTAACAAGCCTTACACAAAACTCTATTGGAACCGCTAATCACCCCAATTTTTTTTTCAAAAATTTTCATTTTTTTTACTTGTCTAAGTTTAAGTTGGGAATTTCAAAAGTTTAAAAAGGTTATATTTTTACAAATTTACAACCGATAACGTCATGATAAAAAGAACCAACATAAGAAAATTATGAAACGGCATGACAAACTTAGTTAAAATTTGATTATATATACTTGATCACATAAAAACCCATTCCCACAGAAGTGAGTTTTAAGCCTTTATTGAGCATACAAATACATATCTTTAAACTAAATGCTCATTTTTCGTTTCTTGTGTGAATAGCCGCTTGGTTCTTACAACTCTAGAACTTGCCACGACAATACATTCCCGGTCCTTACCAACATAAACCCAAGTAAGTAATGATGGAGGCATTAGGACTAACCATTTTTTTTCAACGCCATTATTTTTCTTTTTTTACCACCTGCCCAAAATCCCTCTAGTTAACCCCTTTGAGCTTAAACCTTTTCATTTTTTAACCCACTTCAAACACCCTTTTTACCCACCTAAACTCTTTTCCTTTTAAACCCTTTATTTTAGTAACAAAGCTCGGTTTCTCTTATGACTTTGAAAAAAAATAATGATGAGAATGAAGCCAAAGAAATAAACAAACAAGTTTATCAAAAATAACTTTGTTTGAAATGCTTCATCAAAAAAAAAGTTTTGAAAATATCAAGTCTTACAAAAACCGACACTTTTTACGCTTTTCACCCCTTTACTAACCACTAACCCAACCACCCACCTTTAGCCCAAGCCTAACCCTTCACCTAAAAAGTCCTCTTGATATCTACAAAGGTCTATAGTTAAAAAAGAGGAGGATTGATTACTTGGCAAGCATATGGTAGGAGTAAGTTCCATGCCGCTCTCGAGTGATTCACTAAAAATACACCTTCGGCCGAGTGTTGAGTGATCCCCCGTAAGGTATGTGAACTCGTATATAAATAGAATTTTAAAAAGGCATGTTATGCCCTAATAAGTAATTTATCTTATGAAACGTTTTTAATAAATCATGACGAATAAGATTGTAAATAAATAAAAATAAAACTCAATAATGAATCTTGGAAATCCCGACACTCTGTGACAAGCCCAAAAAACCTTCTCATCTACCCATTCCATTTGGGAGTGTAAAGCCACATTATAAAGAGTTTTGCTTGAGGACAAGCAAAGATTCAAGTGTGGGGGTATTTGATATACACAAAATGCAACATATAAATTACATCAATTGTGGCATAAAACTAACCATTTTTAAGTACTAATGTTGGAAAAAGTGTGTTTTTGTCTTCCTTTTGTATTTTCATGATTAAATGAGCTCAAATAAACAAAAGGAGCAAAAAGGCAGCTAAATCTAACACAAATACAAGAAAAGGAACAAACGTGGCATCAGCATCTTCCCAAGCAAAACAAAAGAACAGAAGGCTGAACACGCCCCGTGCTCACTGAGCACGGGGGCCTGCCCAAGTGTCAGCAGAAAAAACAAAGTTGTAGAAGCTTCCATCGCCCACCACGGGGTCGTGCTCAGAGGACACGGGGCCGTGGTCAACTATAAGATTCGCGAAATCCAGGCAAATCTTGATAGTACAGATATGCTTCTGCACACGGGTCGTGCTCAACGGACACGGGGGCATGGTCAACTAATGCAGACAAACTGCAATTAATGAAGAAAGAGAGGAGGATGGACACGGGGCCGTGCCCGAGCTTCTGTTCAGCCTATAAATAGGAGTGCTTGGTTCACTTGCAACTCATCCTTTGGCACACCACCTCTCTCACACTTCACCCACCACCATCACAACACCATCATCCACCACCATCATCCATTGTCCATCATAGAGTGTGAGTCGTCTCGGGATCCAAGATTGATCGTAAGAGTTCTTGACAATCAAAGGCCATGTTTGCCTAAGTCTCTTACATCACTTGGTGAAGACAAGTGTTTAGTGAATACTTTTTATTTTTAATCTTTTCGCACTTTTTATTTGGTTATGTATTAATGACTTTAATAACTAGTTTCTTATGTTGAAGGTGATTCTTCCTTATCGTTTGTCCGAGGTATCTTGGCATTATTTTACTGTCTATATAAAATAAAAGATTTTCACCATTCATATCTCCACGGTCTATATGGAGATATGTTGGCTACCTGGTCGAGGGTTAAGGAAACGGTTTGGTAAGAGTCTTGCCATTGTTTAGTGTATAGATCCTGCATAGGACCTGGGTCAAATTTAGTAGGACCTCCTTCAATACCCACCGGTATTGGATGGCGGGGGTCCAAACTCTTTGATCCCCTCATAAGTTAAACTATTATTAAAACTTTAACCCGGCTACTTAGGACTGTATCCCTGCTGACTCAGACTACTTAGCCGAGGGTAACGTCACCTTCAAAAGAGGGGCCTACCACATTATGCATTAATAACTTAATTAATTATCTTTCAATAATCCGACCCTTTAGGATTGTATCCTTGCTGACTCAAACTACTGGGTTGAGGGTAACGTCGCCTTCAAAAGAGGAGCCTACTACAATAACTAAGATAATCTCTTAAAATGTGCAAAAGTGCGGAAATAATCAAAGGTTACACTACACACGAGTCGGATCCAAGTGATTCATCTTGTCTATCTGTTTTTACTTTTATTTTATTTTCAGCATTTTAGTTAGTTTTATTTTTCTAGTTTAAAACCTTTTTTTCTAACTTTTGATTTGATTAGACGTTGAAGATAAACCGGTACTAAAAGCTCTTGTGTCCTTGGACGACCTCGGTATCTTACCAACACTATACTACGTCCACGATGGGTGCACTTGCCCATATGTGTGTTTAGTGTTAGTAAATATCGTGTTTTATAAATTTAAAACTTGGCTAAAAAGTGTAAAACGGGCTTAAAATATACACCTAATATATATAGCACTTCACACGCATCACCCATCTATAGGTATAGCAAGAAGAAAATTTTGTGTATGTGGTGCTCGTAGACACTCAAAACGGCTTTTTGTCTAACAGTCAAGTCAAATTGTACTTCGATGTTGTGGACAGTTTTACTAAAAAGAGCACTCGCCAATGCATGTTAGGCTTTAAGGGGGTGTCTTTGTTAGTGATACCGCTGAAGTGAAAGCTTGGAATCGTATTACGAAGACAAGGCAAAGCATAAACATAATCAGAATCCATACCACATATGTCACTGTCTCTTAAGATGTGGTACTGTAGCACCCAAGATTGGGTCCTCGAGGCCACTAAAACATAGGATAAAACATCTACAGCCGAATACAGCTCTAAACCCCCAAAGCTAATAGGTAATCTAACAAAGCAAAACAAAATTAACTAAAATGTTTACCATCATAGAATTGTTGGCGTGCATTTTAAAGTAAATTGTTATGTGGTTGTTTACTAAGAGTGAGACAAATAGTTAAAGAAGGAATCATCTAGTCCTCATAATCTTTCAATTCTTGGATTGGAGGCTAGTATCACTTGAATTCAACTAGTGTTTTTAAATGACACGTGTTGCGCGAAACACATTGGTGTTTTCGACCATGGGGTATAGTAAAGCGGGGGTTTAGGGCATGGGTTGACACATGGATTTCGAGCCCCCCGCTGGTAAGTGACGTGTTGGGTCAGTTGGCAAGGCGTGGCTAGCCCGCGTGGGTTGGCCAGTTTTATAAAAATTAAAAAAAAAACTAAAATTAAAAATACACACAGAATTTAAAAAAAGCCTAAAATTATTATTATTAAAAGTTCCTAAAAGTTACAAAATTCTATAAAAAAAGGATTACAAAATTAAAAAAAAGCCTAAAGCGTTAGGTAGATTTCGAACAGTGTGAGCTTGTCAAACGGCTTCCGCTCCTTGCCCCAGAACTGGATCTTGGCCACCGCCACCCGGTCTTCGTGACTTATATCACCGCACGGGACGCTATCGTAGTAGACTTTAAAACGGTCGAGCTTCGGTCGTAGCTCGCGCCACTTGTGTTGGTACGCGTTTAAATTGTGCCGGTCTTTCCCCACGTTGTGCTGGTAGCTAGCGAAAGCTTCCGGCCAGTAACGGGTCTCACCGTGTTGGCGGCCCTTCATCGCGTTGTGTCGGTATCAAGTGTGGGTAGCGGGTTCGGGTAGGTGGAGTGAAGGTTTGGGGTAGCGATGTGGACAGGCGGTGGGGTTGGGCGGTTTTATAGTGACTTGGGTGAACCGTTTGGCTTGGCCAAACGGTTATTTTTTAAATTTAAACCTAGCCGCTATGGCCTTGCCAACCCAGCCAATGAGAGCCGGCCACGGATGAAACTCCCGCCCAAGAGGCCACACCGAAACCAAGCCCACCCGGGGTGGTGACTTGGGCATTTGTACCCAACCCACGCCCAACCCTCGCCCAACCCTCGCCCCATAAAGCCAAACGGTTATTTTTTAAAATTTAAACCTAGCCGCTATGGCCTAGCCAACCCAGCCAATGAGAGCCGACCACAGAAGAAACTCCCGCCCAAGAGGCCACACCGAAACCCAAGTCCACCCGGGGTGGTGACTTGGGTATTTAACCCTCGCCCCATACCCCATAGTCTAATAAATGAATATAAAGTATTATTAAAGAATTATGTAATCACTGTTCATTCACTTTTAATTTTATCATATATATATATATAGATTCTTGCTCGGTGTGGATACTTGTTAAAAAAAAACATCTTGGTTGTTTGTTCCATCATCACCATCTAATATAAGAACATAGTTCCAAGGTTGTTTACCTTGAAAGTTGAAACACTATATGTACGTTTTTGTTTGATTTCTTAAACTACATGTAACTAGGGTCATTTATCAGGATTTAAAAGAGTTTTCCTGGTGGTCAAAAGGCATGTCCTCTTTAGTGCAGATGCCGGTTCATTATTTGCTTGGGCTATTTACGAGGGACATATGGGTGAAGAGGCGAATTGGGGCTTTAATCCCGGGTTCGAAGTTGACGGGGGGCGAGGATTTACGGATTCCATCCGGTTCTCACGCATCAGGGGACAAGGTCTCATGACGGTCGAGGAGTCGACCTTGGACATAGCCCCAAGCAGGTTGGGTTTACACGTGAGATTCTTTGTCGTTTGAAAAAAATGAGTTTCAAGCCGTACATTTTAGTTTTTGTTGAAATTAAACGTTTGAAACCTATTCACGCCTAACACTCACTTGTTACCAAAATCACAACGATGGGCTTTATATCACACAAACCTTTTGGTCTCTTTCCACTGCACTTCTTGAAAAATATTAAACATGTTTAAAGTATTACTAGTTTCTTTTGACGTCGTGCGTTGTGGCGAAACCGAGCAAATGGTAATGTAAAGCAGACGTGTTTTAAAAATTAAGCATGTTGTTTAGAAAGCCAAACCATTAGAGTAGTTTAGTTTATCATCGTACCGTTATGACACCAAATAAGTACTTTATTTTGAGTACAACTTAATTTTTAACAAAACTTATAACGGAATGTCAGCGAAAAAAATTAAGCACAACTACGTAGTTAAGTTTTTAGAAAAAAAGTTATAAGCGTAAATTATTAAAAAAGTATCAAATTAATCGATAAATTAATATATGTTCTAAAAAAAAAGAAAAAAGGATTATAAAAAATGGTAAATGAAATATATGATTTAAAAAAGGAAAAAAAATAAAAATAGGCTATTAAAAGTAAATATAATAATAAACTATTATATTAAATAAAAATAATAAAAACGTATATATTATTATAAAAATAGAGTTACTATTCATCGTCCTTCATAATAAATATATATATATATATATATATATATATATATAGGAAGTATAATGTACAAAAGGGGTAATCGTACTTCACGTACGCTAATATGCTGACCGTCAGATCTGTTTGATCATCTCGCAATTAAGGTTTAATCATTAAGGGCAGATTAGTATTTTTCATTCTTGTCACAGGGGTAATTCAGACATTTACTAAAAACAAGGAAATTACGCGAGTTCGTTATCTCCAGCATCCCGGTAATTACGATCAGTATCAGTTTCAATTAATTTCCATTTTCAAATTATAAAATTAGCGGTTATTGGTGGGCGAGTAGGGTTTCATCAGTTTTTTCTTTGTAATGGATCCACAGAGTAGTAATGCTCGAAACATAGATGATGTCGAATTTGAAGATGCTGAGGTCGATACCGGACATGATGATGCAGAGCAATATCGGAATCCGACATCAGACAACAACGTTACCTTAGACGATCAGACTAGTAAGTTGTAAAGTAAATGGCTTTATTAAATGTGTTGTGTTTTATCTCCATCATTTTCACAATTATTAGTTTTCTTAAATGTAGTTTTAATCACGAGTGTTTGTTTGAATTCAAGAGAAGTTTAATTTACTGGTTGTTTTTTGTTTATGCGGTATTAGATTCTGAAGCGTTATTATATTACATGCGTTATTTATAGTGATGCGTAATTTTTTTTTTGTTTCAATTTTCGTGATTTTATTTTATTTCTCTGTATGTTTATAATATTTTCTTGTTGTCATTTTTTAAATGTAGATGAAAGATTGTATATCCCAGAGGTAGCTTCATCATGTGTTCCTGTTATTGGAATGGAGTTCTCTTCCATAGAACAAGCATATGTTTTTTATCAGACATATGCCAAGAAGGCAGGGTTCTCCGCTCGAAAAGGAGGTGAACATCATGTTGGTGGTATTATCAAGTCTAAATATTTTGTGTGTTCAAAAGAGGGGCATAAACCACAGGTATTTGATGAGAATTATTCGAAGTTGTCTAAGCCATATAAACGTAGGAACAGACCGACTATTCGAACCGGCTGTAAAGCACAAATTAAACTTTGTTCGACGGATGGGGTGTTGTTTAAGGTTGATAAGTTTGTTCAATCGCATAATCATTCATTCGTGTGCCCCAAAGATATGCACTTATTACCAGCTTATAGACATCTGTCTGAGACACAAGAAGAGATGATATGGGAGCTTGGTACATTGAATCTTGGGCCAGTGAAAGCCTTTAATATAATGAGAAAAAGATACGGAGGGTTTGAAAATGTAGGCGCAACTAAAGACGATTGCAAGAATTTTAGAGCTAGGATACATAGCTACATCGGACAGTATGATGCAGATATGGTTATCAATAGGTTGACCGATAAAAAGCAGTTTATGGTTGATTATTCATTCTTTCATTCGGTCGATGAAAACAAACGATTAACCGGCCTGTTTTGGGCCGATGGCTTGTGCAAACGTAACTATGCTGAGTTTGGAGATGTCATATCGTTTGATGCTACATTTAAAACCAACAAGTTAGTCATCACTTCAAGCTTATTACTGTTATTTTTTTTATAATCATCTTGTTTTTTTATTCATTTTTTGAATTCACATTTTGAAGGTATAAAATGGTTTTTTTACCTTTTACTGGTATTGATAATCATTGTCGAAATGTGACACTTGGAGCCGGGTTGTTAGCATCCGAAAGCATTGAATCATACAAGTGGCTTTTACAGTCATTTTTGAACTCATTTGGTAAGCAGCCGAATGTGGTTGTCACTGATCAGGATCCCGCGATGAAACAAGCCATCGAAGCAGTGTTCGATAAGAGTAGGCACAGATTATGTATGTGGCACATAATGAAGAAACTTGCTGATAAGGTTAGGTTCAAATAGAGTCTGCGTGATTATGTTTAGAACTGGCGTAATAGTTGTATTGGCTTCATATCTTTATTTGACCAGACTAAAAATATTCATCATGCGTTATTATATTCATCATGCGTTATTATGTTCATTATTCATTTTTTTCATTACCCTTGTTCAATAAGTTCCAATTCTTTGGTTTAATAGGTCGGACATCAGCTGTGCAATAACGAAGACTTTAAGAGACGTATGTGTGACATTGTATGGACAGATTCGATTACGCCAGAAACGTTTGAGAGAGACTGGAAGCTGATAATGATTGATTTCGGTCTAACCGAGAATAAGTGGATTGATGATATGTTTGGCATGAGATCTTCGTGGATCCCAGCGTTCTATCGTCATGAGCCTATGTCTGGGCTTATGCGGACCACTTCTAGATCAGAGAGCGAAAACCATTTTTCTGTCAAGTGGCGAATTCTCAACTTACCCTTGTTGAGTTCTTTAACCATTTTGATGGTTCAATGGACATTCAAAGATTCAACCATCGGAAGAATGACCATATATCTAGAAATACAGTCCCAGATAACTTTTCTGAATCTACTCTAGAGGATGATGCCATGAAAATTTACACCAGGTCAATTTTTGCTGATCAACAGGCAGAGTTACAAGGAACACTGTCCGAGTGCCTTCCTATAGAGACTAAAATTGAGGAACCTTTTTTGAAGATAAGTATGAAGGATTGGAAAGCTCACGGCGACGGTTTATTAGAGGTAATAATATATACACCAGCTAATATGCGTTTATTGCCAAACCATGTTGACTTTTTATTTTATTTTTATTATTTTTTTGTGTAGGTATGTTTCAAGAAGGGGGAGGATGTAATTGCATTATGCACTTGTCGCAGGTTTGAACAATATGGATTGTTGTGCAAGCATATATATTTCGTGTTCAAGATGTTCAAAGTGAAGGAAATTCCCAACAAGTATGTAATGAGAAGATGGACTAAAGATGTGGTACCGAATGATCTTAATAATACATTTGATATTACTGTTGACGGTGATGATGCGCATAAAAAGGCCAAAGAGGTTGCGTATGAGATTATGCAGACTGGGGAGTATCTTATTGGTAACCTGATCAAAGATTTCGATCATCTACTTATAGTCAGGGATCGGATGAGAGAGATGAAAGAAATGGTTGATGAACTTCGCATAACCAAGCCCATCGACCCTAAGTTTGATAGATATTCAAGGTTAATTGGTTACGAGAAACCAAACACTGACGATCCACCTACAGTCCGTGTGCCAACTGGTATTAGAAACAAAGGACGCGGTTCACATAAGCGCATTAAATAAAAAAAGAGAAAATTATTAGTCTAAAAGGCAAGAGAGGTCGGACATGCAGTCACTGCAATATCAAAGGTCATGACATTCGAACTTGCAAGGTGTTAAAGGGTGAAGGTACTGCTGCTGATAAGGTTGCCAATAAGGAGGGGAGGAAAAGAAGAGCAATTCAGTTAGAGAAGGATCCTAATTTAGTTGATGAAGAGGACGAGGAGGTTGAAACTGGTGACGAAGAGGAGTTTGAGGAGTCCGACGAAGCAGAAGATAGTGATTTTGAATGCGAAGACGAGTAGTGTTTGAACAACATAAACATTCCATATTTAATGATTTTGTTATGACTGAACTTTATGTAATCTATGACATTCACATGTTTTTTTTACATCATATGCGTGATTAAATATCTCAATTGATTTTTTTTACCCCTTTTTTGTGATTAATCATAACCATACACAGGACTATTTGAAATGGAGACTTCAAGTGACCAAACACTGATTCTCATCTCCATAACTAGCGTAATAAAATAAAAACTCATGCGTGATAATAATTAACATGCACTTTTTTCATATCAATATTGCTAAAGCAACATTCAAAAAAGTATGAGACATCAAGTGACATAACACTGATTCTCATCATCATAACTAGCTATGGGTGGATGATTTACCAAAATATACCCCCACATATAAGTTCAATACACATAAAACCGGACTTAAAACTACCATTGTTCAAAATACCAACAACACATTAGGTCATCCCGAAAATCAACAAAATAGTGTATTAATCAGCCATACCACCTACTTCGGTGACATTATCTTCCCAACCTCCTTCTCGGACGTCTCCATCTTCTCTTCAACGGTCTCCACTGCATCTTTCAGATATGAGTATACCAGGTTATCTGCAGATGCTTGATCCTTCATCAGTTGTATTCCTTTCTCCCTCAACAAAGACTTTGGTTCTTCCAGCAGCATTCCCCACACTTCCTGGTTTTTTTTTGTTGTTCTAATAGCCTTCCCTGCACATCCAGAATACTGTTACAAGAGTTAACATTAGAAGCAAGTTCCGTTAACCTGCGGGTATTCAAGAGCTCCTTGATTGCTTCGTTCGCGGGATCTGTCGACATTGTTGTTTTTGAAGAGAGTTTGATATATATTTTTTTTGAGTATATGCCTAATGGGGGTTGAGTGAATCATATATGTGTGTTACTGCGTAATTAATTTTGGTAGTTGAGAGATATTTTGGTAAGTTAAATTTAATATTTTACATCATTACAAGTCATATCGACTTAACAGTAGTCTATCTAGTTATAGGGTTTCATTATTTGGAGTGATAAGTATTTTATATATCAAGTTGTATACTGATAATGTTTGCCTAATTATCACTTCATGCGGGATAAAACTTGGGCATGCGTTATTTTTTTTAATTCCTGCGGTATAAATTGGACATGCGTGATTTCCTAACTTCAAGCGTTTTTTTTAATATAAAAGGAATCTAACTTGTATCTTGCGTGATTTTACATAAAAGCAATCTAATTTGTATCATGCGTGATTTTTTGTTACATAACATATGTACTTGTAATGGGCCAAGAAAACTACAAAAAAAAAAAAAAAACAGCTGTCATGGTCAATAATTTGATATTTGTCCTCTTGCTCTGCAATTCCCTTTTATATATCGTTGGAAAACCGTTCAATTTTTATTCGTTCAATTTTTATTTTAAAATATGGCAGATTCTTGTAATTCATCGAGTGGTTCGTCTTCGTCATCTGGTATGCGTGCTTATCTAAAAAAGAGAATCGAGGATCAAATAGCTGAAGACAAGTCTTGTAAAGACTTGCTCGAAACTAACATTCATAGGGTTAGAGAGAACATGAAAAGGAGAGAAGAGATACTGAATTTGTTGTCTGGTATGTCAGATTCAAGTGTCAAAGAGGTGGCTATGATGTTTATGGTTGATCTTGGCAAGCGGGATGAGAAACAGTTAAAACAACTTGCGGACGCCATTACCGTCTTAGGATGCTCTATGGAGTTGAAGATCCAGTTTTTAGAGACGTATTTCTGATGGTTATTATGTATCGTCAATCATATGGGGTGTGAAATCATGTCTATCTAAGTGTTTTATATTTTGTATGAAAGTTGTGTGTTTGAATAATGAAAATGTCCGACTAGTTTATGTTTATAACCAGAAATTATTAGAATTATAAATAAAAATAAAAAATCCAACATGTCAAAGATGTTTGGAACAAAAGACAGCAAGATAGTAGTCCTACGACTTTTCATTTTGTTTCCCCTTTTTGAGGTTGAAGAACTGATCCAATCTGTTACTTATTTTGCTGTCTAGATCGTGCAAAGCATCTGCGGGGATCGAATTCTTCATAAAGTCCGTAGCTTTGTCGTATACCTCTTTCCTTATAAGATTGTAGTCGGACAATACAATCTTACTAAGATATCTGTACCGCAAAAACCGTAGTTGTGAATCTTGCATCTTCTTTTGTTCTTCCGTTTTAAACCTTGCATCCCATGGAGATTTGCCCTTGTATGTCTCCATATGTCTCATAGTGAAGACACCACAGTCACAACCGTTTTGAAGAGTTCTCCAATCCATTTCCTTTCGAATTATTTTTGCTTTTTCCAACTTTGTTATCCACTCTTTTTGTCCAATTTTGCCTTTTAGGTATAGTATTAGAACTCTCCGCTATAAGCACGATAAAAAATCATATTAGTACCTATTCATCATAATAATAAAAAGCTACTTAGAATTACCAGCTTTTCGGGGCGTCCACGGTAGCGTTTGGTAAACGATTCGGCATACCTAGAGTTATCTATTAACTCGATATCTCCATTTTTCATGTTAAAGCATAGGCACCAGTAATGATCAGAAAGTAGTACTGGAATGAAGATGAGATCAACTTTGTCAACTTTCTTCACCTGATACTTACACAATATATCGTCTACGCTTGGTCCGAATACTTTCAATCGATCACTATCTGTGATTTTTGGCTCAAACATTTCGTCTTGCTGCAAGAATTTTCGTGTTTTTTCTCATTAAAATCCATCGCTCCATTAAGCGTTAACAAGAGTGATTATAATATAGAATGGTTGGGTAACATTAAACATGTATTCATTAAACATTAATACACGGGTATGTAATATATAAAACTGCAACCATGCGTGATTAACATATTAAATTTTCAACCTTGCGTGATTATTGTTGAAAAACTTACCAATATTGTAGTTGGCAAGAACAGCCTGTAGGGTGATGATTTTTTGTCCCTTTTTTTCTCTTCAAAGTTTAAAACATCTACAAATGCGTCCATTCCACCATATGATATGTATTGCGATGGGTGGAAGGTTTCAAATATGATTTTTAGCGTTTCGACTCCACTGTCAGACTTGTATATCAATGTCCTGTTTTTTAATACCAACAAAGAAAAGTTTAAAAAAAGATGAAAATTTTAAACTAATTATTAGGGTTAAAAATCTTACCCAATATCTCCCATCGGAGCTAAGAGATAACAGATGATTGTTTGGTCACGTCCCAAAAGTGGCTCATATAAGTTGGTTACCCTGTTGCAGTAAGGTGATCTGTATGCGTCACCTAGTTCTGCCATCCGCTTTTCGTTCTTTTCCCTGATCATGTTGATACGCGTTCTCACTAGGTGTGTATGCCTCTCGTCATCCGTTTTATTTGTGTTCGCTGACACAGGAGTCTTTTGATTACTTGCACTTGATGTTTGTAGGATCGGAGCCAATTTTAAAAGTGTCTCAACCGACTGCATTTCTGCTTCGGTCACTTCATCAGGTTCATCAGCTGATGTTGTCGGAGGCTTTTCTTTATCATAGGCGTCGGTTATTGTATTCTGTTTATGTGCTTGTTGCTGACTGCACTCTGCCAAATTTACAGGTTGGTCCATGTTGTTTACCACATCTGCTTGTGCCACTGTTTTTATGTTTGATTTGGTTAATTTTTTGTAATCACAAGCTACAAAAATGTACCTTTTTTTAGTAATGAACGTATTTTTGTTACCTTCTGTAGTCTGCCTGTATACGCCTGGTTCGATGGTTTGTAAAGCAGCCAGGCATGAGTCCGAAATACCACCATCATCAAATGGGGTATTATGAACATCATCACATCCTATAAAATCCCAAACGTTTTGGTTTTTATTAATCATAATTTCCTGTAAATATTAACAAATAAGAGAAATTATTATATACCTTTATCTTTCCCTGTGTTTTCATGTTCCAACCTTGCATCTCCATCGCCCTCTAACTCTTGATTTGTTTCGCCACCCTGTCCAACTTTGTTTTGAACCACCTCATCACCAGCAGAGCTTACTTCATCAGGTATCGAAACTGTATTTGTAGAAACTGTATTTTTAACCGCATCATTCCATTTTTTACACCTTTCCATAATTTCAACATCCCAGAAAAACTTCTCCTTTACCCCCTTAACGAGATTATTCATATCCGAAACCAGAGAAATGTATTTCTTTATATTTTTGTCCATTGTTTTCAACAACACCTGCGGAATTGGACATTCAAAAAGTTCAAGCGTGATTACCAGTCTAAGAAGCCAAGTTTCATTTTTTTTAATATCATGCGTGATTATCAGGATATGTAAATAAAATTGGACCAACAGCTTAAACTTGTGGGTAGTAAATAAAATTAGAAGCCCATTGCACTTTTTATGGCATCAAGATTTATGCTAATGGGCCTCCTATGTGACAGTCATATATATTTTTTCCTTAGTCCAGACTTATGTCATCCCAAACCAGCAGCAGCATACATTCATTTTTTGAAACCCCAACTGTCAAATTCTGAAGTCCCCAACCATGCGTTATTAATATGTTGTCCAATATGCGTTATTACATGTACAGTAATTATTTTCTAACATCATATACAAGTATTATAGCATGTGTTATTGACAGTAACAAAAACAAAAAATCCAGTTTACCTTTTTACTTTTTTTCGAGGCTTCCCACGCAGCATGATCATAGATCACCCCGGTTAGTTGAACCGGAGTGCTGCAGTAGTCAATCTCTTTTTGCGTTTGTGTCCCTATGTCCATTTCATCTAAATTCAAAGCTGAAATATGTTCATTCGGATTCCACCCATCAAACCAATCCGTATTTGATGGTATGTCACCTTCGTCAATCGGATCTTCCCCATCCAGGTTTCCAGCCAGGTTTCTTCTGTTGTAGACATGTGTCGTATCCACTGGTGGTATTATGTACTCATCCGTATCTTCCATACGCTGATCTAATGTATTGAATTCGGTGAGGTTTTCTTGTACCGCAGCTGCCTCGTGTATCGGGATGTTGTCAGCGAAAAGGTCAGTGTACAGCGTCGAAGTGTTCTGTTTTACGATTTCGAATGGTGCGGTCGTAGCCTCTTGATGTTGATGATCATCGCCATTGATGCGTGAGGCAGTAACATGTTGTTGATCCTGGCGATTATCATTTGCTCCTTCGTCTTTCTCCACTTCATCACAATCTTCAACATTTAGCGGCCCGTTGTTGTATAAATATTCTTCCACGTCGTCGATCATACCAGAGGTTACATACTGTATGACAGGCATTTTGACAGCTTCATCGAAAATTTTGTGTCTTTTGTTGAAATAATGGCTGTATAGAAGCTGCATATTGTTTTTTGAAAAAAACCAAATTATTAATATTAATATCGTATTTAGCATAACCTTTAAAGATGTGTACATAACATACTGTTAGGAATGCAACCGGGCCATTGTATTGTGAGTCTAACTTTTTCCAACCTTGTCTTGTTCGTTTCAGCGATTCTAAAACGAAGGAGCACCAATCCAGATTTGGAATGTCTTCCTCTTTGTCAATTGCAAGTAGAAAACTTTGTTTAACAGTTGTTGACTTTGTTATCTCTACAAACAAAGTGTTCCAGTAGGCTAGGAAATTTAGCTTGAATAATCGTCCGCCAGTGGTTTGCTTTGACATAGTTCTTGCAAGTAAAGTATGAGTAATTTTGTTTGTGTCTGGCCACTGGTTTTTGAACTCATCTATGGTTGTTTCTGCGCCTTGAGTAGCCGTATTTTTCTCCACTATTGCTCCTTTCCTAGGCTTATTTTTTTCTCGTACAATAACATTACCCTTTGGAATACCAAACACGTCATGTACTGAATCTCGGGTGATTTCTATCTTGTGATTTCCTATGTTTAGTGTGCTGTATTGCTCGTCATAGTTTCGTACGAGCCAATACCCTAAACGTGTGCTTATATGATAAAGCTTTATATTAAGGACATCACCAAATCCAATGCTCTTCACATCCGCCACCTGCGCTTCAGTAAAGTGCTTAACTGTATCCAAAAAACCTGAAGGACTGCACCGTAGGCTTATTACATCATGATGATAATCATAGTACGGTCTTGGTTCTGTCCTAGTAGGTTCTGCATCGGTAATCTTCCGTTTCCCCTCGATAGGATCCATCTGCTTTTCGTTTTTCGATTGTTTCTTTTTTACTGGCTCAAAGTCATCACCATCTTGGTTAGTAGTATTTGGCCTTTTTCTTGTGTTTTCACCCCTTTTGACTATCAAGTCTCTAATAGGTACCTCAAAGTCATCATCATCATCCTGTAGACTTAATTTTGTATGCTTTTTATTAACCTTTAATTTCTGAGGTTGCTTTGTCATCATCAACTGAATCGGGGGCTCAAAATCATCATCATCATCAACAACCCCTACATCATATTTCAATACAAAATTTAAATCAAGCAAAGAATCATGCTAATGCCGCTTGTTATCTCAAAATCTCCAATTTCACAATTTTTAAGCTAGAACCGCTAGGTCATATCAAATATTCAACATATGTAATAGCAATCATGCTAATGCCGCTTGTTACCTCCAAATCACCAATTTCACAATTACCGCAAAAGCCCCAATATTATAAGTTTCATATTTAAAACTTGTAAATTTCCCAATTCACAATGTAACCTAATTCAATATTACATATCAATCATGATAATGTCGTTTGTTAGCTCAAAGGATTCAATTTCACAAGTGGTAAAATTCCCAATTTCACAATGTAACCTAATTCCGCTAGTTCATTCAAAAGAATCATCATCATCTAATGTTAAGCCTGCTAATCCCGCTACTACATATCAATGAATCAACAAAAAATTATGCTTGTTCTTATCAAATAACGCTAGTTAACCAACCCTAATTTTGTCTTAAAAAACTTCAATCAACATCCAACCTGTAAATTGGTAAAATTCCCAATTTCACAATGTAACCTAATTCCGCTAGTTCATTCAAAAGAATCATCATCATCTAATGTTAAGCCTGCTAATCCCGCTACTACATAACAATGAATCAACAAAAAATTACGCTTGTTCTTATCAAATAACGCTAGTTAACCAACCCTAATTTTGGCTTAAAAAACTTCAATCAACATCAAACCTGTAGTTATGCCGCTAATGTGCACCGGCTTCACCGGATCATTTCTTTTCTTGCTCCGTCTTTCTCTTTTAGCTTCTTCAACATATAATGTAACCGCCGATTAGTTCAACTACAAAGTTGGGACTGGCTAACAAAATAAACGGGGTTCAGAAGATGATTTAATCGATACCTCTTAATGCCGTATTCGTCATTCTCAAGTGAAATCGATGGTCGTTGGTTGTTCACCGTTGTTAATCGTCTTTCTCCGTCGGTCAGAATCGTTTGAAACTCACCGAAATTTTTGATGATCAAATATGGTTTTTTGATTAGATACTGAGATTTAGCCGGGTATTTAGGTATAGGAAATTGACCATTTTAACCTTTGGTTCACATAATTACGTTTTAGACAGACCTTTAATCAATTATTTAATCACGCTTTTAATCCCTTGATCCTACGGTCAGGATTATCACGTATGTAATGTACGATTACTAATAATGTAGGTTAACCGCTCTCTCTCTCTCTCTCTCTCTCTATATATATATATATATAGGGGAGAGTTTAAATGAGAACGCTAAATATCGCGAGAACCGTGAGAACAAATGAAAAAACCACGAGAACTTGGTCAAAAACAATTCAAATTCGAAATTTCTGTTTACACTTATCATTATTATTCGAATACCATGTTAGAAATTAAATTTACACGTTTAAATTTACGTGAATTCGTAAAGAAAGAAAATTTACACATGTGTAAGTTTGCGATTTACACGTGTGTAAATCTATTATATTTACACATGTGTAAAAAAAATCTAAAAAGATTGATTTTGAGAGGAGAAATGAATTATTTGATGTTGTGAATTCTTATTTGATGTTGCATTTTAATTAGAATGAGGTTTGTATTAAAAAATCGGTTTTTATTGGTTTTCTCATTCGTTCTCACGGTTCTCGCAATATTTAGCGTTCTCAAGATAACCCTCCCCTATATAGAAAACCCTAAATATTTAGGAAACCCGGGAAACTCAAAGCTCCCGACTTTTTTTTTTTGAAAAAAATAACACATGTAATATACATGTTTTTAAGAGTTTTGGGCCAAAAAAAAAAAAGCGCCGAAGGGTTTTTTTTAAAAAAAAAAACAAATTTCAGTAACTTTCAACATTTTTTGTCTAACACATGTTAGTCAACGAAGTTTTTGAAACTTGTTTATTTTTTTAAAAAAAAAGTACTCGGCGCTTTTTTGTTTTTTTTTTGGCCCAAAACTCTTAAAAACATGTATATTACATGTGTTATTTTTTTTCAAAAGAAAAAAAAGTCGGGAGCTTTGAGTTTCCAGAGTTTCCTAAAAATTTTAGGGTTTTTTGTCTAGCATTACCCTATATATATATATATATATACATATATAGGGGAGGGTTATCTTGAGAACGCTAAATATTGCGAGAACCATGAGAACGAATGAAAAAACCAATCAAAACCAATTTTTTTTTTATACAAACCTCATTGTAATTAAGATAAAACATCAAAACAAGAATTTATAACATCAAATAATTCATTTCTCATTTCAAAATCATTCTTTTTAGATTTTTTACACATGTGTAAATATAGCAGATTTACACATGTGTAAATGGCAAACTTACACATGTGTAAATTTTCTTTATTTATGAATTCACGTAAATTTAAATGTGTAAATTGAATTTCTAATATTGTATTCGAATAATAATGATAAGTGTAGAAAATTTTTTTGAATTTGAATTGTTTTTGACCAAGTTCTCATGGTTTTTTCATTTGTTCTCACGGTTCTCACAATATTTAGCGTTCTCATTTAAACTCTCCCATATATATATATATATATATATATATATATATATATATATATATATATATATATATATATATATAATTGACCAATTTAATCAACCAAACACAAACTTCAATTTGGGTTAATCTAGAAGACTTTTAAACATGATAAAGTATCATCGAAAATTGACCTATATAATCAACCAATTCACAAACTTTACAATTTGGGTTAATTTGACTTTAGTTTAGCATCTTCTTTAATATTTACAATTAACGTTATTATTTGGATAACCAACAAAAAGATTTTAATTAGTGATCGATATAATTGAAATTTAAATAAGTTACTATTATGTTTAAGCTAAATTATCTTAAAGCCTCATTCTATATCGTAGGTCGGTTTTGAGGACATAATAAAGATCACATGTCTAGAAAGTATTAAACATTTCAATATTTCATACATCATTTATGTTATATAAGGTATATGGGAATTTAATTTGGGTCCACTTGCTCTTGATACTTCTTACTTAGACCCTTTCGTGGCCTCCAAATATGATATTAGAAACAATTCTTACTTAAGCTTGGAACTAACGAATTGGGGCCGTTCCAACCAAAAAAAAAAAAAAAAAAAAAAAAAAACCTCGAATTGGGGCTCCTCTTGTTTTCTGTGTTTGGACAAGCTTCAAGAATTCGTTACACACACCATTCTCTCTTACTCAATCCTTGGTCGGTCCAAACACCCCTTTTACTTTTACTTATAATTATATACTGGCTTTTTTTGACATTGCGTTGCGGTGAAACCGAACAAATGATAATGTAAAACAAACATGATTTGGTTTATCATTGTACCGTTTTATGATACAAAAAAACATTTTATTTTGAATACAACTTCATTTTTAACTGGAATACTTTTCATATTTTGATTAATTATTTTGTCAAGGAGAAGTTATATATCCTTTCTTTCAAGACTTTGCAAGATATGCACAACAGAGGCCAACAACTAGATGAAGTATGCCCCCTTTCTTTTATTCGTTTTTATTGTTTTATGTGTTTCTTTGTATTTGTGCTTGTGCGGATTACAATGGGTTGGGTATTGGTAATTCCATACCCATACCTGGTTGTAAAACCATGTGTGATGTCTCATACCCGGCCCACTGAAACTAAAGTACCATTGATCATGATAGCATGTCACCAGTCATCCGCTAAAACATCTATCTTACGATAATACAATAGGTATGCTAAAGGTGAAGTTTATTTTCCATATAATATAATCTAACTAAAATATAGAATGAAGCCTTAGTAGACAAGGGTTGATGAAAAACATAAAATATATAAAGGAGTAAATTACAAAGTTCGTCCTTTATGTATGTCATTTATTACAAAGTATGTCCTTTATCTTTAATAAGCTCAGAAAACATACTTAATGTTTGAAAAACCATTCAGGTTATGTCCTTTACCCTAAACCTAGTTTGTTTTCCCAGTTAAGTTAGGTCACGTGAGAAGCACATGAGGGCATTAATGTCATTCTACCTACCAATTAATGTGCCCTGTTATAAAAACCTAAAACCCCACCATCATCTTCTCCATCTTTCAATCAGTTGCATATACCTAACCCTAATCCCCAATTCGTCCCCCCTGCAAGTCACCCTCAAATACGCAATTGTTAGTTTGTTACCACCATCACCACCATAAACAACCTTCCCTCTTCTCCCTCACCACCACTCTAGCCACTGCCACCCGGCCACCGCCACCCAACCCCAACTACCACCCGCCGTCCGCCACCCATCCCTCCAGTCTTAGATCTGTTACTATGTAAACCCACATAATTTTACAAAACAAACCCACAAAAATTTTACATTACTTGAACAAAAGATTGATACTTTGAGATCATACTCAACGATATATGCATCTAAACACGAAACCAGCAGTTTAATTGCTCCGGATTTGACGATTTGACTCAATTCTCCAGTTCGTACTTCGAGAAATCAACGGTTTAGACTCGTTTTTGCAGATCGGAATTCCAGATCGACGGTTTTTGCATATCGAGAAATCAACGGTTTAGACCAGCTTGCTCTGAACCGACAGAACTGGCCGATTTGCAGATCGGGTACTGGCCAAGTTGTAGATCTGGATTAGCTTGCTCAGATTCCAGACCGGGATTAGCTTGCAGCGTTTTAGTTAGCTATGCGTGAAGACTGATGAGGAACACCATGTGTGTGGTGATGTTAGAGAAATCTAGATGAATTATGTGTGTTTTTCTTTTTTTTTAGTTTTAAATTTTAACAGTGGACAACTTCACTTTTGGGTAGTTGACCCACCGCCCACAACCCATCCCTCTATAAATTCACATAACTTTTAGTTTGTTGAATTAGAGTGTTCATAAGTGTTTGACTAGATCTGGTTTTTAATCAATTAGGTTAGAGCAGGAATTAAGGTTTTTGTTTGGGTTAGAGTTTGAATTGATTTGAATTGGTTGCAACCTGGTGGTGGTTGTGGTTGGGTGGCGGTGGTCGGGTGGCAGTGACTAGAGTGGTGGTAAGTGAGAAGAGGGAAGGTTGTTTATGGTGGTGGTGGTGGTGGTGGTGTTAGAGTGATGGTAACGGTTTTTATAACAGGGTACATTAATTGGTAGGTAGAATGACATTAATGCCCTCATGTGATTCTCACATGACCTGACTTAACTGGGAAAACAAACTAGGTTTAGGGTAAAGGACATAACCTGAATGGTTTTTCAAACATTAAGTATGTTTTCTGAGCTTATTAAAGATAAAGGACATACTTTGTAATAAATGACATATATAAAGGACGAACTTTGTAATTTACTCTATATAAAGTAATTAAGTATATGATTCGGGTATATGGTTCAGGTATATAGCTTTGGGTAATTGGGCAGGTATCACCCAATCCCATACCCGCGGAATACTTTTTTTTCAAATCCCATACCCTGTCCCATACCCATCGGGTTTCGCATATACCCCTCTTGAATATATAAAAAAAGAGTCTTACAGACCATATGACCACCATAACTATCTAGGTGTGTTACCATATTCGACTTTAGTTAATATCATTTGATCCCGGTCTTTTGGTCTTTTTGCAGGAATTTTTTTCTAATTTAATGTTTCATCTTGGTCAATATTATTTGATTGCGGTTTTTGTTCTATTCGACTTCAGGAAATTTGTCGGTTCGGGTCTCAGCTAATAGTTCAGCTGGAAATTTGACTGGTGGCTTGAAGCACTGCAACATTGGTTTGTGATTGATTAAAGGGTTTTTAGGTAATTTATAGGGTTTTTAGGTAATTTATGATGCTTTTAATTTACTGTTCGAGAGGAGATTTAGTGGGTTAGCTGTAGTTTTCCCTTTGATTTTCACATCAGATATGTAGTTGTTAAAGTGCATAGCTCGTGGGCTGATTTTCGTGACTATTTTAAGCAACAGGTGATTTGAATATTCAAGCTTTCGGTTTAAACATCTTTAG
Organism: Helianthus annuus; assembly: GCF_002127325.2. Classification (NCBI taxonomy): domain Eukaryota; kingdom Viridiplantae; phylum Streptophyta; class Magnoliopsida; order Asterales; family Asteraceae; genus Helianthus; species Helianthus annuus. The sequence continues at coordinate 145,372,159 of NC_035448.2, forward strand.
TAACATGTTATTTAATAACTTAAGTTATATGTAATGTACGGAGTAGGGAGAAAAGGTTGCTCGCATTTACCATAAGGGGGGCAAACATACATTTTGTAAGTCATCGAAATTCATTATTTATTTTTAAACTAATTATGAAAAATAAAACTAAAAATGTGTTTGGTGCATGCAGGATTTTTCATACAAGAGAGGAGAGTGGCTCGTGTTTGGGCCCGAAACCAGTGAGCTACCACCCGAGGCTTTGAATGAGTGCAAAAATGAGCCGTTTGGTGGTAGGACGCTTAAAATTCCAAAGGTTGAAGTCGTGGAGGCGGGTTTCTCTTCTTTGGAGACGATATATATTATCCTTCACGTGTTGTATCAACTCCTACGTCACAAGCTTATAGGTATGAGGCACTCGTATGCGGATTTTGGTAGAAACTAGAAAGTGAATAGTTTTTTGATGAAAAATTTAATTCATTATGGTTTCAGAAAACACTACTCACCAGGGTATGGAGAAGTCATTTATGGTGGAAAACCAACTAGGCTTAAGAATCTACTTGTAATATTTGACGGTGGAAGTTCATTTACATACCTAAGTTCACAGGCTTATGAAGGCTTACTTTATTTGGTTAGTTTTCTATAATAAGAATAAGTAAAAATATCACCATTATTATTATTTTTTTCATTGTCATTATTATTTTGGATGGCAGTCGGGTAACAGGTTGGAGATTATTCCGAACACAACTCAGACTTATTCGTGTCAAAACATCAACTCTGTCTCACACAGACTTAAAATCATTAACTCGAACACCAAGTGTGTAGCCCATTTATCTAAACGAGTTGAGTACGTTAGTGGATTTTCGAGTTGTATTCAAATTCCAACTCATCCTCAAACAATGGCGGAGCATTTACCATCGCTTTTCGGCACAGAAAAGTATCAAGTGAATTGTCCGTTCTATTTCAAGATCGGTTTGAGTAAATTTTAATGTTTTTTTTTAATTTATGAAACAATTCTGAAACTTGAATGTTTTTTTTAGTTAGAAACAGTTTGAGTAATTTTAGTAAAATATTACATATTCTGATGTTATTGCAGGGGTCTAATGTTCAAACTGCCTTACTTGTGTCAAAAGATGGTCAACGGGGATTCACATTCCTTAAGTACAAGTGGTAACAAAGATGTTTAATTCCTAAGGTGTATATATAACCGATATTTGTCTTTTTCTTGATGTTTTTGTACACGGCTTCTAAAAAAACTTTGTTACCATTTTATGTAATGTCATTTGATTTGCATTACTTTAACGACACACTTATCGAATGATAAAGCTTGCATAGGTAGTGTTTAGTAGCATCTTGAGTTAAACTGAAGCAAATTTTGTATAACATTTTATTTTTATTTTGTGGGACCTTAGTAAAAGATAAAGTGGCATAACTGAACACATCATAAGATGGGTTTATTCATTTCCTACTCTTAAGCTATGACCAGACTATAACAGATCAAAATTTGAGGTTACAATTTAAAAAATATATATTTAGATATTAGAAGTTACTTAAAAGCAACTTTCAAAATAATAATCAAATATAAAATTAGGTTTTGGGTCAACCCACATACATGTTTAGCTAAACGGTTCGTGTTCAGGTCGATGTGACGAGTTTGCAGGTGGACAGGTTTAACCGGCTTATTTTTTTTTTTTATAGAAAATGTGTTTTGTGTCATAATTTTTTTACCAATGTTGTACTTTATGCCACACTTCAAGTCTTTAAGTGCATAAAGTTTTATAAAATAAACGTAATTGTATACTTGTATAGATTATTATAATAATTTTTAATTTTAGAGTATTAATATACGATAAAAATTAAATTCGGGTTAAACGGGTCGTGTTAGTGTTAGGGTTCGTGTCAAACTTTTTGAGTTCGACATGCCAACCCGCAAACATTACATGACCCATTCAACACCCCTAGATGACCCGTTACGCTGTATGCAATTGTTACAGGCTGCAGAGAGTGTGCACAATACCAACCTAAATGCTATATCAATTCATCGCTTCAAATGTGTATCCAGAGAATGGCGAGACGGGCTATCATCCTTTCATCTTGGTCTGAATCATTCTACATACGTAGAAAATTATCTGCTAATATTTTGAAAATTATATGGTAATTGTTCCCATTGAATCACTGTATAAATATCCTCACAAATTTTATAAAACAAAACCCTTGTAATAAAATTAAAAAAAAATATTAATATCCTTAAATAAAGCGACCCGTGGGTAACACGGGGTTATAACCTAGTTTATGTTATATAAGGTATATGGGAATTTAATTTGGGTCCACTTGCTCTTGATACTTCTTACTTAGACCCTTTCGTGGCCTCCAAATATGATATTAGAAACAATTCTTACTTAAGCTTGGAACTAACGAATTGGGGCCGTTCCAACCAAAAAAAAAAAAAAAAAACCTCGAGTTGGGGCTCCTCTTGTTTTCTGTGTTTGGACAAGCTTCAAGAATTCGTTACACACACCATTCTCTCTTACTCAATCCTTGGTCGGTCCAAACACCCCTTTTACTTTTACTTATAATTATATACTGGCTTTTTTTGACATTGCGTTGCGGTGAAATCGAACAAATGATAATGTAAAACAAACATGATTTGGTTTATCATTGTACCGTTTTATGATACAAAAAAACATTTTATTTTGAATACAACTTCATTTTTAACAAAATTTGTAAGGAAATGTCGAGGAAAAAAAATCAAGAACGACTACGTACTTAAGTTTTTAGAAAAAAAGTTATAAACGTAAATTATTAAAAAAATATCTAATTATTTGATAAATTAATATATATTCTAAAAAAGGAAAAAAAGAATTATTAAAAATGGTAATGGAAATATATGGTTTATAAAAAAAGGAAAAATAAAATAAAATATGTTATTAAAAGTAAATATAAAAATAAACAATTATAATATATCAAATAAAAAAATAGTAAAAAGCTATATATTATTTTAAAAATAAAGTTACTATTCATCGTCTATCGTTAACTATGTATACATAATGTCTAGATAATTATAATTTTTACTTAGGCTATAGGGTGTGGTCATGACCCTCATGACCACCATGACCCTCCACATAGACACCATATCATCCATATTTAATCCATCATTTAAAACCACCACCCTAAGGGTGTGGTCATGACCCAAACCACTATCCCCTTTATTTTTTCTAATTTAATTTTTGTCTTAAAATTATCAAATGGGAGGATCGTGGTAATCGTGGTTTAATCCATGGGAACCACCATCAATCAAGGAGGGGAATGATGTACCATTTAATTAATGGTCCTATGCAAAAATAATGTCTTAATCCATGATCCCCACACCCCATAGCCTTAATAAGTATTATATAAAACAAAATTATTACATTTATAACGTTTAGGCAGACGAGCCTAAACAAAACTTGGCACATGAAGCTTGAGTATGAGCTTGTTCACAAAACGAGCTTCAATCAGGCTTTGGCTTGTCACGATTAAACTTTTTAGTGAGCCAATTTTGATTAGTTTATAACGATTCTAACTTATTTGTACCATAAATATATCACGTGTGCCATGTTTTTAATGGTGCTTAACATTAGTTTGTAAAGTCATAGAATACGCTAATAATACTAATGATCTCTTGGTCTAGTGGTTAAAGTGGAGGTTGGAAGCTTTTGTTTCTCTTGGAGGTCTTAGGTTCAAATCCAGACAAGGGAATTTTAATACTAACTTGGTGATACTAATATACTAACTAATAACCTGGTTAGCGACATCCTAACCGTACGCTGTTATAAAAAACGCTAATATAATAAATTAATTAAAATGTTATAGTTGGACTATAGATACTAATATATAAATTATTTAGGTGAAAAAACAAATCAAATATAAAATATCAGTGTAGGCAATATTGCGGTACCACCAAACCACCTACTAGGAAAAGAAAATGAGAAATGAATATAAAACAGAAATAAAAAGAGTCTGCGGTGTAGGGCATACGTCACACATGTGGACCCACCTTGACATATCTTATCACGGGGTGGCTCCTTCTCACCCCACCAATCCGCCGCCCTCACTTTCCTTGCTTTATGCGTTTGCCACTTTTTTTTTTTTTTTTGTTATTTTACTGGGTTAAAACCCCGTATATTACACGGGTTGTATAAGTGTAAATTTATATAATAAATAATAAAAACGATCTATCTTTAAAAAAAACCCGTGTATTAAACGTATTGAATAAAATATAATGTCATATATTAATACAAACAATCATCAAAATTTACCCCACAACAAACTCTTTCGGGGCAAACCATTTGTTTTACATGAAACGCTGCTCCAAAACACTCATTAACAAAAAATCGGTTCCTTCTATTAAGGAGTTAGTGTAAACAACACACACAAAAAAAAAAATAATACTAATAATAAATAATAAAATAAAAACCAACATGCGTGCAACTTCAATTATGTTAATTATCATAATCTTTCATTTGGAGCATACAACATAAAAAACCCGTAAATGCATTACTACTCTGAATACATTGTTAAGCCATAAAAAACCCGTAAATGTATTACCACTCTGAATACATTGTTAAGCCGTAAAAAGTTTTTTAGTATTGTTTACTTTATTATTATTATTATTATTATTATTATTATTATTATTATTATTATTATTATTATTATTATTATTATTATTATTATTATTATTATTCTTTTATCTTTTAGAGTAAACTGCAATTTTATCTCCTGAGGTTAGGGGTCATTGGCATGTCTACCCCCCCCCCTAAGGAAATAATTGCAATTTTAACCCCCACTGTTCACCTTTATGTCGCACTTTTACCCCCCGGCGTCAAAATGGGTAACAGAACTGTTAAGTCTAAGTTGAAATGACTATATTACCCTTACAGTTTACCCCCCAACATTCCTGTTAAGTCGCACAATTACCCCCCACTGGTAAATTACTAATTTGTCCTTTGTTATTACCCCCTGTACTTTGTGTTAAGACACAACATTACCCCCTGCAACTTCGAAAACCCTTCCCGCCAAAATCAAATACCTATTCTATGATTCTATAATACAAAATCTGAACCTGGTAAATTAAATACCTAATATCTGTTATAAGAACTGGTAAATTACTAACAAGAAAAGACCCCAAAACTGGTAAATTACTAATTCTGAACCTGTTCTATGCATCTGTTATAAGAAGTGCAGGTCCAATGTGAACAAATCACACTCCAATACTTGCTGCAGATATATTGATACACTTAGTTCACATTTATATAAGGTGTTCAAATATGATGAACCAGTTGACCAAAAATGTGGTTAATCAGTAACACATGCACTAACAACCTGCTTAATCAGTAACACATGCACATGATCAACCACTGTAATTCCAGTGTCATTATAGAACTTAAAAAGATGCACATGATCAACCTGAAGTAGCATAGCAAGTTATCACAGCAAGTACCAACCTACAACCTGCTATGCTATTGCTATGCTATGTGTTATTTACTTCAGTCTATTGCTATTTGTTATTTACCACCTGCAAATGCACATGATTAAGCACACTGATTAAGCACATGATCAACCTGTGCGTGCTATGTGTTATTTACTTCAGTCTATTGCACATGATCAAGCAGGGTGTGTTCTATGCACACTGATTAAGCACACGCACATGATCAAGCACACTGATTTAGCACATGCACATGATCAACCTGAAGTATCATAGCAAGTACCAACCTACAACCAGTGTTCTATGCATCTGATTAAGCACCATTATGCCCAAACTGTGATCAACCAGTGTGTGTTATGCCCAAAATTTGATCAACCAGTGTGTGTTATGCCCAAACTGTGATCATCATTTTAGACAACCAGTGTGTGTTATACCCAAACCCAAACTGATTAAGCACACTTATGCCTACAACCCAAACTGATTAAGCACACTTATGCCTACAACCCAAACTGATTAAGCACACTTATGCCTACAACCTGCAAATCATCATCATCATTTTAGACAACCAGTGTGTGTTATACCCAAACCCAAACTGATTAAGCACACTTATGCCTACAACCCAAACTGATTAAGCACACTTTATGCCTACAACCTGCAAATCATCATCATCATTTTGGACAATCATCATCATTTTAGACAAAAGCTAAATAAGTTAAGTTAAGTTAACCTACATATTACACAAAAGCTTCGATTAAGTTAAGTTAAGTTAACCTACATATTACACAAAAGCTAAGTAACTACTAGAGTAAACATCCGCTCAACTCTCCGGTGGTAGATGGAAGTTGAGGACAGGCCTCCCAAACACAGAGACCACCAGGTGGACCACCAATGATGAGCTTGATAAGCTCATCGTCAGGTCAACTGTAAAAAAACCAACAGTGAACCAAATCAGACCCTAAACCCTGTTTATAACATGATAATGACTAAATCTGACCCTGATTAACTAACATTGGCCGATTATACCTTTGGTGTGGCGGATGATATAGCGGATTATCCAACAAAACACCGGCATTTCCACTGATCCGACGAGGAGAAGAATGATCGGACGAGGAGAAGAATGATCGGAAGAGGAGATGTCGCCGGAGAGAAAATGATTGCCGCCGGTGTGTTATGTCGCCGGAGAAGAAGGATGAATGTCGATGGTGGGAAGGTTAGGGGGTAATTATGCGGGGGTCTCTTACTTATAGGGGGTGTTGTATCAAAGAAGCTTCACATAAGAGAAAATAACAATTACACCCTTTGACCAACAGGTTAAAATGTTGACTGTTAACCCATTTTGACGCCGGGGGGTAAAAGTGCGACATAAGGGTGAACAGTGGAGGTTAAAATTGCAATTATTTCCTTAGGGGAGTAGACATGCCAATGACCCCTAACCTCAGGGGGTAAAATTGCAGTTTACTCTATCTTTTATATAGTAAATGAAAATCTTTTATAAAAAAGGTGTATCCTTATCTAAATTTTTGTTTAAAATTATTTATAGAAAAACAAATATTTATTTTTATCTAATTTTTAGTTTAAAATTATTATTGTTATTTAACAATAGATAAATAAGAAAATAAGGTGAGAAAGCATGAGGAAGTGACACGTGTCAAAAAAGATTTTTGTTTATTAGTATAGGAAGATTCTATTTGTATATTTTATAACAAGAGTTGAGTTATAATACAAAGTATTTAAAAATAAGAACGGTAAAAAGCCACCAGAAAGTGACAAGTGTCCTATGAGGAATTAAATGAAAAGGGTAATAAAACACAATGACCATAACGTATATCACAATGGCAATAACATATAACACAATAAGTATCAGACTAAATAAAAACACAATTGATGACAACAGATAAAAGACTCAATTAATGACAGTAGATAAAAGACACAATGGAGAGCAGATAAAGACACAATGGAAAACAAATTAAAAACACAATACGCAACAAACTAAAACACAATGAACAAAAATAATAAAAAAAAATTGAACAAATTATTAAAACAAAATGGACAACATATTAAAACACAATAAATAACATATTAAACACAATGACCTGAACTAGTAACACAATTTATAGAAAACCCATATATAACACAATCTTTATTGTGTCATATATTGTGTTATAAGTTCTTATAAAAAGTAATGGATAGAACCCAAATTAACATTGTGTTATAGGTTTTGATAATAACACAATGGACATGATGTAAAACACAATGTAAAGTAGATCAAAAACACAATCAATAACAACAGATAAACACACAATGGACAACATACTAAAATACAATGACCATAACGTATAACACAATGGCGACAACATATAACACAATAAGTATCAGACTAAATAAAAACACAATTGATGACAACAGATAAAAGACACAATTAATGACAACAGATAAAAGACACAATGGAAAGCAGATGAAGACACAATGGAAAACAAACTAAAAACACAATACACAACAAACTAAAACACAATGAACAAAGATAATAAAAAAATTGAAAAAATTATTAAAACATAATTGACAACATATTAAAACATAATGAATAACATATTAAACACAATGATCTGAACTAATAACACAATTTATAGAAAACCCAGATATAACACCATCTTCATTGTGTTATTTATTGTGTTATAAGTTCTTATAAAAACGCAATGGATAGAACCCAAATTAACATTGTGTTATAGGTTTTGATAATAACGCAATGTATAGAAACTCTACTGACCAAAAACCAGTTAAAAGACACAATGACCTGAACCTTTAACACAATGCAAAAAAAAAAAAAAAAAATCCAGTAAAAATGAAATTTTTTATTTTATTTTTATATGATAATATGGTAGTCATATTAAAGATAAAAAAACGCTCGTTATTATGTGAATTTTTTTTTTAAAAAAAATGTCGTATGAAAAAGTTATGAACGTTTTAAGTCGATGGGGGAATTGGCATGTGCCTTGCATGTGGAGAGAGAAAATCCATAAATATAGGATTCCCTTTGTACCCTTCTATTATTTTCTTTTCCCTACAACTAATCTCAACTCTCCAAATCTAAGATCAATGGACTAAAATCCTTCTTACCTTTCTTATCTATTTTATCCTTTGTATTTGATCCTAACCATTAGATTCAAATCCCATAGCTAACAGTATTTAATGAAATTCGCTGTTCAAAATACATATATATAATTTAATTAAAGTTTTCATTTCACAAATTTATCTCTCATTTTTTCAAACCTTCCCGTATCTTATTCATAAAAATATAAGATTAACTTTAATGAGTTCACTTAGTTTTCTATAAAAATATATGGATAAATTATAAGGATAAGAAATGAAATTGAGTGATACTTTTAAGTAGTTTTCTTAAATTTTAATGTTGGAATAAGTAAACCGAATAAGATGTGAATGTTCTAGTAATTGATAACCGCATGACTTCTTTTAACATTCGATATTTAAAAAAATTGTTTAATTCATAGAACCACTTTAGTTTCATACAAACTAGTTGATTTGCACCGTGCTTCGCGGCGGTATTTCAGCTCATATCAATTTGTTTTGTTCTCGTATCAGTACGATACAGACATTCGCTATAGCAATCATCACACGTTTTACATCGATCAAAAACAAAAAAAAAATGAATATGGTACCGGTATCGATGTTATTTGGATAATATAGGTTCTGTTGGTCACGGTATCGATATTGTTTCGCTGATGGAGTTGTATAAATGAAGTATTATCGAAACCAAAAACTAGGGGTGTTCAAAACTATCCGTATCCGAATATCCGATCCGAAATATCCGATATCTGAATTTTTCGGATTCGGATTCGGATAGTGATTTTCAAAATTTTCGGATATTTCGGATATCCGAATTATCCGAAAATTTAATTTTCATTTTTTTTCGGATATTCGAATATCCGAAAATATCCGAAGTATCCGAAAATATCCGAAATATCCGAAAAATATCCGAATATCCGAAAACTTATATTCGGAGATCCGAAACTATCCAAAATATCCGTTTCCGAATATGAAAAAAATAATTAAAAAAATAAAAATTAAATAAAAAGTTGGATTTTCGGATATCCGATTCACTATTCGAATCCGTATCCGAAATTTCGGATATCCGAATTCCGGATATCCGAATTCCGGATATCCGAAATTTCGGATACGGATTCGGATAGTGAAATCCGGTATCCAAAAATTTCGGATATCCGAATTTTCGGATATCCGGTTTTGAACACCCCTACCAAAAACCATAAAAAAGAATACGGGTACCGCTACTGATGTTGTTTGGTTCGGCTCGGTACAGTGCAGTACAGTGTTGATATGGTGTCAGTTTATCGAAACTAAAAATCATAAAAATAAATATCGGTACCAATACTGATGTTGTTTGGTCAATTTTATGTTCGGTACGGTAGCACACGGTATCCGTTTTCAATAAGATTGACCAAAAACCATAACAATGAATATCGGTATCGATGTTATTCAGTCGGTTTTCCGTTCGGCATGGTAGCGGCGCAACATCCATTTTCTATAAGATTTATATCGAGATATTGGGAAAAAAATCTAACATAGTTGCGTCTTTGGATCATTTTCTAAAATTAACATACGCAAGTTATTAGCAAAAATATCATATTAAATAAAAGTAAGATACTATTAACAAAACTAGAACAAATACTTAAAAAATTATTTACTATTCATGGTCCTTCGTGCTGTCACACCCCCAAAATCCACACGCGGAGTACCACCGCTTGGAGGCGTGACATGACCAGGATCAAGCCACCAATTATATTGAACATGTAAATATATAGTAAAAGTTATCCATCAATACGAAAGGTGTTTATCAAAACCAACATAGTTAAGTATAGCGGAAGCATTAATGTAAAAACCCAATCATAAGTATTAATGTATGAAATGACATAAGTAATCACGATCCATTTGCCCATAACGACCTGCTCCTCCTTGTGCAAGCTCCATAATGTTCCTAAGGTCCTGCAAGGCATGCAGCAGATAATCAACAACTAGTTGAGCGAGTTCACAGAAGGTAAGTTCGTATTAATAATGCGTATGTTCATCTAGTGGGGGCTTCCCATACAAGTATATACTACTGGTGAGGGATTCTCACATTTATCCTTTATAATGGGGGCTTCCCACTATGGTACTTACTAGACTATTTGCAACCATGTGTTCTTCTTAATCCGAGAACAGGAATACGTACAAGGTCACGCAGGATTTACGTGAGTGCCCTTCCCCGAGGACAGTGGTACGCGTGGGGTTTACGTAGGATTTACGTAAGTGTCTGTGACACCTGTGTCACCGCGACCATCAAACAAATACCAAGCCGATGAAATATTGTATTTCATACTTGGGATCTTGTATAAATATGTGTATGTTTTGCACATATCAATTTTGTTCAATTTCAAACTCTACATCGCTTTCTGGAGCATTATACGCAAACTGGTGCGTAAACGTACTCAGTTTAATGCGACAAATACTCCGGAACATCAACATATACTCAACATACCTTAAATAACCTTTACATAACTTAGAAATAAGTTTTGAGGGGTTTGGTATGCTAAAACAAACTTTTGGATCATTCAGGGGCTAAAAGTGTCAAAAAGTGCACAAGTTTGCACTTTTGCGCATAACTTACGTTCTGAATACATCCGGACATCCAAAAATTTATGTAAGCACCCTTATATTATGCCTTAGTGTTTGGCATGAGAAAAATCCATTCGTCGCGTCATTTGGATCGTCTTTCGCGCTTATGCGCATTCCGTCGTAATTAAGCGAACATCGCGATCGTACGGCCAAACGAACCAACATCCGGAACATTTTTGAGCATGTTTCATGTCCACAATGTTTAGGCATCATTTTAGGGCCTTAAAGTTGGCTTTACGGGCCTTAGAAGTGTCGGAAATGGCTTAAATACGCAACAGGGACCAAAACTGCCATTTTTTGAAAGTATGTGCAGATCAGAAGCTTCAGGCGGCCCGCGTGAGTTTTGCCTAAATGTTGAGGCAGGCCGCGTGAGACTGTCAGACAGATTCAATGTATGCATTTAATGCAGTTGGCCTTTCGATCGATCAAGGGGCAATGCCCTTTCACCCAATCAAGAGCCAAGGGGCATTTTCTGACTTATCACAACATTGCGACAAGTGTACGCACGAGATCGTGGCACGATATTCGATAAACGATCCTAACGGTTCCACTTTTCCTATAAATACCCCCCCCTTTGTTCCAAAAACCCACACAATCTAATCTTAAGGCTCTTAGTTGGAACCATTGTTTCATACCTGAGCTATTTGATCTAGATTAGCACTCGGGGACCCTCCGTAAGTCTTCTTTCGCTCTTTTATTCGCTTTTCGAGTCCGAAAGTCAACGTTTTCTTGACTTTCTGCATTGACCAGCTTATGGTCGATGCGAAGTTCATGGAACTTCATAACGTGAGCGTGATCACAATGGTTATAGTCCGTAGTGACTATACCTACTGATCACCACGTTATCTAGGCTCAGTGACGAGTCGTAGTTTCGGCCAAAATGTGCATTCTTGCATATTTTGTAACCAAACTACTCGTGGGCATCAAAGCCGTTTGTTTTGATGTCAAACCTGTTTTCAAACTTAGTTAAGCATGTTCTAACATGCTTAGCTCGTCACTTTTAGTTTAGTGCTTATATAGGGTCGTAAGGTAAGCGATCTAAACAATCGCTTATACTTTCGAACCCGACCCATTGGGTCGATCATTAGGATCCGACCAAACACATTAGGTGACCATAGCTATAACCTTCCGAGGTTATACCTTGTGGTCACAATGTTAGGCGTTCCAGACGCGTTCTACGCGAACGACGCGTAAGGTAGCATAAGCTACCTAAACGGGTCGTGATGGACCGTAAGCACTTAGGTTAAGTTTCATTTTAGTATGTAGGCTTTGATAAACCATATTACACGAGTCTCCATACTCGTTTGGTTTACGAACCCGCGTACTATCCAATCCTTCCGATTTGGTCCGGTATATTAACATAGCTACCTATTACGTGCCGTTTGATATCCCGTGATCTTTAGCATTATCTGGTTATTATACAAGGAATTCAAAGCAATCTCAGGTGAGTACATTGAACCCCCTCTTTTACAGTTTTCCAAACTGTTTTGGGGTGAAACACATGTGCCTACTTGCTACTTTTATGCTTTCCGGTTTTCACATCATATACTACTATGTTCGATAGTACATATATAGTACATGATTTCATTGTGTTTATGCTATGTATGCCCATTGTGTGCGTACTTAGTACATTGCTTTACATTTCATGCTACGTACGCCCATTGTGTGCATACGTAGTACATTGTTTCACATTGCATTACTGTTGCATATGCTCATCCAGCATATGAACACATTACACTACATTTTGAACCGTTGTACTCTACAATACATTTCATGCTACGTACGCCCATTGTGTGCATACGTAGTACATTGTTTCACATTGCATTACTGTTGCATATGCTCATCCAGCATATGGACACATTACACTACATTTGAACCGTTGTACTCTACAATACATTTCATGCTACGTACGCCCATTGTGTGCATACGTAGTACATTGTTTCACATTGCATTTCTGTTGCATATGCTCATCCAGCATATAAACACATTATACTACATTTTGAACCGTTGTAACCATTTGACTATACATAAACATTTCTACCGTTGTTAAACATTTCATCTTGATGGTTTGGTTTGAGTAAGTGATTTAAGTTACGAGGCATGTGTAATATGATACAAGCATGGTGGATACGCCGCTGGTACTTCCTATATATAAGTGTTTGTATGGTATTACATATCGTAGCGTTATTTGAATCATTTCAATTTGAGACATAGAACATTTTATACAAATAACACGCTTTTCACAAGACATTGATTTACAAACAACAAATCTTATACAAACTCTTTTTACATGGTTATTCAGTTAACCATGCATTGTTCTCTTATTTATACATATCATTTGATCTTACTGTTTTTCAAATGATTTACAAGACAAAGCAAAATACGAGGTTCATGACTAAACATTTTCTCAAACTCAAGTCATGAATTCCGTTTTCACAAAACCAATGTATCTCATAGGCATTTTTATGCTGACGTACCTATTTTCACATGTGTTTTCAGGAGATGATGCATAGGACTTATCAAGACATACTTAGGCGGACCTGTGCCTTAGTGACTTAAAACGAGACAAGAACTAGTTAATTTATGTTATGTACACTTTGATTCTTGTTCAGACAATGTAAACTTTCATGTTTGATTTATAAAACGAAACTTCATTTGCCATGGATTTGAAACAATTGATTCTGTTACAACACTCCCCGACGTTTCCGCCACGTTTTGTATGTTCTACGTGGTCGGGGTGTGACAGAAAAGATGGTATCAGAGCCAATGGTTATAGGGAATTAGGTTATTAGTAATGCTTTGACCTAGTCTATAACCTTCCTAGGAACCTAACGCGAGTTTACTTGCGTTTAGTCACAAAACAATACCGTCACCTACCCTTAGGCGACGACCACAACAAGAACATAAATTTCAAAACCGCCTTGAAAACTAATCATCTGTTCTAGGATGATTGATTACTAGGTTTTGAACCCTCTATTGTAACGTTTTGAACCCTTTGTTATAAGGTTTTGAACCCCTTTGAATTTTCAAAACTCCCGTCAAAGTTTTGGGTCCTAACTAGTGTGAACACGTGCAAACTGGAAGAGTGAATGCCTGTACCCTGGGTTTTCTGTCTAAGGTTAGAGTGTTCGTACAAATCCACATAATCGGACCAGTCACTCTTACCTGGGAACTCTTGGGGTGAGTGTCCACTTATAGGCGAGCATGTCTTCACGATACACTATGAGGATCTATTTGCTTTGATTCAGCCTTGGTGTTGTTTGTTTGCTTCATAATTCAAACAAGTGACCATCAACCGTGATTATGGTCAGTGATTGTAACATCCTATTCTTACCCAATACCATTTTATTTGTTTCCTTTCATGTTTTCCTCTTTTAGAATGCCTCCTCGACGCGAACACCAGATAGCAACTGCCGAGCTGGCAGAAATTATTGCGCAGCAGATGGCTGCTCAATTCCCAAATCTCTTTGCTCAATGGAACCAAGCCAACCACAACAACAATGGTACATGCAATTTCAAGAGCTTTAACTCGGCTAAACCACTCAAGTTTAGTGGTTCTGAGGGAGCAACTGGGCTTCTCCAATGGTTCGAGAGCATCGAGAATACCTTTCGCCACGTGCAGTGTCCGGAAAATCGCAAGGTCGAGTTTTCTTCGAGTGTGTTTCAGAAGAGGGCTCTTACATGGTGGAATGGGGTAATGAGAGACCGTGGTGCAGATGTTGCTCTAGCACAAACATGGGCTGAACTGAGAGCTCTTATGATGAGAGAGTTTTGTCCTCGTCATGAACAACGAGCGTTGGAGAAGGAGTTTGATGATTTAAAACAAGATAGTGGCGAACACAGGGCATATACTGATAGGTTTGAGGAGTTGAGTCTACTTTGCCCGACTATGGTCGCCCCACTCGACAAGGCTATCGAAAGGTACATCGACGGCCTGCCTGACTCGGTACAAGACATTGTCACTGGTAGCAACCCTACCACACTCCGTCAGGCTATTGAGCTATCTGCAACCTTGACTGAATCGCAGATCAGAAAGCATAAACTTTTTCGAAAGGGTGACAAGAAGCCAATCGAGGAATCAAAGACCATGGATGAACAGACTGAATCTCCTAAGAAGTCAAAGAAGCGAAAGGCTTCTCAGAACTTCGCCATGGTCGCTCACAATGGTCAAGCCGTCCCCGACCAACCAGCTCAAACCCCTGCTAGTAAACCATACAATGGAACTGCACCTTTGTGCAACCAATGTGGCCTCCATCATCACGCCAATGTACAATGCCGCAAATGCCAAACTTGTGGACTTATAGGCCACACAGCAAGAGTCTGCCCAGTTGCAGCTGCGCCAAACCAAGCTGGCAACAATCCTGCTCAAGGTCGTTTTCTACCAGGCTCTTGTTTCAACTGTGGCGAGATGGGTCATTTCCAAAGAAATTGCCCAAAGCTTGCTAATGCAAATCCAGCACAGGGATAAGCATCTGACTGACAAGAAGACAACATCGTTTAGAAATAATCACGTCTTATGCATTATTTTCTTTTGTTGTCAAGGTCCAAGAAACCGTTGTTATCGTTGTTTATAAATAAATTTTTATTTACATTGCAATGTATTTGTGTGGTTACATATATAAACGACATACCCCCTTACAATACCGACAATCAAGGAACCGTATTCCTTAAAGAACAAACTACCCCCAAATTCTCCCATCCTATGATCTCTTGCGTCTTCCACGAAATTCCTAAGTACCCGTTTAATCTAAGGAAACGAAGTACAAGGCGCAGGTAACAACACATGACGAATACCCAAAGTACCACTATAAATCCTTAATAGGGTACCTAAGGATTTCCCGTAAGTCCTTAATTGTTGTATACCTTAATTCGAATGTAGTGATTCCTTGTAATCAAAAATCAAATTTTAGGAGATCTTCCTATCTTCTCAGATAGATTCCAGTGAACATTGAGACCCGTCGATTGGTTTCCATATCCGTATTCAATCAATAACAAGTTAAAAACAAATTATGATCAAGTTAAACAAGTATGTGACTTTGTGCTTATGTGTTCCCTTATGTGTTGTTGTGTGATCCAAATTATGCTATCCAAATCCTCGTAGAATCTTACATATCCTTGTACAAGAGATTCATCGTAGAATACCCAGGGGTATTACTTAAAATCCTCAATGGACTTCTAAGTTATTGTTAAGTCCCTCGGATTATAAAGTACTACTTCATAATTAGACCCTTAAGTGGTCTAGTTAAACAGATTCATCCAAAAATCTGGATAAGGATATCATGTGATGATATAGCTGAAAGGACTCTTTGGTGGCCTAACTAAGAAGATCCCCTGTCTATCTAATTAAAAGGAACCGATGGAAGTCTAGTCACCCTCATCACAAGTTTGATATCCTTCCCCAAAACATTACAAAACAAACTGTGCGGACTGTGCAAGGGATTACGTAATTATGGATGCATACATAATTATGGAATCTAGTGCACAGAAATCACAGCAAGTTCTGTCATGTGTCTAGAGTTAACCCTATTCATTTCCAACTCTGAGGAAGCAACCGTTGAAGATGACTCTGTTAGTTCATTTTTGTTTTTGAAGATTTATCCGTTGAGGAAATGAATATCCGTTGTGTAATCCTTCATTTCCAATTCTGATGAAGCAACCGTCGAAAATGACTCCGTCTGTTCGTTTTCGTTTCTGAAGATTTATCCGTTGAGGAAATGAATATCCGTTGTGAAATCCTTCATTTCCAACTCTGAGGAAGCAACCGTTGAAGATGACTCTGTTAGTTCATTTTCGTTTCTAAAGATTTATCCGTTGAGGAAATGAATATCCGTTGTGTAATCCTTCATTTCCAACTCTGAGGAAGCAACCGTTGAAAATGACTCCGTCTATTCATTTTCGTTCTGAAGATTTATCCGTTGAGGAAATGAATATCCGTTGTGAAATCCTTCATTTCCAACTCTGAGGAAGCAACCGTTGAAGATGACTCCGTTAGTTCATTTTCGTTTCTGACGATTTGTCCATTGAGGAAATGAACATCCGTTTGCTTATTCCGTCATTTCCATTTCTGAAGAATACTCGTTGAGGAAAATGACTCCGTCTGTTCATATTCGTTTCTGAGGAATGACCGTTAAGGAAATGACAGGATATTGCCTTGCATATCGCTGGTGGTTATTTGGCAAAGTCACAAATAGACTCCTACGAATAAATTTCGGGACGAAATTTCCTAAAGTAGGGGAGACTGTGACACCTGTGTCACCGCGACCATCAAACAAATACCAAGCCGATGAAATATTGTATTTCATACTTGGGATCTTGTATAAATATGTGTATGTTTTGCACATATCAATTTTGTTCAATTTCAAACTCTACATCGCTTTCTGGAGCATTATACGCAAACTGGTGCGTAAACGTACTCAGTTTAATGCGACAAATACTCCGGAACATCAACATATACTCAACATACCTTAAATAACCTTTACATAACTTAGAAATAAGTTTTGAGGGGTTTGGTATGCTAAAACAAACTTTTGGATCATTCAGGGGCTAAAAGTGTCAAAAAGTGCACAAGTTTGCACTTTTGCGCATAACTTACGTTCTGAATACATCCGGACATCCAAAAATTTATGTAAGCACCCTTATATTATGCCTTAGTGTTTGGCATGAGAAAAATCCATTCGTCGCGTCATTTGGATCGTCTTTCGCGCTTATGCGCATTCCGTCGTAATTAAGCGAACATCGCGATCGTACGGCCAAACGAACCAACATCCGGAACATTTTTGAGCATGTTTCATGTCCACAATGTTTAGGCATCATTTTAGGGCCTTAAAGTTGGCTTTACGGGCCTTAGAAGTGTCGGAAATGGCTTAAATACGCAACAGGGACCAAAACTGCCATTTTTTGAAAGTATGTGCAGATCAGAAGCTTCAGGCGGCCCGCGTGAGTTTTGCCTAAATGTTGAGGCAGGCCGCGTGAGACTGTCAGACAGATTCAATGTATGCATTTAATGCAGTTGGCCTTTCGATCGATCAAGGGGCAATGCCCTTTCACCCAATCAAGAGCCAAGGGGCATTTTCTGACTTACCACAACATTGCGACAAGTGTACGCACGAGATCGTGGCACGATATTCGATAAACGATCCTAACGGTTCCACTTTTCCTTTAAATGCCCCCCCCTTTGTTCCAAAAACCCACACAATCTGATCTTAAGGCTCTTAGTTGGAACCATTGTTTCATACCTGAGCTATTTGATCTAGATTAGCACTCGGGGACCCTCCGTAAGTCTTCTTTCGCTCTTTTATTCGCTTTTCGAGTCCGAAAGTCAACGTTTTCTTGACTTTCTGCATTGACCAGCTTATGGTCGATGCGAAGTTCATGGAACTTCATAACGTGAGCGTGATCACGATGGTTATAGTCTGTAGTGACTATACCTACTGATCACCACGTTATCTAGGCTCAGTGACGAGTCGTAGTTTCGGCCAAAATGTGCATTCTTGCATATTTTGTATCCAAACTACTCGTGGGCATCAAAGCCGTTTGTTTTGATGTCAAACCTGTTTTCAAACTTAGTTAAGCATGTTCTAACATGCTTAGCTCGTCACTTTTAGTTTAGTGCTTATATAGGGTCGTAAGGTAAGCGATCTAAACAATCGCTTATACTTTCGAACCCGACCCATTGGGTCGATCATTAGGATCCGACCAAACACATTAGGTGACCATAGCTATAACCTTCCGAGGTTATACCTTGTGGTCACAATGTTAGGCGTTCCAGACGCGTTCTACGCGAACGACGCGTAAGGTAGCATAAGCTACCTAAACGGGTCGTGATGGACCGTAAGCACTTAGGTTAAGTTTCATTTTAGTATGTAGGCTTTGATAAACCATATTACACGAGTCTCCATACTCGTTTGGTTTACGAACCCGCGTACTATCCAATCCTTCCGATTTGGTCCGGTATATTAACATAGCTACCTATTACGTGCCGTTTGATATCCCGTGATCTTTAGCATTATCTGGTTATTATACAAGGAATTCAAAGCAATCTCAGGTGAGTACATTGAACCCCCTCTTTTACAGTTTTCCAAACTGTTTTGGGGTGAAACACATGTGCCTACTTGCTACTTTTATGCTTTCCGGTTTTCACATCATATACTACTATGTTCGATAGTACATATATAGTACATGATTTCATTGTGTTTATGCTATGTATGCCCATTGTGTGCGTACTTAGTACATTGCTTTACATTTCATGCTACGTACGCCCATTGTGTGCATACGTAGTACATTGTTTCACATTGCATTACTGTTGCATATGCTCATCCAGCATATGAACACATTACACTACATTTTGAACCGTTGTACTCTACAATACATTTCATGCTACGTACGCCCATTGTGTGCATACGTAGTACATTGTTTCACATTGCATTACTGTTGCATATGCTCATCCAGCATATGGACACATTACACTACATTTTGAACCGTTGTACTCTACAATACATTTCATGCTACGTACGCCCATTGTGTGCATACGTAGTACATTGTTTCACATTGCATTTCTGTTGCATATGCTCATCCAGCATATAAACACATTATACTACATTTTGAACCGTTGTAACCATTTGACTATACATAAACATTTCTACCGTTGTTAAACATTTCATCTTGATGGTTTGGTTTGAGTAAGTGATTTAAGTTACGAGGCATGTGTAATATGATACAAGCATGGTGGATACGCCGCTGGTACTTCCTATATATAAGTGTTTGTATGGTATTACATATCGTAGCGTTATTTGAATCATTTCAATTTGAGACATAGAACATTTTATACAAATAACACGCTTTTCACAAGACATTGATTTACAAACAACAAATCTTATACAAACTCTATTTACATGGTTATTCAGTTAACCATGCATTGTTCTCTTATTTATACATATCATTTGATCTTACTGTTTTTCAAATGATTTACAAGACAAAGCAAAATACGAGGTTCATGACTAAACATTTTCTCAAACTCAAGTCATGAATTCCGTTTTCACAAAACCAATGTATCTCACAGGCATTTTTATGCTGACGTACCTATTTTCACATGTGTTTTCAGGAGATAATGCATAGGACTTATCAAGACATACTTAGGCGGACCTGTGCCTTAGTGACTTAAAACGAGACAAGAACTAGTTAATTTATGTTATGTACACTTTGATTCTTGTTCAGACAATGTAAACTTTCATGTTTGATTTATAAAACGAAACTTCATTTGCCATGGATTTGAAACAATTGATTCTGTTACAACACTCCCCGACGTTTCCGCCACGTTTTGTATGTTCTACGTGGTCGGGGTGTGACAGTGTCCTTCCGACCCGGAAGACAGTAGTGGGTATTAGGTTACGCAGGATTTACGTAAGTGTCCTCCCGACCCGGGAGACAATGGTAGATACTAGTTTACGCAGGTTTTACGTAAGTGTCCTGACTATCCTGAGGACGATGGTCTATAGTCTAGTGATTGCGTAAGTACGAGTAATCATTCCATATCAAACATTCCAACCCAATTCCCAACCCGGGAATCCCATGCCTTGGCTGTGTGAACTCACCTTGGTTTGCTCGGCAGATACACAAAGAGGGTTTCTTGAACTAAGGGTGGTCAACCACGTCCTAACAGGGTTACCACACAAGTCAGGTTTTGACTTAAAGTAACACACGTATGAACCATAGCAAACACGTATTTATCATGGCAACACGTAATCAGTCAAGTACACTTTGACAGTTAATATTCCATTTAACTTGTGCAATTAAAAATCAGCCCAATACTATCTGGCCCAACATGTTGTGCGATCCACAACATGTTGTGCGATCCGCATAGCCCCGGCCCAAATAGCATAAGTGAACGGTACAACATATCCAACCCAAATATTAAATCAACATTTCTTGTGCGGTCCGACTAATACCCAGCCCAACATATCATTCGGCCCAAACAGTTAAATAACATTCCCATTTGTGCGACTCGGTTAACCTTGTGCGACCCGGTTAACCTTGTGCGACCCGGTTAACCTTGTGCGACCCGGTTAACCTGGTGTGGCTGAACTGGGTTGTGCGATTGGCCTTTGGGCTTTGAGGCCCAACGCCATCAGTCCTTATCATACGCAGCCCAATGGAGGATATAGCTTGTGCGATCCGGATGGGCTTGTATGGTCCAGTAACCTTGTGCGATCCGTACAAGTCCAGTCCAATATGCACACCCGGCCCAACCTTTAGGTAACTTGTGGGCATGAACTATTTTGTGCGATTAGATCAGGTCTTGTATGACCTGATCTTGTGCGATTGTGAAGGCCCTTGTGCGATCAGTTAGTCATCCGGAAAACATGCAAATCAGTAACATAACATTCAACAATTTCCTTTTGCAACAATCCATTAACATAATTCCAATTAATTTGGTTAACATGATGTCGATCAAACATGGTTTTCCCCTTCAAATCTTTATGAACCCTAGTCTAATCATAAGATCAATAACATAATGATTTACATGAACATGTGTCGTAACATTCAACCCAAAATACAAAATTTGTAAACTTTCAATCATCATAATTAACCCATTGGTCAAACCCTAGCAGCCGACTATCATTCAACAGTTTCTATTACCTCATGCAAACAATTCATGAACAAGCTATGCTAGCCGATTATCATCAACACTAACTCATTAATTAACATTACGATTTACCCGATTACAATCCCTAATCAGTTTACAAGAACCTCATTCAATACATACATGTGGGTCGATTATTAGTACATAATTCATTTATCAACATAATCAATCAATCATGCAAACAATCATCAGCACACTAACCGGTTGTAGGTGAACAAGAATTGATCCGAATACGAGAGGATCTTCAACGGATGGGGTGCTTGGCTGCCGTCGGGTTTGAGCGAGATAGTGAGAGAGAAAGAGAGGAACTAGGGTTCTTGTGTGTTTTGATGGTTTGCCAAAAGTGAGGAAAATTTACTAACACCCTAGTGTTATACGTATAAGTTTAGTGGGCCGAAACCCCCTTAATGGGTTGCCCCTTAGTAGGTCTAAAGTACGAGTTGTCACATTATCCCCAACTAATTAGAAATTTCGTCTCGAAATTTGGTATGCACTCACTGAGAAAGCTAGGCAAGTTGTATTGTTCACTGGTTTTCCTGGGGTGTCACATCCTCCCCCCGTTGATCTGGAATTTCGTCCCGAAATTCCGCAGTAGTAGCTTCAGCCTCAGAAGTGGTTGCATTGGTTCCGAATAACTGGGGATAATTTTCTGTCATCTGATCTTCGCGTTCCCAGGTGTACTCTGGGCCACGTCGGGAGTTCCAACGAACTCGAACAAGAGGGATTCTCTTGTGTTTGAGGACCTTCACATCCCGGTCCGTGATTTCTACAGGCTCCTCGACGAACTGCAACCGCTCGTCGATAGTGAGTTCCTTAAAAGGAATGATGAGGGTCTCATCTGACAGGCACTTCTTCAGATTAGACACGTGAAAAACATTGTGAACTGCACCGAGTTCAGCTGGTAGGTTCAATCTGTAGGCTACTGGGCCTATTCTTTCTATAATCTCGAATGGTCCGACATACCGCGGATTGAGTTTACCCCGTTTGCCAAAACGAACCACACCCTTCCAGGGTGAGACTTTAAGTAGTACCCGGTCCCCGACCTGAAATTCCAATGGCTTCCTACGCTTATTCGCGTAGGCTTTCTGACGGTCTCGTGCTGCCACCATGCGTTGTCGTATTTGTGCAATCTTTTCCGTGGCGTCCACTACAATCTCTGGACCCGTGATCTGACTATCTCCCACCTCTGCCCAACAGAGAGGTGACCGGCATTTATGCCCGTACAATGCCTCGAATGGAGCGGCTTGTATGCTGGTGTGATAACTGTTGTTGTATGAGAACTCCACCAAAGGGAGGTTCTTTTCCCAGCCGTTGCCGAAATCAATAACACATGCCCGAAGCATGTCTTCAAGAGTTTGGATCGTTCGCTCAGACTGCCCATCCGTCTGAGGATGATACGCTGTGCTCATGTCTAACCTTGAGCCGAAAGATTTGTGCATCGCTTGCCACAGTTCTGATGTGAATCGTGCATCCCGATCCGAAATGATAGAGGTGGGCACCCCGTGCCTCGAAACAACTTCTTTGAGGTAGATGTCTGCGAGAGTGGAGAACTTATCCGTTTCCTTTATAGCCAGGAAGTGTGCAGACTTGGTGAGTCGATCCACGATCACCCATATGGTATCATTTCCACGCTGGGATCTAGGTAGGCCTGTAACGAAATCCATGGAAATTTCTTCCCATTTCCATTGCGGTATCGTGGGTTGCTGAAGTAGACCCGCTGGTTTCTGGTATTCGACCTTGACTCTCGCACAGGTCAAGCACTTGCTGACATAGGTAGCGATGTGGGCCTTCATGCTAGGCCACCAATAAGTAGTTCTGATGTCGTGGTACATTTTGTCCGACCCTGGATGTACCGAGTAACGAGACTTATGAGCTTCATCCATTACCAGCTCGCGTAGACCGCCATAAAGTGGGACCCAAATACGCCCTGTTACATAGTAGGCGCCGTCTGCCTTCTGTTCTAACCGCTGTCGTGAGCCGCGTAGGGCTTCAGCCCTAACGTTTTCTGGTTTCAATGCTTCTACCTGAGCATCTCGTATCTGTGCAGGAAGGCTAGACTGAATCGTAAGCTGTAGCGCTCGCACGCGCCGAGGTAGAGTGTCTTTTCGACTGAGGGCGTCAGCCACAACATTGGCTTTGCCTGGATGGTACTTGATAGTGCATTCGTAATCGTTCAGCAGTTCAACCCATCGTCGCTGACGCATGTTCAAATCCTTTTGCTTAAGGATATGCTCGAGACTCCTGTGATCGGTGTAAATAGTGCACTTGGTACCGTACAGGTAGTGTCGCCATATCTTAAGCGCGAAAACAACAGCTCCCAGCTCTAAATCGTGCGTCGTGTAGTTCCGTTCATGAATCTTAAGTTGGCGCGAAGCGTAAGCAATAACCTTGTCGCGCTGCATCAACACACATCCAAGACCCTGATGGATGCATCACAGTATACTACGAAATCGTCCGTGCCCTCTGGCAATGAGAGGATAGGTGCACTGCAAAGTCTATCCTTTAAGTGCTGAAAAGCAGTTTCCTGACTATGGCCCCAACGGTAGGTGACACCCTTCTGTGTCAGTAGTGTGAGCGGCTGAGCGATTTTTGAAAAATCCTTGATAAACCGTCTGTAGTACCCCGCCAAACCCAAAAATTGGCGTATTTCCGTTGGTGTACGTGGTGCAGGCCAGTTCCTGATCGAGTCTACCTTGGATGGATTGACATGGATCCCATCCTTGTTCACTACGTGGCCTAAGAAGTGGACTTCACGAAGCCAGAAGTCGCATTTCGAAAACTTAGCGTACAGCTGTTCTTTCCGTAGGAGTTCCAGAATAAGGCGTAGATGCTGCTCGTGTTCCTCCTGACTCTTGGAGTAGATCAGGATGTCGTCGATGAAAACAATGACGAACTTGTTAAGATAGGGTTTACACACCCTGTTCATAAGGTCCATAAATACGGCAGGCGCGTTCGTTAACCCGAACGGCATGACAAGAAACTCGTAGTGGCCATAACGAGTTCTGAATGCGGTTTTGGAGACGTCCTCATCCCGGACTCTCAGCTGATGATAACCAGACCTCAAGTCTATCTTGGAGTAATAACACGACCCTTGCAACTGGTCGAATAAGTCGTCTATGCGTGGAAGAGGGTAACGGTTCTTCACCGTCACCTTGTTCAGTTCCCGATAATCTATGCACATCCTGAAAGTGCCGTCCTTCTTTTTCACGAATAATACTGGAGCTCCCCAAGGCGAAGAGCTTGGACGAATGAAGCCCTTTTCCAAGAGCTCTTGTAGCTGCTTTGACAGTTCCTCCAATTCTGATGGAGCTAGACGATATGGTGCGCGAGCTATGGGTGCTGCTCCTAGAGCGAGCTCGATTTGAAATTCGACCTGACGTTGAGGCGGTAATCCAGGTAAATCTTCAGGAAACACCTGAGGGTAGTCGCGTACAACTGGAATGTCCTCCAGTTTCTTTTCCTTCACTGATGCATCTGAAACGAGTGCCAAGATTGCGGTGTGACCCTTCCGCAGACACTTCTGAGCCTTCAAGAAAGAGATGATGCCAACCATAGCACCACTCTTATCGCCTTGAACTTCGAGAGGTTCTTGACCAGTACGGGGAATGCGAATGATCTTCTCACTGCATAAGATCTCTGCCTGATGTTGGGATAACCAATCCATCCCTATGACAATGTCGAAGCTTCCCAAGACCATGGGAATAAGGTCGATGGAGAAAGCCTGACCGGCTAAGACAATACTACAACCCTTGACTATCTGCGTGGCTTCTAAACTCTTACCATTAGCTAGTTCTATGACGTGTTTGGTGTTTAGGGGTGTTGATGTACGTTTTAACAATTTACTGGCTTTTAGCGATATATAACTTGTATCAGCACCCGAATCAAACAAAACAGTAACATAAATGTCGTCAAGGAGAAACTTACCCATAACCACATTGGGATCGTTCATTGCATCTCCTCGTCCTAACACGAAAGCTCGACCCCTTGCCTCGTTGCCATTGTTGTTGTTGTTCCCACCGTTGTTGTGCCCATTGCCCTGGTTATTGTTGTTGTTGCGGTTCTGGTTCTGGTTCAACTGAGGACAATCGCGCTTGAAATGACCTTCAGCCCCACACTGGAAACATCCCCGGTTTCCACGCTGTGGCTCCTGCTGCTGTGGGTTCTGTGGAGCGGGTTGTTGCGGTTGCTGGTTCTGATTTGCAGGCCGTGGGCTCCTACAGTCTTTGGCCTCGTGTCCCATCTTGAGACATCTTTGACAACGACCCTTGTTGCACTGGCCGCTGTGATGTCTGTTGCAGTTGTGACACTTGGGGTGAAACCCTTGATACCTTCTATGTCTATGACCACCAGAGGATTGCTGACTAGGACTCTGGTAGTGGTCAGTCTTCTG
This sequence comes from Helianthus annuus, assembly GCF_002127325.2. Classification (NCBI taxonomy): domain Eukaryota; kingdom Viridiplantae; phylum Streptophyta; class Magnoliopsida; order Asterales; family Asteraceae; genus Helianthus; species Helianthus annuus. The sequence continues at coordinate 145,398,316 of NC_035448.2, forward strand.
TTGCTGAGCTTGAGATTGAACTGTTGCTGAACCTTTGCTAGAATCCCCATCCAACTTTCTTTTGTTGTCACTAAGTGTAGTGGGAGTAGCGGCTGAAGTGGTAGCACTGATGCGTTTGGGCAACTTGTTCTGTTCCGCCGCCTGATCCGTGAGGCGATGAGCAAGACGCTGAATATCTTGAATGTTGTCGAGGTTAGCCGATGTAACATGGCTCTGAATTTCTGAGGCTAGACCCTTGAGGTACAACTCGATGCGCTTAATCGGAGGGTCCACCATGGTTGGACACAAGATAGCCAGTTCGTTCGATCGCTTCGTGTAAGCTTCTATTTCTGACCCCGTCATCTTCAAGTGATAAAACTCATTCTCCAACTTGTGAATATCATCCCTTGTGCAGTACTCACGTTTGATAAGTTCTTTGAAATCGTTCCATGTGGTGGCGTTAGCAGCTGCCAACCCGAGAATCTGAACTTGGGCGTTCCACCAAGTGAGCGCAATCCCTTCCAACGTGCCAGTGGCGTACTTGACCCTGCGAGCCTCAGGGCATTCGCACATTTCAAACACTGACTCTAGCTTCTCAAACCAGTGGAGGAGTCCCACTGCCCCCTCTGTGCCGCTGAAAGTACTTGGACGACAGTCCATGAAGTTCTTGAAAGTGCAGACAGGTTGCTGCGCGTGTTGACCTGCTTGAGCAGCTGCAAGTGCCGCAGCAACTTGAGCTTGAACGAGAGCCTCTAGCTGGGCTTGAGTCATGTTAATCCGTCCAGACATGATCTTCATTGTAAAAGTAGCGTAAGTGAGAATGGTTCGCGAGTAGGGCGATGACAGAAAAGCATAAGCACGTAGGTATTCTCATGTAATAGTATTATATGTATCTAAGTGTACTACGAGCAAAGTTCTATACGTTTCTAGCAAGCAGGTAACAAACATAAACCATATTACCTAGGATGTCGAGTCTTGCACGTGGAGCGAAGCGTCGTTGTGGATCGTTGAGAGCACTGTTCTGGTTATAGTCTGGTTTCAATAAAAACGTTTTTCCCTTATTAAAACCAAGTTCTCTATAACCAATGGCTCTGATACCAATCTGTCACACCCCCAAAATCCACACGCGGAGTACCACCGCTTGGAGGCGTGACATGACCAGGATCAAGCCACCAATCATATTGAACATGTAAATATATAGTAAAAGTTATCCATCAATACGAAAGGTGTTTATCAAAACCAACATAGTTAAGTATAGCGGAAGCATTAATGTAAAAACCCAATCATAAGTATTAATGTATGAAATGACATAAGTAATCACGATCCATTTGCCCACAACGACCTGCTCCTCCTTGTGCAAGCTCCATAATGTTCCTAAGGTCCTGCAAGACATGCAGCAGATAATCAACAACTAGTTGAGCGAGTTCACAGAAGGTAAGTTCGTATTAATAATGCGTATGTTCATCTAGTGGGGGCTTCCCATACAAGTATATACTACTGGTGAGGGATTCTCACATTTATCCTTTATAATGGGGGCTTCCCACTATGGTACTTACTAGACTATTTGCAACCATGTGTTCTTCTTAATCCGAGAACAGGAATACGTACAAGGTCACGCAGGATTTACGTGAGTGCCCTTCCCCGAGGACAGTGGTACGCGTGGGGTTTACGTAGGATTTACGTAAGTGTCCTTCCGACCCGGAAGACAGTAGTGGGTATTAGGTTACGCAGGATTTACGTAAGTGTCCTCCCGACCCGGGAGACAATGGTAGATACTAGTTTACGCAGGTTTTACGTAAGTGTCCTGACTATCCTGAGGACGATGGTCTATAGTCTAGTGATTGCGTAAGTACGAGTAATCATTCCATATCAAACATTCCAACCCAATTCCCAACCCGGGAATCCCATGCCTTGGCTGTGTGAACTCACCTTGGTTTGCTCGGCAGATACACAAAGAGGGTTTCTTGAACTAAGGGTGGTCAACCACGTCCTAACAGGGTTACCACACAAGTCAGGTTTTGACTTAAAGTAACACACGTATGAACCATAGCAAACACGTAATTATCATGGCAACACGTAATCAGTCAAGTACACTTTGACAGTTAATATTCCATTTAACTTGTGCAATTAAAAATCAGCCCAATACTATCTGGCCCAACATGTTGTGCGATCCACAACATGTTGTGCGATCCGCATAGCCCCGGCCCAAATAGCATAAGTGAACGGTACAACATATCCAGCCCAAATATTAAATCAACATTTCTTGTGCGGTCCGACTAATACCCAGCCCAACATATCATTCGGCCCAAACAGTTAAATAACATTCCCATTTGTGCGACTCGGTTAACCTTGTGCGACCCGGTTAACCTTGTGCGACCCGGTTAACCTGGTGTGGCTGAACTGGGTTGTGCGATTGGCCTTTGGGCTTTGAGGCCCAACGCCATCAGTCCATTATCATACGCAGCCCAATGGAGGATATAGCTTGTGCGATCCGGATGGGCTTGTACGGTCCAGTAACCTTGTGCGATCCGTACAAGTCCAGTCCAATATGCACACCCGGCCCAACCTTTAGGTAACTTGTGCGCATGAACTATTTTGTGCGATTAGATCAGGTCTTGTATGACCTGATCTTGTGCGATTGTGAAGGCCCTTGTGCGATCAGTTAGTCATCCGGAAAACATGCAAATCAGTTACATAACATTCAACAGTTTCCTTTTGCAACAATCCATTAACATAATTCCAATTAATTTGGTTAACATGATGTCGATCAAACATGGTTTTCCCCTTCAAATCTTTATGAACCCTAGTCTAATCATAAGATCAATAACATAATGATTTACATGAACATGTGCCGTAAGATTCAACCCAAAATACAAAATTTGTAAACTTTCAATCATCATAATTAACCCATTGGTCAAACCCTAGCAGCCGACTGTCATTCAACAGTTTCTATTACCTCATGCAAACAATTCATGAACAAGCTATGCTAGCCGATTATCATCAACACTAACTCATTAATTAACATTACGATTTACCCGATTACAATCCCTAATCAGTTTACAAGAACCTCATTCAATACATACATGTGGGTCGATTATTAGTACATAATTCATTTATCAACATAAACAATCAATCATGCAAACAATCATCAGCACACTAACCGGTTGTAGGTGAACAAGAATTGATCCGAATCCGAGAGGATCTTCAACGGATGCGGTGCTTGGCTGCCGTCGGGTTTGAGCGAGATAGTGAGAGAGAAAGAGAGGAACTAGGGTTCTTGTGTGTTTTGATGGTTTGCCAAAAGTGAGGAAAATTTACTAACACCCTAGTGTTATACGTATAAGTATAGTGGGCCGAAACCCCCTTAATGGGTTTCCCATGTTCCGAATACAAAAGGTGCGGCCCAAGAGGGCTTGTGCGATTGAACGGGTATTGTGCGGTTCGGGTTGGGCTTGATTAACATACACACATATTATACATAGCACATATCAAATATATCATTCGCTAAGAAAATCATGTCGCTTCACATAAGCACGTAACGTTACAGGATAGGTCTAAAGTACGAGTTGTCACATTATCCCCAACTAATTAGAAATTTTGTCCCGAAACTTGGTATGCACTCACTGAGAAAGCTAGGCAAGTTGTATTGTTCACTGGTTTTCCTGGGGTGTCACACGTGCCGCTACCAAACCAAATCGAAACCGACTGAAAATTTTCTGTATCCATACCGGTTTTATTTTTATTGTTTTTGCTTTCGATAAACTGACACCGTATTGCTACCATATTGTACCAAACTGAACCGAACAACACCAATACCAGTATACATTAATTTTTATGGTTTCCTATTTGATAACGAATACTTTAATTATATGTTAAAAGTTATATAAAAAATATGTTTGAAATCTAATTATGTAATAAATCAATATAATATGAAACCTTAGAAAAAATTAATATTAAAAAAATTGAAGCACTATTCATCAGCTCTTTCTGTTTATATATATAATCGCATCAATCAAATGACGTATTTCAAAAGAAGACGTACGTACAATATATCATAATTCATACGTGGTGAAGGATAAAATAAAATTCATTTGAGTTAAAAAAACTCAACAACAACAACCATACCTAGTATAATCCCACATATAGCGAAGCTATTGATAGGGTCTGGGGAGGGTAGGATGTAGGCACGCCTTACCTCTATCACAGGGGATAGAGATGCTGCTTCCAGTGAGACCCCCGGCTCCAAAAACCATAACCAATACATAAGTTTCTTAAAAAAACATATATAAGCACGCCACTACTACAAAAGATAGAAATAAAAATAATAATAAACGGATAAATAAGTTAGTGATTGTTAGTAAAACTACGACACCGAGATAGGTGAAAACATATATATATATATATATATATATATATATATATATATATATATATATATATATATATATATATATATATATATATATATATATATATCACACCTCATAGAAACTGAAAAAATAAACTCATAAGATAGGAACCTAAGCAAAAAAACCATGCCAAACTCCTAAAAATTTTTAACCTTAATCCTACGTCTCCACGAAGATCTGTCCTCGACCATGTCCTCAAAGAGGTGCAAATCTAGCAAATCTTGTCTAATCCGCTCATCCAGTGCAAATCTAACCTTAAAAAAAACTCAAGAAACCCTTATAAAAATCTTATATAGTATTTTTATTTTATTTTTTTAAATAGTGACTGTAACATACACATATTTGAACTTTAAAAAAAAAACAAAAAAAAAACGAGGAGTAGTTTTAAAAAAAAAAGTTAAAAATCCAATGTTACATAATATATATGTCAAAAAATGTAACATATAGATTTTGACCATTTAAAAAAAAACTAGTCGACGCTTTTTACATTTTTTTGATAAAAATGTTCAAATATATGTATGTTACATTCCCTGTCTGAATATTACATAGAGTTTTTTTAAGTTTTTTCAACTTAAGTGAGTTTTCTCCGATGCTTCACCATTCATACGTAACATACATAAGAAACATATTTGCTAGAGTTTTCTCCATGAATGAATGTTTAATTTAACTAGAATTACAACCCGCCGCAATGCGGCGGGGATGCGTTAGTTATATATCATATTAGATGAAAAGCAAATGTTTCTTACATGACCGCGAGCCTGTGTGTAAAACATAGAGAATAATAACTGAGCCGATCTATGACCCACGCATTGCAACAGACCTATCAAACGGAGAAAAATAGACGCGTTGTGACGGGCCTGTCAAACATGATAAAGTAGATGAAAAAACGTTGAACTCCACATGCACGTTGTGGCATGTTAACTTGGAAAATCTAGAACGAAACGTTAAACACAAAACTTGCGATAAATGAAAATTATATGGGGTCAAAGTTGCAAAAGTTGAAAAGCTTTAGGTTAAAAGTAAAAAAAAATCAAAGTGGTTATATCGTAAAAGATAGAAATTTTTGAATTAGAAATGAGAGTCCAAATTAATCAAAGGGGTTAAATTGTATAAGACGGAAACTTTTGAAGTAGAAGTGAAAAATCAAATTAATCAAGGGGGTTAAATTACCAAAGATTAAAACTCTTAAACAAAAATTCTCAAAGATTGATACTTTAGGGTTAAAAATGAAAATTTTAATTTTTTTTGAAACACTCCCAAAGCTAAAAGTACAACACATCTATGCATAAACAAGTTACTAATTTATAAGTTTATAATACATATTTCCAACTTTAGGTAATCACCTATTCGGGATTGAAAATTAAAATAGTTAATGCATTTCAAAGTATTAAAAACAGATAATCATCACATATAAAGTGTACGATAAGAAATAATATGAGAGGGTATTGCATATATAGGATTCGGTTCAACTAGCAACTACTATTAGTTGCGAGAACTATGAAAACTTCTCTCATCCAATAGAATTTTAACACATCACCTATAATCAATTTAATTTAAAGGGGTATTTAGTTTTTTTTTTCTCTAAATATCACATCTCCTCTCCCTTATCTCTAAAACACATTAGATTATCATTTATATGTCTCATGTAACAATATCTCTCTCCTTTCATCTCTTTTATACTTTTTATATTTAAAATTGAGAAAAAGTAGTATTACGTAATTTAGAAAATAAAAAAAATATCGAAAATAATATCTATTTCTTTTTGCTCTTTTTTCCCTAATTTTGACATAATATTCTATATAAAATGCAAGCTATATTTGTCTTATATATTTATTAGAAAACACAAAATTATCGAAAAATGATATATATTTCTTTTTGCTCTATTATCTCTAATTCTGACATAATGTTCTTTATAAAATGCAAGCTATATTTGTCTTACATGTTTATTGAGAATTTATGTTTTATACATTAACGTTTGATGACTTTGTACTATAACTTAAAAAAAACATTTGACAACGTGCGTAAAAAAAGTTTTGACAACGTGCGTAAACATTTACGCTTACGCAAACTGAATATGAAAACACAACTATTTAAAAAAATAAATAAATAAACATTTTGACAACAATAGTTTTTTTTACGCCCTTGATCGCCGACCCGAGCTCCTCTAAACGTCACGCGTAAATCTAATTTTCAAACGTATGTAAAAACGGAAAGCGTAAAATAGTTTTTACATACGTTTGAAAAATGTTTTTACGTAAGTTGTCGAATGTAAAATATTTTTTTTTGCACACGGTGTCGAATGAAAAAAAAAAATTTTACGCCCTTGATCGTCAGTCCGAGCTCCTCGAAACGTCACGCGTAAATCTGTTTTACAAACGTATGTAAAAACGGCACACATAAATGTTTAGTTTTTACATACGTTTGAAAAATTGTTTCTCGTACGTTGTCGATTGAAAAAAAATTTCACGCACGATGTCAAATGTAAAAAAATCGCGCACGGTGTCGAATGTAAAAAAATGTTTTTTGCGCCCCTGATCGCTGGGCCGAGCTCCTCTAAACGTTTGTGGAATGTAAACGCTCTGTTTTTTCTTTCATTTTCGTAGGTGTTGGGCCTTTTACGTTCAAATGACGAGTATGACAAACAAAAAATAAAAATCAAGATCAGAGGTTGAAGACGTTTTGTTTTTATACATGTAGCAGTGTAATTTTTTGGTATAAAAAATCAAGTGTTATAATTAATCTTTTTTTATAAATAGATAAACGTAATTAATGTTGACATGAAAAGTGATGTAGTCTATGATGTTTGATTGTCAGTTTGACAAGTTGACATGAATAGTACACATGTCAAATTTTCCAAAATACCCTTCTTTATAACATCTCGTAAAATCGTGTCTAATGATGTGAAGACACGTATCCTAAACCCCAATTATGTAAAAAGTTGACTATGAAGGACTAAAGTTGACAAACAGTGAAAATATGTATGTGGAGGGACTAAAAGTGTCAACATGCTAAACTTATGCCTCTGAGTGACCTTATACGATGTTCATATTCTCAAACGAGTCAATTATTAGACATGAGAAGCTATTTGTGAAAACAATCGAAAGTTTATATAACAAAAGTGTTAAAAGTGTGAACATGTTAATTCTTACCTCTGAGTGACCTTTTAACGAACCCGAAGCTTCGTAATGTTCAATCATACTCTTTGGAATGCTTGATATTGGCCATGGGAGGCTTTGATGCTGTCATGTGATAATATGCGCAAGTTTGCGGAAAGAAGGGTTAAAAGCGTCAAATATAGAAACTAGTACCCCGGGGATCTTTTGACGAATCGGGAGCCTTATGATATTTGTTCATACTCCCATGTATACCTAACATTGGCTAAACATGGCTTTTTACAAGTTACGAGACAATACAAGAGACTATACAAGTCAAGGGGCCAAACATGTCAATCTTTAAAACTTTTGTTTGTTGATCAGCTTGTTTGCGGACCGTATGGGGACCAGGTTTATGGTCCGTAAACCTCAGAGCTGGGCGAAAAATTGCTTGTTGGCCACACATGTCACTCAAAACTACTTCCTATGAAACAAGGGGCTGCATGCTTGCTCAATACTCGTTTAGGGACACCTAGAGACATCTTAGAACAACAGAGAACACCTGGAATGATCTTGGGCAAGCCTCTTGCACTATAAATAGGCCCCCTTGGTTGCCATTTATCCTTACACCTCTCATTTTCTCATCTTTTTCGCTTGTTTTGGCATTCTTGGAGATTCCTGATCATAAAGGAGACTCCCCTAAGTTCAATCTTCGAGCTAGGACCTGTTGTAAGTGTCCCTAGCCTCTGCTTTTCGGTTTTTAAGCTTTTAAAAGCCGAAAGTCAAAGTTTCCGCTAAAAGGCTTTGACTTTTGGTTTAGACCTTAACGGTCCAGACATTGTTCAAGGCGAATATGGCTACATGATCGTAATTAGGTAGGTGTTAATCCCTCAAAAGGGCACCTCCTAATTACCACGTTTACTTGGTCAATTGTCGGGTCAAAGTTATTAATATAAAAAGTCAAACGGGCCAGTTTTTAAAATAATTCAAATCTGATAATGTAGAGGTTATAAAATGGGTTTTATCACTATAATAACTTGGTAAATATTATTAGAACATGTATAAACATGTTCAACCCGACAATTCCAGGTTTAAGGTCGGTTCGCAACCGAAAGTCGCAAAAGCTTGACTTTTACTTTGACTTTCAGTTCTGACCAGAATTAGCATAATTTCTTTATGTTTTAAGGTTCCTTTGTGACCATATCATGTTTTAGTATAACCCTCTGAGGTTACATTACATGGTCACATAATAATATGAGTTCATTGACTTGATTCCGTTATTATGCTTAATGTTGACTATTATGCCCTTTTGTTTAAAAATAAGGTTTTTAATATAAATGAGCATGCAAATGAAATAAGTACTGATTAGTAAACATATTTAATATATTTTGACATTTACATTCTGGCCATAAACTATGTTTACATATATGATCGTAATTTATGCTTTTAAAAAGGACTAAATTACCCTTTTAACATGCAAATTGAGTTTTAAACATAATTTCTTGACAAAACTCATTACCTACTGTTATGATATCATATTTAAGATTAATTGGGATGTCAAGTCAGATTACTTGTTGAGTTTATGCACATGTTCTTGTATAAATTTATTAAATGACGATAATGCCCTTTTATACTTAAAATGGATTTTAAACATAATAAACATGCAAAACCTTTTTGCTACAGATACGTTATGATAAATAACATATCTTGACTATTCGAAGCTGGTCATAATCTCAGAATTTCTTAAACATAAGAATTATCGTCATTTATCGACTTTTACGACATTTAGGTGCATAGTGTGGTTTTAAACTATATTTAGCACCCAAGACTTATTACCTACTAATTTTATAAACCATTTTAAATATTTTTACAATAGGTATAAGTCATGAACTCAGAATCCCAATTAAGTCCTTAAAACTATGTTTGAAATGACCAAAATGCCCCTTCGGTACATAGATTGGTCATAAAGCATAAATCACAGATATATTTGATATCCTACTGTTAATATATCATAAATTAAATATTTTTACAGAATGTTTATGACCTTGACATCAGATCACTTGCAAGCTCCTTTTATAAATCATAAAATGACCAAAATGCCCTTACGGGGCTTAATTCGGTTTTAAAACCTTTATGGGCATACATGTTGATATCCTACTGATGTCATTACATATTTTAAGCATAATAACATATGGAACTTATATATGACTCATCCGGTTACCCGTTAATGCCTATACGCGTTCGGGTCGGTTTATGTGACTAGTTTGCATAAATTAACCGAAACGGGTTTAACCTTATCAATTAGACTTCAAAATCCAGAATGCATTTAGTTTACCCGTATTATACAAGTCTTCATACTTGTTGGGTCTAAATAACATTCCATTCCGGTCATTGCTTAATCTAGCGTATTATACCGTAAAACATTCTTTAAGCTAACCGGTCTAAGTCTACGACTTAAATAAGACCCGTTAGCATTCTAATAGGTTAATATTACCTTCATTCCAGACTAGGAAGCCCCAGTAAAAGCTACCTTCGCAAGTCTAAGTAAATTATACGGCTGAGTAGTTAACTCTTGCTTATATAATCAAAGTTAAAACTCTGGTAAATACTTTTAATTTATTTTCCCTTGTACGGGCTTGGGATACCGTAAACTATTACCGCTTGGTCGGGTATGGGATCACTTAGCCCGTTTGTGGTTAACAAATCTGCATAACCCGTTTTAATCCGTATTGTTTGATAACATAAACATTGGGGGTTAATGCGACCGTGTCCTGGATATCCTCGGTTATTTAATTGCAAATGGCCACGACTTAAGTACGGGTTGTAGGCATACACCTGACAGATGCGAATGCTAAAATATACCCACAAGGTTGGGGATAACTCCTTTGTGGGTTTATATAAGTGGTGTGTCGGTTAATTATGTCTCGACTTTTATATTGGGCCCCATATGTATGACAAACATGTAAATCTATATACAAGATAAAAAACACAATTGTCCCAAGTTATAAAAGATTTTCGTGCCTTGTGCACCTAAACCAATTTTCTTAAACATTTTTCAAATGAGTCAGTTAATTGTATTTACCAGTGTAAACTGACGTATTTTCAACAGACTAAGTGACAGGTACTACATGCAAATAGTCTGGGAGCTACTTGGTGTCTAATAGAGGATCTTGCAAGTCCTTAAGATGCCTTAAAGTTTGTTAAACATCGTTTTGTATTTATTTAAGATCCGCCTGTGGATCCTTTTCTTCAACCATCTGTATAATTATTATTTTTGAACTTTGAACTTTCGGTTTGTAATAGTAATTTCCTTTCAAGCCTTTCGCTGTGCTATAACTGTGTTTAATTGTCTATGATGATATCAACTACGTCTCGATACTCCCCACCAGGCCCACCGGTTTATGGTTGAAATATCGGGGTGTGACACTTGTACTATTTATTCTTTTTTTAATAAATAAAATCATTACAACACAAATTAAACTTAAACAAATCAGTCTCAACCACTCATACATGAGAGATCTAGGGTGGATAATGGTTCCTACTGTTTTCGAATCTAAAGGTGGTTCCTATATTACCCCACCCCTATATCTATCTATCTGTCTATCTATCTATATATAAATATATGATCCGGTTCAAATGAAAACCACTACGAGTTGTGAGAACTTTTTGATCCGGCGCGAGTTGGGCCAAAAGTTTTTTGCACAAACGTGGATGAAAACATTATAAACACTTCTGTAAAAAAGTAAAAAAAAAATTGTTGAGGCGTTATATAACAACCCTAAAAAATACCTTAAAACATCTCGTAATCGAAAAACCGAGCCTACGTATAATTATTTTAATTGAAAAATGAATAAAATAATATTTAAGTGCCTGTCGCGGCCCGCGACAGACTGAAGGGGAATCCTCCGCGGGGCGCGACGGCCCCTAACTTGCCGGTCACTCTTTGGGACACGTGTCGTGTAACGTGTCAAGCCTACAGGTGTGACTAGTCAGCCTTGTAACACCCCGTGTTTCGAAAGTCAAAGTCAAAGTCAACATTGAAGTCAAAGGAGAAAAGATTGCTAATTGCGATCTGTCACTCCTTGCTCAACTAATGTTTGACTTCTTTGACTTGTAGATAGTCTATTTATGTTTTTATGTTAGTTGTATTATGTGGAGTACTTGTTAATAATCGAGATTTTATCGCTATTTATCGATGTGTATCGCATGATTTATCGCTTTATCGCTTATCGCAATCGCATGCGCAACTCGAGTTATGTGTTCTAGATATTGTTTTACGTGTGTGTGCTACTTATGTGTTACTTGTGCATGTTTATTTATGTATTGTGGTGATCAATCGAAATGCAACCGCAACTCAATCGCAATCGAATCGCAAACGCTAAACGCAAGTTATTTAGGAGGATTGTATGTTAGATATAGTAGTTGGGATTAAAAGTAATTTGAATGGGAAACTCTATCGCATCGCAACGCTCGACACGCGAATCGAAACAGCAAAACTCATCGCGCCGAACACTCGAATCGAGTGGCCAACCGACCGAGTTGCCACCCGATCGGGCTGCCACCCGATCGAGTTGCCACTCGATTGAGCTGCCACCCGATCGGGTTGCCACTCGATTGACCAGCCACCTTCCCCCTTTCCATTTATGGAAACCCTATAAATACCCCTCATATGTCAACATCACTTGATGTTGACAGCTCTCTCTCTCTCCCAACTCGCTCCAGCCGTTATTCCTTCCAATTTCTCGCGAATTTTGTAAGTTTTCAACCTAAATCTTGTACTCTCTTGATCTACACGCACTCCTACACCTTTCTATCTTTTGAATCTTAACTTTTAACCGTGAAATCACCAAGATTTGAGGTGTTCTAGGATGATGTCATCATGGTGTTCATAAGAACTTCATGTTTTGGCTTCAATCCACCAAGAACAACTTAGATCTGAACGATTTCCACATAAATAAACAAAGATCTTTCATAGATCTGAACATATTCATGGTGAAAAGGATTGAAATATGGTTTTCTAACTTTCTTTCAACTCTTTTACACTCAATGCACTCAAAACCGATAGAACCGGACCTTGTTCTAACCTTCTACTTCTTCTTGGTGATGTGTTGGCTCAAGATCTGAGTTCTACCATAGAGACAACCGATTCCGGGTTAAGCATGAACAACCGTCACGAATCTGTGAATGGTCGGGTTTGGGTGATTCCTGTCCGATCGGGTCACAAGGGTCTTGGCAAGGTTCTGTTGCTTAGCACGTAGTCACGATGTCTCGAGAAAACGCAAACCATCAAAACAACCAAGTGAAGAAGACGATCAGGTCGTCTAGGACGGATTGTCGTCCGATCGGATTGCCACCCGACCGGACAACCACCCGATCGGCTTACACCTTGGGTCCCACACTTAACTTTTATTTCAACATTGGAGGTTTTGAACATTGAACGGATTGCCGTCCGATCGGATTGCCACCCGATCGGATTACCACCCGACTATGTGATGTTTGGACTTCAACACTTAAACAGTTTTTCAACATGCTCAATGCAAAATGAGTTCCAAACGGATTGCCACCCGATCGGATTGCAATCCGATCTAGTAACAAACTGATGTGAACTTGTTCTCACTAGAGTGTCCTACCAATCAGATTGTCGCCCGATCGGACCGCCGTTTGATCGACCGACCTGAAAGGGTAGAGATACTTCTCTATTTTCAAAATGCTACAATGAAAACTTCAAAGCACAAGCCATCATACACAAACACATCCATCCCAAACGAGGTAACAATCCAATCGAATGGTCACCCGATCGGATGACCATCCAAACGGATTGTCACCCGATCGACCGGCCATCCGATCGGATTGCCATCCGATCGGATTACCGTCCGATCCACTGACACTTTACTCCGCTTTACGCATCGCTTATCGTTTATACTATCGTTCTGACCAGGCTAATCTTGCTCTAAGCGCTCCCTTCAATCCATCATCGCTGTGAGTATACTTGAACCCTTTTTGCTTTACGCACTTTTGGGTGTTACATACGTTACTTATTCTAAATCACATCGAACACACTACGCAATACTTTAAACGCTAACCGTTACCGCATGTTATACGTGACTTAATGAATGCTTGTTTGTTATGTTTACACATGGATTGCTGTCTACCTGCCTTAGCAACGATAGTACTATAGTTTGGACTCAACACCTGTTCACTCAATGGTTGTTAAGGACAATTAATTACATGGCTCACAATGGTGAGTGTCTATTACGAACTGCCTTGGGTAGTGTAACAACCCTCAAAGATAGTCTCGATAACAAACCGTAATCAAAACCAGAAAATACATGCGACGAAACTTGTATACTCAATTTGGAAAATTTAGCGGGTAAGGAATCTTGGAGTCCGACGAACCAAATCACATAAAAATAGTCTTATTAGATTCACAATTGAAAACCAAATTGATTGGAATCAAGACAAAGCATACGCGATAAGTTCGGCATGAAAATCGAGGAAAACGCATGATTGGACGAAAAAGCGGCCAAGGACACGTGTCACGACGAGGCGCCACGTGTCAAGCCTATACCGGACACATGGCAGACCTAGGCTGGGCTGACTCTCGCCGCGATACGCGGAGGGTCACCCCGGTGTCTTCCGCGACTCGCGGGGGGTGCCATTTTGGGGTATATAACAGGCAGTAGTGGGATGAATTCAGTGCACCAGCTTCGATCGAAAATCGATGCTTCTTTCCCCCTTGTTCCGTCGTTCTAATACTAAAACCCCTAAAACCCCGAAACTCTGCTCGTTATTAGGGTAATAACTCTAAATCACTGGTACGATACTCTATCTGATCGATTGAAACTATCCGACAGGATGTTTAAGTGCTATCCTTTGTCATTAGTCGTGATTCCGACAGGATGTTTGAGTACCACCCGAACTCGGGGAATACTCTGTCATTCGTTGTGAATCCGACAGATGTTTAAGTGATTGCACTTTGTCATTCGCTGTGAGGGTTTTATCTCGTGATTATCGTTAAAGTTGAATTGAGTTAATACACTAATACGAGTTCCATTGTATCTAAAAATTAGAACTCGTAAGCAAGGAATTGCTAGAATACTTAATAGCTAAGTAAACATAATAGTTAAATAAACTTAGCAGTTAAGTTAGCTGAGTAGATTAATTAATCTGTTAATTAAGTTAAGTATGATTAATTAATTAGTTAATCAAATTAATTAAGTTAATCAAGATTAATTAAGTTAATCTAGATTAATTAAATTAAGCAAGATTAATTAAGCTAAGCAAGCTTAATTAAGTCAAATAAATATAAAATAGATAATATCAAAGGAAGGTGCAAGGAAGCTATAAGAAGATATATATATATATATATATATATATATATATATATATATATGTGAGTAGGAAGCTTCCTGGAAGATCTATAGGTAACTTCCTAGGAAAGTTATAGGTAATTTCCTAGAAACACAAAGGAAACTTCCTAGAACTTTCGTACTTCTTACCTATAAATAGGAAGCTTAGGAATTCATTTTCCTTTGCTCATTTCTCTTCTTCTTTACTCTATACGTTGGTGTTATAACCAATAATCACCAAAGTGATGTTCTGTCCGATTGATTCAGGAACCAACGAACGAATACCAAAGTGTTGTACTTTGTGAATTTCGGTAAACGGAATCCAAAGTACTATACTTTGTGAATTTCGGTAAACGGAATCCAAAGTGTTATACTTTGTGAAATTCGTTAAGGTTCAAATCTCGTGACTACCGTTAAGGTTTGATTTGGGTTTTACACAAATACGTATTCCATTCTGTTAAACTATGTGTTTAACTACCAAAAATACTCCCAACTACACACTTACAATCAAACAAGCTATTAAAACATCAGAAGATTCAGAACAATAAAGTATACGCTTAATTATCAGAAGGAATAGAATCCAGAAGCTTGTTAAATCAATACTGCATGCTTATACTGTGAGTCATTCTCTTTTTATCAACTGTTTTACAATACTCCAAATTATTTTCCAAAAGTTATAATTACAGGGATTAAGTCTATGTAATCACCAAATTACAGCCGGTATGTAATTACTTGTTTCCCGTCACACTTGGACAAACGGGTGGCCAAGGGGTGATCTGACCACAGTCACAGACACCATTGGACAAATGGGCTAGCCAATGGATGGTCGAGTGACAGATACTGTGGGTAGTTGGTTTGATATCAGAAACATTGTAATCGCTCTTAATACTGTAAATTATAACAAATGTGTCGTTTTAGTAAAATGAATGATTCACTCAGTATTTCCCGCTGACAAAACCTTTTTAAAACACGTTTCAGGTAATTACAGTAGATTGGAGTAAGAATTGGATCCGGCACTGAAGGACTTCAAGAAGTGGCTTATTTTATTACTAAATCAAATTAAGAAATATTGTTTTTATTAAAAGCTACCTTTGTAAAATATGGAATTTATTCCATCTATTTAAATAAAATCCGGTGTTTCTAAACTCTGATATTTTTCCTAACTCACGGTCCTGATGAAATTTCCGCTGTAATGTTTTTCAAAAATAACCACCGGTACCACTTGGCTGTTCGCGGCGCCCGATTCCGTCCAGGGTGGGGTCGGGGGTCATGACAGGTAGTCAACCCGCAGTCATTGGTATTGATAGGATCATGTCGATAACTTACGTGCTTCATTTCACATTGTGTACGTGCTGGTTATGCGTAAACGATTTCGAACTCTATTATATCTATTAAACTTGTATGCTCACCTTTACACTATGTGTATTGACTTTTACTTTAATGTATGTGGCAGGTGCTTAAGATGTTGTATTGCTTGGCTTGCTATGAAATCGAGGCTAGGAAAGGTCTAGAAACAAATAAATGAATTGTCTGTATTTGAAATCTGAGTTGTCGGAACAGAACAATTTGACTAGATTTTGTCTGTAATAATTATATTACTTTTTGTGTCATGGTATGCGACGTGATGCTTTAAATAATTGGTAATTATAGTTGTTATGGAAACTTCTGGACAACCTGTTTCGCTCAGTGCCACGCCCTGATATTTCCGCCATCGGTTGGGGTGTGACAGATTGGCATCAGAGCCATAACTATAGGGAATTAGGCAAGACTCGACCTAGTCCGGGTCGATGTCTAAGAAACGACCTAGTCTATAGTTGGGTACCAACAGACCGACTTGTGCACACCCTGTAGGGGTTTTGTACGAGCTTACTTGCTATTTCTCGCTATTCTCACAGACACTACACTATCACTGCACTCTATTTTTCGAAAGTGAACAAGTGATTAAGTCAAGATTAGGTGTGAAAACCTCAAACTCTCGACTAGATTCCTTGTTCGACCCGCATTTTCATTTATAAAAACAAAAATTTGCGTTGAACCAGGAGTGAAATCCATACTTTAACGCGGATTTTCGTCTCTATTTTTATCAAAATAGGAACAAAGTTGTTAAGTTAGGGGTGAAACCCGAACCTTGACGACTTATTCCGCCCTATTTTGTTTTACAAAACTCTCACCAAAGTCTCGACGAACTCCAACGACTTGAAGTCACACTGTAACTGGAAGGATGCGTGGCATTCGCCCAAACTCGAGGCAAGAGCACAGTTCCGAAGGCTAAAGTGTGTACAAAAATCCTTGTGAATAGTCGAATCACTTTGGGTAGTCGACGTCTAACAGCCGCAGACAATCTATCCTCGATTTTTCTTATGTGTTTCGATTCTGAGCTCGCAACTGCCGACTCTGATATTTGTCACCTTTATGTGGATTTTATATGTTTATGTGGGTTTACATGCTTATGTGTTTCGATTTTTGGTGATTTATTCGCTTTTCGCTTCGCTTTGATCGACACACACGACTCGCACTACCCATCTACCTCAAAACGCTGACAAATTGCTACTATTTGTGGAACTACCGTACGCCATGTTGCTCGCTATGAACTCGCTAATCGCAATCGCTATTCTCGAATGCTCGCGGACTTTGAATGATAGGTTTCTGTATTCTGGCTGCCTCTTGTGCTTCTGTGCTTTGTGTTTCCGTACTTTACGTGCCTATGTGCTCTGTGCTTCTGTGCTTATGTGAATCTGTGATTATGAGTCTATGTGTTTACATGATTGTGTTCCTGAGCTTTAGTAGTATTAGGCATGTGAGGTGAGATTCGATTATATTGTGTCTGAGTCCTATGGCGATGTCTGCTGCAAACAATGTCGTCATCTGGATCCCGTCACTCGCGCGCTGCTCGCTAGAGCCAGAAAGACAAACGCCTTGCTGCTCTCGTCGCCAAGCAAATGGCGAAAGTTGTACCTCAGATCGTGAGTGAACTATACGAGAATGTGAGAAAATCGTCTAAAGAGTCTAGGACTGAAACCCCCAAAGCTGCTTTCAGCTTCAAGCAGTTTAAAGCTTGCGGACCGAAAGAATTCACTGGCGAAGACGTCCCTACGGCTTTATTTCAATGGTTTGATTCGATCGAGGTCACCCTGCGCCAGAGTGGTTGTCCTGACAATCTCCGTACTCTAAATGCTACCGGCGTCTTCCAGTCCCGCGCTTTTAGATTGGTGGACGACCGAGAGGAACAAACGCGGAAATGATGCAGCTTATGGTCTGACATGGGATGAGTTGAAGAACGTCATGCTCGAAGAGTTCTGCCCTCCCCATGAGCGCCAAAAGTTGGAGGGCGAATTCTGGCATATAAAGCAGAAAGATGGTGACAACGCTGCTCTAACTGCTCGCTTCAAGCAGCTCAGTATTATCTGTCTTGATCAAGTCAAGACTGCTGATATGACGATCAAGAAGTACATTCGAGCTCTGCCAGATTGTGTCATAGATTTTGTGCATGCTTCAAAACCAGCAACAATCGAGGAAACTTACCTGCTTGCTGCTGAAATCAACGACAAACGAGTCAAAGCTGGTTTTTGGGATAAAGCTTCGAAGAACCTGCATCAAGCAACCACCGCCGCATCTGCCGAAACCGCCACCGCCGCTCCGCAATCATCCAAGTCCTCTCGTCGCAAGAGGAAGAGCAACAACAGCAACTCCAGCAACAAGAACTGTGCTGTCACTACTGCTGCCCCGCTCTAAGCTGTACCAGCTCAACAGCAATCTCAGCACCGATTAGCTCCAGCACCAGTTACTCAAGCACCGCCTGCAAAGCGTGCTTACATTGGTCCCCACCCTGCTTGCCCGACATGTATTTATCATCACCCGGTGGGTATCGCCTGCCGATTTTGTGTGCATTGCAATATGTACGGCCACTTCACCGCAAACTGCCGTATTGGTCCTCGACAATCTCTAGCTCAAGCTACTACTCATCAAGCTTTGCTTCCTACCCCTCAAGGCCAACAAGCGGCTCAGGCACCCGCGGTCAACGCCAGAGTCTGCTTTGCGTGTCGTGATCCCAACCACTTCGCAAACATGTGCCCGAACAGGGTTGTGAAACAAGAGCCTCAACAACAGCAACCTCAGCAACAGCAGCAGCAACAGCAACAAGCCACCCGCGCCAGAACTTTCAACATCAATGTGCGCCAAGCTCAAGCCGACAACAATGTGGTGAATGGTACGTTTCTCGTGAATTGTATTTATGCTTCGTGTTTGTTTGATACTGGAGCTGATAACTGTTTTGTATCATTTGAATTCGAAAAGCTCCTTAATCGTAAGCGCTCCCATCTCCCCTCGACGTTCGATGTTGAAGTTGCCACCGGAAGAACTGTCGCCGTTAATTCTGTTCTTCGTGATTGTACCCTCGAGCTCAACAATCACATCTTTCCAATCGATCTCATTCCAATGCAGCTCGGAAGTTTTGACATCATAGTAGGCATGGACTTTCTTCATGAAAACCATGCTGAAGTTGTGTGCTTCGATAAGATGATTCGATTCTCGCTCGCTAACGGTGACTTATTATGTGTTTATGGTGAAACTCCCTCAAAAGGTCTCAAACTCATGTCATGTGTCCAAGCTAGCAAGTATCTCCGCAAGGAATACACAGTTTTCTTGGCTAACATTGTAGTAGCAGAGAAGCAAAAGAAAGGAAAGACAGAATTGAAAGATGTCCCCGTTGTTTATGAATTTCCTCAGGTATTTCCTGATGATCTTCCAGGTCTACTGTCAAGTCGTGATATCTACTTCCGTATCGACCTCATTCCTGGAGCCAACCCTGTTGCTAAAGCTCCTTATCGACTCGCTCCGTCCGAAATGCGTGAACTCTCGAGTCAGCTCCAGGAATTACTTGATAAAGGCTTCATTCGCCCGAGCACCTCTCCTTGGGGCGCACCAGTCCTTTTAATCAAAAAGAAGGATGGGTCGTTCCGGATGTGCATCGACCACAGGGAATTGAATAAGCTAACAATTAAGAATCGCTATCCCTTGCCTCGAAATGATGATTTATTTTATCAGCTACAAGGTGCTACGTGTTTCTCCAAGATTGATCTACGCTCAGGCTATCTCCAGCTACGCATCCAAGAGGAGGATATACCCAAAACCGCCTTTCGCACCCGTTACGGCCACTATGAGTTCGTTGTTATGCCTTTTGGTTTAACAAACGCACCCGCGGTTTTCATGGATCTGATGAATCGCGTGTGTAAACCATTTCTTGACCGCTTCGTCATCGTGTTCATCGATGATATCCTGATCTATTCAAAGTCGAAAGCCGAACACGCGCAGCATCTACGTTTGGTTCTCGAGCTACTCCAAGGGAATCGACTCTACGCCAAGTTCTCCAAGTGTGAATTTTGGCTGGAGGAGGTTCAATTCCTCGGTCACATTGTCAATAGTCAAGGTATTCATGTCGATCTCGCGAAGATTGAAGCTGTTAAGAGTTGGGTTACGCCTAAGAACCCGTCTGAAGTCTGTTCTTTTCTCGGACTAGCAGGCTATTATCGTCGATTTATCGAAGGGTTCTCAAAGATCGCCGTGCCGCTTACCTCTCTCACGCATAAATACAGATCTTTTGTTTAGGGAACTGAACAGGAGTCTGCCTTCCAAACCCTCAAGCACATGCTTTGCAATCTCCCGTCCTTGCTTTACCCGACGGAAACGATGACTTTGTTGTCTATTGCAATGCCTCGAACCTTGGTCTTGGTTGTGTTCTCATGCAACGAGACAAGGTTATCGCCTACGCATCTCGTCAGCTCAAGATCCACGAGAAGAACTATACAACCCATGACCTCGAGCTAGCTACAATTGTTTTTGCATTGAAGACTTGGCGACACTACCTTTATGGTATAAAGTGTACGATCTTCAACGACCATAGGAGCCTACAACACATCTTCAGCCAGAAAGAACTTAATATGCGTCAACGCGATGGGTAGAACTTCTCAACGATTATGATTGTGAGATTCGTCACCACCCAGGCAAAGCAAATATCGTTGCCGACGCTTTCAGCAGACGAAGCTATCTGCATAGCACCCACAATGTTCCAGCCCAGCATCATCTCGAATCTCTCATCCGCGAAGCCCAACATGCTTGCTTTACCGAGCGTACTTTGAAGAAGGAAAGAATCTATCACGATGGAGCCCATCTTGTGAATAAGTCGAATGGGATATTCCATGATCTAGATCGAATTTGGATCCCTAAGCGGACCAATTTACGACAGATTTTGATGGACAAAGCCCACAAATCCCGATATTCTATTCGTCCCGGTGCCGATAAAATATACCAGGACCTTCGCTACAAGTACTGGTGGCCGGGTATGAAGAGGGATATCGCTCTCTATGTTGGGAAGTGCCTGACTTGCTCGAAAGTCAAGGCTGAACATCAAAGACCCTCTGGCTTGCTTGAACAACCCGTGATCCCTATGTGGAAATGGGAAAGCATAGCTATGGACTTCATAACGAAACTCCCGCGTACGCCATCAGGTCACGACAGCATCTGGGTTGCCGTTGATCGTTTGACCAAATCTGCTCATTTTCTGCCAATACGGGAAGACTACAAGGTGGAAAGATTAGCCCGAATCTACACCAACAAGATCATTTGTCAACATGGGACGCCTCGCGACATCATCTATGACCGTGATGCTCGGTTTACCTCGCGTCTGTGGGAAACGTTTCAAACGGCTCTTGGTACTACGCTTAATCTAAGTACCGCTTTTCATCCCCAAACTGACGGTCAGACTGAAAGAACGATTCGTACCCTTGGAGACATGCTCCGTTCGTGTGTCATAGACTTCGGTGGTAGTTGGGACGCTTACCTGCCTTTAGTCGAATTCTTGTATAATAACAGTTGTCATTCCAACATTCAAATGGCACCGTTTGAGGCATTATACGGAAGAAGATATCGGTCGCCTATTGTGTGGCACGAGATCGGGCACTCGCAATTAACCAGTCCCGGGCTATTGCAAGAAACAACTGACAAAATCCTCCAAATAAGAGACAATTTGCTGAAAGCTCGGAGTCGTCAGAAAAGTTACGCCGATAGACGACGCAAGCCCCTTGAATTTGACGTTGGCGACATGTACTTCTAACGGTATCACCTTGGAAGGGTGTCGTCAGATTCGGCAAGAAAGGGAAACTCGCGCCTCGATATCTTGGACCCTTTAAGAATCTGGAAAGAATCGGAAAAGTGGCTTACAGACTCGAAGTACCGGAGGAACTTAGCAACGTTCACCCGACTTTTCATGTGTCGAACCTCAGAAAGTGCCTGGCTGAGCATGATCTGTATGTACCTCTGGAAGATCTCCAAGTAAACGAAACACTACACTTCGTGGAGAAGCCTGTCGAAATCATGGATCACCAAACCAAGCAGCTCAGACGCTTGCGCATTCCATTGTGAAGGTTCGATGGGAAGGCAAACGAGGCGCAGAGTTCACTTGGGAACTCGAAAGCGACATGAAGGCGAAGTACCCGTAGTTGTTTATTACGGCTGAAGCCTGATTTCGGGACGAAATTCCCTTAACAGGGGGAGGCTGTAACACCCCGTGTTTCGAAAGTCAAAGTCAACATTGAAGTCAAATAAAAAAAGATTGCTAATTGCGATCTGTCACTCCTTGCTCAACTACTGTTTGACTTCTTTGACTTGTAGATAGTCTATTTATGTTTTTATGTTAGTTGTATTATGTGGAGTACTTGTTAATAATCGAGATTTTATCGCTATTTATCGATGTGTATCGCAAGATTTATCGCTTTATCGCTTATCGCAATCGCATTCGCAACTCGAGTTATGTGTTCTAGATATTGTTTTACGTGTGTGTGTGCTACTTATGTGTTACTTGTGCATGTTTATTTATGTATTGTGGTGATCAATCAAACCGCAACCGCAACTCAATCGCAATCGCAAACGCTAAACGCAAGTTATTTAGGATGATTGTATGTTAGATATAGTAGTTGGGATTAAAAGTAATTTGAATGGGAAACTCTATCGCATCGCAACGCTTGACACGCGAATCGAAATAGCAAAACTCATCGCGTCGAACACTTGAATCGATTGGCCAACCGACCGAGTTGCCACCCGATCGAGCTGCCACCCGATCGGGTTGCCACTCGATCGACCAGCCACCTTCCCCCTTTCCATTTATGGAAACCCTATAAATACCCCTCATATGTCAACATCACTTGATGTTGACAGCTCTCTCTCTCTCTCTCTCCCAACTCGCTCCAGCCGCTATTCCTTCCGATTTCTCGCGAATCTTGTAAGTTTTCAACCTAAATCTTGTACTTTCTTGATCTACACGCACTCCTACACCTTTCTATCTTTTGAATCGTAACTTTTAACCGTGAAATCACCAAGATTTGAGGTGTTCTAGGATGATGTCATCATGGTGTTCATAAGAACTTCATGTTTTGGCTTCAATCCACCAAGAACAACTTAGATCTGAACGATTTCCACATAAATAAACAAAGATCTTTCATAGATCTGAACATATTCATTGTGAAAAGGATTGAAAGATGTTTTCTAACTTTCTTTCAACTCTTTTACACTCGATACACTCAAAATCGATAGAACCGGACCTTGTTCAAACCTTCTACTTCTTCTTGGTGATGTGTTGGCTCAAGATCTGAGTTCTACCAAAGAGACAACCGATTCCGGGTTAAGCATGAACAACCGTCACGAATCAGTGAACGGGTCAGGTTTGGGTGATTCCTGTCCGATCGACTCACAAGGGTCTTTGCAAGGTTCTTGTCACGGCCCCCGGCCCGGTTGGACCCGATCCAGAAGCCGCGGGACAGAAAACCCGTGGTATTTGTATTTAGTTTGGCAGCGGAAGTATTAACAGGATCGTTTAAACTTGAAAGTGCCTAATTATTTTATTTTACAATCTGGGAATAACATCCATAATTTACAATAATGGTGATTTTACTGAGAAATCTCTGTTTTACAAAAACATATTTATTTATTTTATTGAGCCAATTCTTCAAGCTTGTAGTGCTATACGGCACTTTTCCTGGATCACAGCAGATCACCTGAAACATGTTTGAAAAGGTTTTATCAACGGGGAAATACTGGCGAGTCATTCAATTTGCACAAAAGACACATTGTTATAAATTTACAGCATTAAGAGTTTTTATATTTGCCCCTATCACTTAATTATCTGGTTCAACAGTCACTCGACTGAATCTATGACCGTGGACATATCACTAATTAGGCTCGCCCACCTAAAGTGATAAATCGTTAGTAGTAATGTGCACAAAACCCCCACATACTGCCAATAATTAACGATTAGCAAAGACTTAATCACTGCAAATAAAACTGGAAACATTTAGGGTTTTGTAAAGCAATTTGATAAAAAGAGAATGACTCACAAACGGTGAGAAAAGAGAATGGACTCACATTGCAAGTTTAACTGGATAGAACCTTGCCTACTGATTTAGTCTTGTAACCTAGGTAAATAAAAAATGCATACGAAACTAGGTCAGTAACTTAATACAACATTTACGATAAGCTCACGAAATCAAAACCCTCACGACGAATGACAAAGTATAGCCCGTATTCGGGCAGCACTTAAACATCCATCGGATCGGTTTCAATTGATCGAACATTGTATCGTAGCAGTGATCGAGTTATTACCCTGTTTTCGCAGCAGAGATTCGTGTTTGTGTGTGTTTTTGAACGAAAAAGTGAATAACTCAACGTAGGAAACGAATTTTAACGTTGAACCAACGCTGCCATGCAAGTGCCAAGCCCCTGCCATTTATACTAAAAATGGTCTCCCCCGCGTGGCGCGCCAGACCCACGTGGTCCTGGCGCGTGGCGCGACGGGTCCACTTTTAGGCTAGGGTAGCCTCGTGTCTAACTTAGCCCTGGTGAGTCAACATTCGATGAATTTCGAATTTTACAGCAAACTGTGAAGATAATCGTGAATTAGGGAATACCCCCTTGAGTTTTAGGGGCCCTGATCCTAGTTCCAATTTTTCTGAAATTTTTAGGGGTCGTGTAATATTACTTGGGGGTCTTAATTAGGGTTTCCTATTGGACATAATAAAATAAGAAGTAATAATTTTGACGAGAGTTGTTACATCCTCCCCACCTTATTAAAATCTCGTCCTCGAGATTTACTGGAACAAGTAGGGATATTTTCGTTTCATTTCTGATTCCAGTTCCCAAGTGTACTCCGGTCCTCTCTTTGAATCCTACTTGATTTAGACCAGCACTAGTCGTTCGTGCTTGAGAAACTTGACCTTTCTGTCTTCTATCTGCAGTGGTTTTTCCACAAATTTTAACTTCTCATTTACCTCGATATCTTGAAGAGGTACTACCAGGGATTCGTCAGATACACATTTCTTGAGGTTGGATACATGAAACACGTCATGTACTCCAGCCAGTTCTTCTGGTAATTGTAGGCGATAAGCAACTGGTCCTATTCGCTGGATTACTGGGAATGGACCTACGTACCTTGGACTTAGCTTTCCCTTTTTACCAAACCGAACCACCCCTTTCCAACGAGAAACTTTTAAGAGTACCTTGTCTCTGTGACAACTCGTATTTCAGAATCTATCTTTGTGTTAATGTAACGTATGTGAATCTTATGTGATTATGTGAAGCACGGATTAAATGAAATGCTGATATTGTATTATGTGAAATTATGTGTAGATATATGTATAACTCGAACCACACAACATTGCTCAATCACACAACACCATTGGGTTCGGCCTAATATGCTTGAACTCGAAACCAAGGGCAGCCCAAGAAAAGGGTTCGGCCCACTTCCTTTATACGAATGCAAAGCACCCATCATTGGGGTTTTGTTTTCTCATAACTTGCAAAACACAACACACACACAAAACCCTACTATCTATCTCTCTCCTCTCAAAGTTGACGGAACACCCCATCTCTCTCTAAGCTTTTGGTTTGGATCATCCTTGTTTTACTCTCTAATCGGTTAGGGTATTACTTTGATTGTATGATTGTTGATATATTGTCTTACATGTTTTACATAATGATTTAGAGAATGATATATGATTGCTTATGATTGTAAATCATTAGGGTTGTTCTTGTAGATCGACTCACTTGTGTAGGGTGTTTAAACCGATTTAGAGTTGGTGATTATGTGATGATAATCTTGAATCAGATTCATGTTAATCGACTGTAAAATGTTTATGTTAGGATTTGTCATGTTGGGTTGTATGCTAGAAATCAAGAGCCTGAGCCGGACTTATGCTATAATCGTTGTTATGTTTTGTATTTAATTGGGGTTCACAGAGATTCGATGCTAAACACCCTTGTTTGATTGACAATTGTATGGATGGAAACTGTTAATTGGGTCAAATGAATTTATTTGGAATTAGTAACCGATTGCACGATTTTAGGAAGTTAATGACCTATTCTAATCACACAAGCTACCACTCGCACAAGATCAGATCATATGAGATCTGATCTGATCGCACAAGGCGACTGATCGCACAAGTGCCAGACGCACAAGTGCAGTCGCACAAGCTGAGTACAATCACATAGAGCACAGTACAACTCTCTTATGCATGATTGCACAACATATTGTGGATCGCACAAGCCTGTGCCGATCGCACAATATGTTGGGCCACACACAAATGAATAAACTGTTGATGTTGTTGGGCCGGACAGCCCAAGACTCCAATCGCACAAGTCTTCCGGGTCGCACAAGATCATTATGTGTCATTAATTGGGCCGGGTATGCTGTTGGACAGCTTATGTTATTTGGGCCGGGGTAGTTTCTAATCGCACAACCCATTGTGGATCGCACAAGCTATGCTGATCGCACAACGGGTTGGGCGGCCTGTTTATTGGGTTTCATTTTTCGGGTCGCACAAGTTTGGACCTGTTGGTACTTGACTGATTCTATTGATGTGTTAACATGTATTCTGTGTTTGCCATGATCAACATGTGTTCATAACCTATTAAACTATGGTTAATCATACGTGCATTGCTTAAGACCAAAACCTGACTTGTATGGTAACCATGTTAGGACGTGGTTGACCCCCATATAGCTCAAGTAACCTTTTTCGTTTATCTGCCGAGCAAACCAAGGTGAGTTCACACTCTTATCAAGGCATGGGATTCCCGGGGTTGGGAATGGGATTGAATGATTACCTGTACTTTCCTCGTTACTGGAATACGTACCACTGACCTCGTTAGGGGAAGGTCACTTATAGATACAGCTAGACTAGAATACATGGGAAGCCCCCACTAATCTTCGCACACAAGCCTGTAGGGCCGCGATACGAATACTAATCTTCACACACATGCCTGGAGGGCCGCGATACAAATACAACTAGTCTAGAATACATGGGAAACCCCCACTATCGCAAACATGCCTGGAAGGCCGCGATACAAATAAATACGATATATGGTTTACAAAACGAACATGTGAATTACGAAACAAATACTATAACTAAACAACTAGCTGTGAACTCGCTCAACTTTGTTGTTGACTCGTTGTTACATGCCTTGCAGGTCAATAGGTACTCATGGAGCTTGCACTAGGAGGCGCGGTCGTTGTGGACATGGATCGTGGATGCCATGTTAAACATTTATGACATTTCAAACTTTTTACTTATGTTGGGTTTTGCATTATGCTTCCGCTAATCATTGAAACTATACTTTTGTTTTAGAACACCTTTCATATTGTTTGGTTAAATTACATTTACTATTGTTCAATGTGATTGGTGGCTTAATCTTGGTCATGTCACGCCTCCAGGCGGTGATACTCCGCGTGTGGATTTTGGGGGGGGGGGGTGTGACAGATTGGTATCAGAGCCATTGGTTATAGTGAACTTGGTTTTAATAAGTGGTAAAAGTTTTTGTTAAGACTAGAGTATAACCAGAACAGTGCTCAACGATCCACAACGACGCTTCGCTCCACGTGCAAGGCTCAACATACTAGGTGATATGGTTTATGTTTTATTGCCTACTTGTTAGTTACATAGAACTTGCTCATGGTATGCATAGATAAACGTAGCGACTACTGTTTGAAATGCATGCGTGCTTACTCTCTTCTGTCATCGCACTTTCGCGAACCTATCTCACTCATGTTTCCCTGTTGTTATCAAGATCATGAGTGGATGCGTTAACATGACTCAAGCCCAGTTGACGGCTCTGATTAACGAACAAGTTGCTGCGGCACTTGCAGCCGCACAAGCAGGAGGTATACCCTGCAGTCACAAACTCACTCTAGGATCTTTAGATCCTACACTCCTAAACCAATTCTTGTGTTAAACCTTGTCCTGTTCTTCTACACAACAGGTCAACACGCTCAGCTACCTGTATGCACCTTCAAGACTTACATGGATTGTCGTCCTAGCACTTTCAGTGGCACTGAAGGAGCAGTTGGGCTCCTCCATTGGTTTGAAAAGCTCGAGTCTGTATTTGAGATGTGTGAATGCCCTGAGGCTCGCAGGGTGAAGTATGCCACTGGTACTCTCGAAGGCATTGCGCTGACCTGGTGGAATGCGCAAGTTCAGATTTTAGGGCTGGCAGCTGCTAACGCCACCCCTTGGAACGATTTCAAGGAACTAATCAAGCGGGAATACTGCACACGTGATGATATCCACAAGTTAGAAGTGGAGTTCTTTAATCTGAAAATGACGGGGTCAGAGATTGAGGCATATACAAAAAGGTCAAACGAGCTGGCCATCTTGTGTCCAACTATGGTGGACCCTCCTATCAAGCGTATTGAGTTGTATCTCAAAGGGCTAGCACCAGAAATTCAAAGTCATGTGACATCGGCCAACCTTGCTAATATCCAGGATATTACACGTCTTGCTCATCGCCTCACAGATCAGGCAGTGGAACAGAACAGGCTGCCCAAACGTATCGGTGCTACTAATGCTGCAACTTCCGCTACTCCCAGTGACAACAAACGGAAATGGGATGGGGATTCCAGCAAGGGTTCAGCTACAGCTCAGTCCCAGGCTCAGCAGCGAAAGACTGATAACTACCAGAGCCCTGGTCAGCAATCCTTCTGGTAGTCAAAGGCAGGGTGGATATCGAGGAAACCTCCCAAGGTGCAATACATGCAACAGGCACCACAATGGCCAGTACAACAAGGGTCATTGCCAGAGGTGTCTTAAGATGGGTCATGAAGCTAAAGATTGCAGGAGCTCACGACCTGCGAATCAGAACCAGCAACAACAACCACCAGCTCCACGAAACCAGCAGCAACAACAGCAGTGAGGCAACAGGGGATGCTATCAGTGTGGTGCTGAAGGCCACTTCAAGCGAGACTGCCCCCAGTTAAACCAGAACCAGAATAATAACAACAATAATCAGGGTAATGGGAACAACAACGGGGGAAACAATGATAACAACGGTGCTAGGGGTCGAGCATTTGTGCTGGGTCAGGGTGATGCAAGGAATGATCCTAACTTGGTGATGGGTAAGTTTCTTCTCGACGACTTTTATGTTACTGTATTATTTGATTCGGGTGCGGATACCAGTTATATGTCTCTGAAAGTTAGTCAAATGCTCAAGCGCACACCAACATTCTTGAACACCAAACATGTCGTAGAATTAGCTAACGGTAAGAGTCTAGAGGCCACACACATAGTTCAGGGTTGTAATCTTATCCTCGCTGGTCAGACTTTCTCTATCGATCTCATTCCCATAGTTCTGGGTAGTTTCGACAACGTCATTGGTATGGATTGGTTATCTCAACAACAAGCAGAGATCCTATGCAAGGAGAAGATTGTTCGTATTCCCCGTTCTGGTAAAGAACCTCTCGAAGTCCAAGGCGACAAGAGTGATGCCGTTGTTGGCATCATATCCTTCCTGAAGGCCCAGAAGTGTTTACGAAAGGGGCACACCGCTATCTTAGCACTTGTTACTGACACATCAACGAAGGAGAAGAGATTGGAGGATATCCCAGTTGTACATGATTTTCCTCAAGTGTTTCCTGAAGATTTACCTGGGCTACCGCCTCATCGCCAGGTCGAATTCCAGATCGAGCTAGCTCCAGGAGCAGCACCAATAGCTCGTGCACCGTATCGCTTAGCTCCATCAGAATTGGAAGAACTATCCAAACAACTGCAAGAACTCTTGGATAAGGGTTTCATTCGTCCTAGCTCTTCGCCTTGGGGAGCTCCAGTACTATTTGTGAAAAAGAAAGACGGTACCTTCAGGATGTGCATCGACTACCGTGAGCTCAACAAGGTGACCGTGAAGAATCGCTATCCTCTTCCACGCATCGACGACCTGTTCGACCAATTGCAAGGGTCGAGCTATTATTCGAAGATAGATCTGAGGTCAGGCTACCATCAACTGAGAGTCCGGGATGAGGACGTCTCCAAAACAGCATTTAGAACTCGCTACGACCATTACGAGTTTCTACTTATGCCATTCAGGTTAACAAATGCGCCTGCGGTCTTCATGGATCTTATGAACAGAGTATGCAAGCCTTACCTAGACAAGTTTGTCATTGTTTTCATCGACGACATCCTGATCTATTCTAAGAGTCAGGAGGATCATGAGCAGCATTTACGACTCATTTTGAAACTACTTCGAGCCGAACAACTGTATGCCAAGTTTTCGAAATGCGACTTCTGGCTTCGTGAAGTCCATTTCCTAGGCCACGTGGTAAACAAGGATGGGATTCATGTTGATCCATCCAAGGTAGACTCGATTAAAAACTGGCCTGCACCTCGCACACCAACGGAAATACGCCAATTCTTGGGTTTGGCAGGGTACTATAGAAGGTTTATCAAAGACTTCTCAAAGATTGCGCAGCCGCTTACACTACTGACACAGAAGGGTGTCACCTATCGCTGGGGTAATACACAGGAAACAGCTTTTCAGCACCTAAAAGATAGGCTCTGCAGCGCACCTATCCTTTCATTTCCAGAGGGCACAGACGATTTTGTGGTCTATTGCGACGCATCCATTCAAGGTCTTGGATGTGTGTTAATGCAACATGACAAGGTCATTGCTTATGCGTTACGTCAACTTAAGGTTCATGAACGGAACTATACTACGCACGATTTAGAGCTGGGAGCTGTTGTTTTCACGCTTAAGATATGGAGACATTACCTGTACGGTACCAAGTGCACCATCTACACCGATCACAGGAGTCTCGAGCATATCTTCAAGCAGAAGGAATTGAACATGCGTCAACGACGATGGGTCGAACTTTTGAACGATTACGAATGTGCCATCAAGTACCATCCAGGCAAAGCCAATGTTGTGGCTGACGCCCTAAGTCGAAAAGACACTACACCTAGACGCGTACGAGCATTACAACTTACCATCCAGTCTAGTCTTCCGGCACAGATAAGAGATGCTCAGGTAGAAGCATGAAACTAGAAAACATCAGGGATGAAGCCCTACGCGGCTCAAGGCAACGGTTAGAACAAAAGGAAGACGCGCCTACTACGTAACAGGACGCATATGGGTCCCACTATGATCGGAGTGTCGCGCTCCGGTCAAAGATAAGATTTATAAGCCCAAATTACCTTTAACAATGTGTTAGTGGTAGTAAGGGGTCGAACCACGAAGAGTATGTGGTTTGTGTGTGGATTCGAATGAATTAAAACAATTGTCACAATTTATGAAGCTTGCTAAAGTATTTTTGTGTTTTCGTTTAATTGAGAGATATGATTTTTAACTAAATGGATTGATGAGAATGATTGACAAATACTACTTAACGATTGCAATAAAAACGGTTACTAGAACAATAATAATAAAAAGGAATCATGCCCGGCTTCGGTAATTGTTAACCTAGGATTTCTACAAGTTTTAGTTTCAACTCAAATGCATTCGATTAACGGATTTAGTGTACCGTGACTTAGGTGCTACTAACTATCAACGTCCCGAAGAACGGACAAAAAGACACTTTGTAATAAACACAAGTAAATCCTAACAACGACAACGTACAATTACATATCACCGTTTCACAAAGTCATAACTTTTAACATCGTTCGACAATTCATGAATTCGTAACAAATGTAATACTATTGTCAAAAGTTTCGAAAACCAAACACAAATTGTCACTAAGATGAAACAAGAACAATTCGAAACACTTGAATTAACAACTACCTACGCCGGGGTGAAACCGAGATGATTAGCCGCTCATGGTTGATGCAACTTGATCACCGGATGCTTGGAATGCGGATGGAGTCATCTTGAAGCTTGGAGGATGAAGGAATGATGGAGAATTAGGGTTTATGGAATGATGATGGTGAGAAGGATGGTGTAATGGATGAATTAGGGTTTTGATGGTGAATTGGGGATGAATGATTGTGATTCGGTTGTAAAGATGGTAGATGATGGAATAGTAGGTGAATGATTCTGAATTGTGGCTCCTAGATGAAGTTTCAAACTCCAAGAATTGTGTAACTCCCAAATTGGAGGCCCCCTAGCCAATGAAAATCGACCTTGACTTCCAAATCCAAGAAATTCCCGTTTCTGACTTCTGGTACCCGTCGCCGACGGTCCTGACCCCGTCGCCGACGGGTTGTAGTTTTTGCAGATCCATCCGACGGGTTAATTACCTGGATACGCGAAAGTCTGGCCGACGGGTGTTTCTGGAGGGCGTCGCCGACGGGACCAAGGCCGTCGGCGACGGGCTCTCGTTTGCACATTTTCTGTTTTTCGCTTCCAACACTCCCGGTTGACCCGTAACGCATCCTGGTGCTCCGGTTTTCGACCCGATGACCCGTAAGGCTCCTGAAAAGCTTCTTAAACTTAGTTAAACCTGCATAAACACAAATCTAATAAAAGTAGGCTATTCAAGATTAAAACTCATATAAAAACATCAAGTTATACAATTACGAGCATCGGTTTTCAACCACGTATCACATCCCCACACTTGTCTTTTGCTTGCCCTCAAGCAAATCTGTTTTTCACTTTCACGTGGGTCGAACAACGAATACACATCCCATCCCCGAGACAAGGGTTAAGGTCTATTGTCATACAAAAGTTCACATTCTTTACAATCTCCACATATTTACCGGTAATCACATATAATAATGGTTATCCAAGATTAACCCGCCCGTAAAACTAACAAGTCATGCATATCCCTCACAATGTTCTCTCCACTCGGCTTAAAATTGGGCTAATATGTATAATGTATTAGCACTACAATCAATTACTCGCTCAAAACCGGTTAGAACACGTACCCGCATAGGCTTGCAACTCAATCATTCTCCACCATCGATCACGAATACTAAGCACAAGTCAAAAGGTCTTTGAAGGGTTGTAACGGGGCTAGGCTAAGGTATGGAATAGGATATTTTTAAAATGGCTAAGGTGATGAAAAATTCGATTTTTATTACAAACCACTAAACTAAACAAAACTAAATATAAATGTCAACTATGAGGCAACAACTTTCGCCTTTTATTCAACAATTACTAGTACATCTTTTTGTGTTTTTCTCAATGAGTTTTCTTTTTTTTTTTTACAAATGAATCACAACTATACAAGCTTAAATTCCTAAAATCGAATTTTCATCACCCGGGTTTAAAAAGAAAAGGCTTATGGTTATGGGCTAAGTGGGTTGTCAAACGAAAGGTTTAGGCTCAAAGTTGGCTACTAAGGGATAATTTTTGGGTAAGGATATAAAAATTGTGTAAAAGGAAAAGGTTTACCTAATGCCTTAATAATTCTCGTGCTTGTATTCGGTCTATGGTCTCGAACGTATCAAAAGTTGCAAGTTCTACAATACGCGACTAATGGTCCACTCAACAAACAAACATGTAAATGCACTCTATGATATAAAAGTGGCTCAAACCTCACGTACAAGGGTATGATATGTGATATGCATGATATACTAGTTTCTTAGGCGGATTATTCCCAAATAACCACCCGCTAAATACCCGTCATGCTATTAATTTGAACTTGACCATGACAAAAGACCAAATGGGTTGTGCCATCCCTCGTTGACTTGGTTACTTGTGCTTTTAAGATTGCTTTTGAAACAAAACATTTTTGAAAAATTTTTGAAATTTTCCCCCATCCCCACACTTGAGGCAAACATTGTCCTCAATGTGTAGTGTTTAAATGCATGGGTCAAAATCGAAAATTTTTTACTACTCCCCCATCCCCACACTTAAAGTACATATTGTCCTCAATGTGTAAGAACTAGAGTTTTAAAAATGCATAAGGGATGTGACACAACTAACCTTCCCAACTTTTCACCCCGGAATTAAAATACACATTACAATCCACTTATTCCTAACTAACAATCAAAGTAAAAAGAAACACATGCACCTGATTTTTATCGCTTGATGCTCATATCCTTCGTCTCTTCATAAAAATGGTTGTCTCGCGAACATGTTGTACCTACAAATTCTAATCCTTGTGTAGAAGCATGCTTCTCACAACCATCATAATTTGTTAGTTACTTAGTTCTACCCTTTTTACGAACACGTTACCAAACCATGCGTTATTTTACTTTGATTTATGTGGAAAATATTTTACAACAACAACAAACCTAAC
The DNA here is from genome assembly GCF_002127325.2 of Helianthus annuus. NCBI lineage: Eukaryota > Viridiplantae > Streptophyta > Magnoliopsida > Asterales > Asteraceae > Helianthus > Helianthus annuus. The sequence goes on from NC_035448.2 coordinate 145,432,625, forward strand.
TTACTTTCGTAGGAATCACGGTTGCATTTAGCTTATGCAACAAGCCCTTTTAAACCCCCCAATAGCTGGGGAGGACGAGAGGTCTCGTGAGGGTTATATAGGGAACACACCCACAACGTTCATTTAAGTAGGCATAAATTAAATAAAAACGACAAGAAATAAAAGAACAAAATATACAACAACAACATAAAATATACCATACCTCTACCGCTGATATCGCTCGTTTGGATCCATTGGCGGGTTGGGTTGGTATGGATAACCAGTGAGGGCCTCGAACATCTCCCTATAGTTATCGGGGGGACTTTGCTCCCCTTGAGGCGGCGGTTGGTACGGGATCGGGATAAAGCTAGACCCTACCGCTTCGGGCCAATGTGGAGTCGGGTCGGATGGGCCTTGCGGGTAGGGAAGGTCGGGGTAATTTGTCCACCCCGAGTGCTCGGCATATGGGAGGCTGGCTTGGTAGTCTCTTTGGTGCCACTCCTGATCGTGGAGCACTTTGGCGTTATTAACCGCCATTTGTTGAGAGACGTACAAGGCACTCCAACGGCGTCGGTTCAATTCTCTTTCTTTCTGTTGCCGCGCTGCCTCTGCTTCTTCCCATGCCCGTCTTCGGGCTGCCTCATCCACTTGCATCTTTGCCAACTGTTCCATATGTGATCTTTGCATTGCTTGGAACAGTTCTTGCTCTTCCACAAACTTGTTCATTCTTTCCCTCTGGGCTTCTTGAGCTGCCCAATACTCTTGCATTGAGGATCCATGGGACCCCTCCCAAGTTTCCCTTCTTCGATTGTACTCCCGTCCTTCACCTATGCAAGCAGAGACATTGTCATATATCTCCTGCTGCCCCCGATCGAAATTTTTGTAGGAGGGTACCCGTCTCATGGTCACAAAACCCGCCACATCTGCGTTAATTTCCCTATGTGGCCGCATGTATCGTTGCCTTGTTCTTTGTGCACCGGAGGGTTCAACTTCCTCCTCTTCATCCCCCATTTCTTCATCTTCTTCCGATGCTGGTGGTGCTCCAGAAGTACGACACTCATACTTGTTACCCAAATTATCAGTCATAACGTACTTGTTCCCCGAGAATTTAACCTCTATCTTCCAATTCTTCCTCATGTACGCCATGTTAAATTCCTCCAACGGCTTAGAAACCCATAGTGATTCCGAAGGTAAGCAATTTTGTTACACAATCATGGCGCTAATGAGGCGTGCGTACGGAATAAAACGCCTCTGGGACGACTCCCTAGTAGCCCACGTGTTCATCATCACTATATGTCTCCATGACAATGTTGGGGTTCCATAAAGCAGAGCGTGCACCACCCTACAGTCGCTCACTCTAACACCTCCACGATCACCAAATCTCGCCAAGATGTTTTCAACAGAAATCCCTTGAAGAATCTTTCCCTCAAGCGACATTTGCTTTCTTTTCATTTCTCCCCCCTTGTTGAACGGTAAAATAATATCTAACATTTGGTCGGGATCATCTTTGTTCATATGATTATCCAAAAAACGCTCGATGGGTGGGTAATCGTATGCTTGTACTCCCAAGGAGTCGAAACGCGAGATACAATTCATTGTCTCGAAGGACATTGTCATGTTCCCTCGAGTGGTCATTCCCACCAACTTCCACTATGATGGAGGTTCATTCTTGTTCACGAGCTTCAAGGTAGATAACCATTCACATACTTCCGCTAAGTATATCCTGGAGGTATTATCTTCACACCAATCAAGGACACTTTCCCATCCTAGACATTCCAACATCTGCACAATCCCGATCTGACGAAATTCTTCTACGTTCACAACCCATTCACATAGCACCCTTTCTGGAACAGAAGTGTTCACACCGTTCACCATCTTCCACTTACATAACTTAGCCTCTAACTTCCTGTCTTGATAACCCGACAACGCTTTGTTCTTCTCGTCATCCCAAATTCTCGCACTTTGGCTATCCCTAAACTTCACCCACTCCCAATCCTGCCTGTACAACCTCGCATCATTCTCCTGTACGGAGCTTAGTTGCTCCCATTTCTTCGGTATTAAACCGGAAGAAGAACCAATACCCGATGATGAAGCTTGACCTGTAGTCTTTTGTCTCTTACCACCCGCCATCACAACAATCACAAACAAGCAAAACATCAAAATAGACTCAACCTTCATTAAACTCTCAAACTTTGACCATGAGGTGTGATGTTGAAATTTTTAATTAACAAGTGAAAGTAAAATCGCATTTTTAAACTTTCAAAGTCGCAAATTTTATCATGAACTTATTAACTTCCTTGTTAATCTTACAACTTCATATAAATTCAACAATGTATTCAACATCACCTTCATGTTCAATTATGTGCATAACAAGTGTAATCACTTCACTATGTTTATACATGCTCAAATTCCATCAACAACAACTAATCTTACTCAAAAATCATGCTAAAACAACACACATTGTCTAAACAACCTACTCTTAAACTAAAAAGTTTAAAATTTCGGAAGAAAAACATTAGATATATGAAATTCAAGCATAGCATTAAGGAGAATCCATACCTTTGTGTTGTTGGAACAAGAAAAACTGTGAAAAGATGTAAAGCAAGTAAATTGATGAACACCCCTTCAAAAACCCCTAAGTACACGCCCAGAAATCTCGCAAAATAGCAAGAATTGATGAAAACCGTGTTGGGGGTTTTGTTCCTCTTGAAAAATCACGCAAGATAGACCCAAAAATTAGAAGATTTGATGAAGATTTGAGAGAGTTATGAGAAGTTGAAGGTTTCTAGGGTTTAGGAGTTCTTGGTGAGGAAGATGAAGTTGAAAAGTGGATTTAAGAGAGAGAAAGCAGGAGTTTTAGAGAAGTTGAATGATATGGGGGTGTTTTGGGACGAGTTATGTGGTCTATATTGGTCTTGGTTATGTTTTAGGGTGTTTTGGAAGAGTTAAATTCGTGTTTCTTACGTAAAAAAACGAGCCAGCATCGGAAGCGAAACAGCAACCCGTCGCCGACGGGTCCCACCCCGTCGCCGACGGGCAAGGTAAATTACAAGTGGGGGCGACAGGTTATGTATCTGGATACGGAAAAATTTGGCCGACGGGATTATTGAGAGGCCGTCCAGGACGGGTATATGCCCGTCGCCAACGGGCACCACTTTTTTCACTTTCAAAATATTTTTTTTTTGATGAAAAATATGAGGAATTTTATTAACTTTTAATAAAGGGACCATGTACAATAAAAATCCTAAAAATTATTAAAAATCTTTTTGTGAATTTATATAAGTTGAAAAAAAAAATTTTTAAACACAATAACCGTCAACGGCCCTACCACCCCCCAAAAAACTCGTGTATTGTCCTCAATGCACATAAACAAGTCTAAAAACATACCTTGTATCTTCATGACCCGTTCGGAATGTTTGGACTTCACACAATCAAGAGAGATTAGTAGGAAATGAAAACGATTAACCTCAAAACACACAAACAATTAAAAGATTGTACATAACTTTACACAAAGTGTTACCGGTCCTTTTCATTCGACCTCGTAAACCGGGAAGCTTACCACGAAGCTCACCGATTCCTTGTTTTCATCCACTTTCTCGTTACCATCGAGAAACGGTTTTAGCCGATGACCATTTACCGTTTGTCGTACCCCATCCTTCGGGTCCTCGATAGTAACATCACCCAATTGTCCGACCCGGGTGACAACATAGGGTCACATCCATTTGCTCCGGAGCTTCCCGGGAAAGAACTTGAGCTTCGAATTGTAGAGCCACACCTTTTGACCCACTTCAAACTCTTTCTTTCTCAACTTAGCATCATGCGCTCTCTTCATCCCATCCTTGTATATAGATGCGCATTCATATGCCATCTCCCTTAGCTCCTCCAACTCACATAACTTGAGCTTCCGTTCCTTACCTGCATCATCATATTGCACATTAACCTCTTTAATAGCCCATAACGACTTGTGCACAAGTTCCACCGGTAAATGGCAGTTTTTACCGTAAACCAACCGGTAAGGTGTAGTGCCAATGGGTGTCTTATGTGCCGTACGGTAGGCCCAGAAAGCATCGTTCAACTTAATTGACCAATCCTTACAGTCCGCCCGCACGGTCTTTTGCAAAATCTCTTTGATTTGCCTATTTGACACCTCAACTTGCCCGCTTGTTTGCGGGTGATAGGGGGTGGCAATCCTATGGTCAACACCAAACCGTTTTAGAAGTTTTCCAAACCGAAAATTTTTAAAATGAGATCCTCCATCACTTATGATGACACGAGGAATCCCAAACCTTGAAAAAATATTAGTTTGGACAAAATTACAAACCACGGAATGGTCGTTTGTCTTGGTGGCGATTGCTTCGACCCATTTTGACACGTAGTCAACGGCCACCAAGATATACAAATTGCCATAGGAATTGGGGAATGGGCCCATGAAATCAATACCCCATACATCGAAAACATCGACTACAAGGATTGGTTGCATGGGCATCTCATCCCTTTTTGAGATACCCCCTAATTTTTGACACTCTATGCAATTTTTGGCAAACTCATTTGCATCTTTGAAAATAGTAGGCCAATAAAGACCACTATTTAATACTTTATGACCCGTTTTGTGACCACTAAAGTGACCACCACATGCAAATGAGTGTAGATGCTGCAACACGCTTGGAATCTCTTCATCATCAATGCATCCTCTTATAACTTGATCCGCACACTCCTTCCACAAATGCGGTTCTTCCAACCGATAGTATTTGATTTGGGACATGAAGTGTTGCCTTTTCCGTCTATCCCAATGTGCCGGCATATCACCTGTAACAAGATAATTGACAATGTTAGCATACCATGGCAATTTATCTAATTTCATTATATGCTCATCTGGGAAAGACTCATTGATTTCTAAGGCCTTCGGATCCTCTTCAACCATCAATCGGGACAAGTGGTCTGCTACCACATTCTTAATACCCTTCTTGTCCCGTATCTCCAAATCAAACTCTTGGAGCAACAACACACATCGGATTAACCTTGGCTTTGCATCTTTCTTCTCCATGAGGTACCTAACTGCAGTCTGATCAGAGTAAATAATCACTTTACTACCCCATATGTAAGACCGAAATTTATCCAATGCATATACCACCGCAAGTAGCTCTTTTTCGGTGGTTGTGTAATTCAATTGCGCATCTGAAAGAGTCTTACTTGCGTAGTATATGGCAACGGGTTTCTTGTCAACTCGTTGTCCCAACACGGCCCCCACCGCATAATCACTTGCATCGCACATTATTTCAAAAGGTAAAGACCAATTTGGCGATTGCAAGATTGGGGCCTCCACTAAATTCTCTTTCAAACTGTTAAAAGCATTTTAGCAATTTTCATTGAACTCAAACGGTTGGTCTTTTAACAACAAATTACATAAAGGCTTTGTTATATCACTAAAACCCATAATAAATCGCCTATAAAACCCCGCATGACCTAAAAATGACCTAACACCTTTAACAGTCGTGGGATATGGTAAAGTAGATATGACTTGTACCTTAGCACGATCAACCTCTATCCCACGACTTGACACCACGTGTCCCAACACAATTCCCTCTTGAACCATAAAATGGCTCTTTTCCCAACTTAGGACCAAACTAGTCTCAACACATCTTTTTAATACTTTATCTAGTTGGTCCAAACAAGTCTCAAAAGATGACCCAAAAATTGAGAAATCATCCATGAAAATTTCCAAAGACTTTCCCACCATATCGGAGAAGATACTCATCATGCACCTTTGGAAGGTGGCGGGAGCGTTACATAATCCAAACGGCATTCGCCTAAATGCGAATGTACCATAGGGACATGTAAACGTAGTCTTTGATTGATCTTCCGGATGGATGGCAATTTGGTTATAACCGGAATAACCATCTAAGAAGCAATAGAATTTTTGCCCCGACAATTTCTCAATTATTTGATCTATGAAAGGTAAAGGAAAATGATCTTTGGAAGTTGCGGTATTCAACTTCCTATAATCAATACAAATTCGGCAGCCGGTTACCGGCCGGGTGGCTACCTCTTCACCTGCGTCATTTTTGACGACTTGTATACCAGCCTTCTTGGGAACCGTCTGTGTTGGGCTCACCCATTGGCTATCCGAGATTGGGTAAATGATACCCGCATCAAGCCACTTCAACACTTCTTTCTTCACGACCTCCCGCATATTCGGATTTAACCGCCTTTGTGCATCTCGAACGGGAGTCACATTCTCTTCCGTGATGATTTTGTGCATCACCACCGAGGGACTAATACCCTTCAAATCTACAATGATCCATCCAATCGCCACCCGATTGGTGACCAAAACCTCCATCAACTTTTTCTCTTGCTCCACGGTTAAATTTGATGCAATTATAACCGGGAGTGTATTGCCTTCCCCAACATAAGCATACTTAAGATGCTTCGGCATTGCTTTCAACTCAACTTCCGAAGGCTCTACTAAAGACGGCTTCAATTTAGTATCAATGCTCTCCGGTAAGCTTTCAACTTGGTGCATCCATGTCGGTTTTCCTTCTCGAACCGCAAGCACCTCCAAACTTCTTACTTCTTCGTCCATGCTTCTCTCCACCTCCACCTGTGACCTGTTAAACATATAACAGTCCTCCATTGTGTTTTCCTCATATACGACTGTGTCGCAAAGAGGTATACATGTGTCAACAATGTCTGCCATATAGCATTCATTATCAACTGGAGGGTTCATAAGTCTGGAAAAACGTGCAACCGCAACCTTCGGTTTCCAAATGTTATGTCAACCGTTCCCGTTCTGCAGTTAATTTGAGCATTTGCAGTTGCTAAGAACGGTCGACCCAAAATCACCGTAGGTTGTTTGGTTGGGTCCTTGGCCACATAATCACGTTCTAGAAAGTCCACCGGATAGTAAAAATCCTCGATCTTCACTATCACATCCGAAACAACTCCACGGGGTAGCTTGGGTGTCAAATCGGCTGACACCACGGTGGTGTTCGACGATTGAAGTGGACCAAACTCGTATTGGTCATACAAGCTACCCGGTAGAATGCTTATGCTAGCACCAAGATCTAGAAGTGCCCGGTTGATTTTAAAATCGCCTACTTGAATTGAAATGATAGGCGCGCCCGGATCTTGGAGCTTGGGTGGAAGTGCACCCGAAAGAATCGAACTCACGTTTTCGGTTAAATCTATTTTTTTTGGAAATTTGGGAGTGCGTTTTTGGGTACACAAATCTTTCAAGTACTTAGCATATGACGGTACTTGCTTAATTGCATCCAAAAGAGGTAAGTTAATTTTGACTTGTTTGAAAATTTTCAACAACTCTTCTTGTTGGGGATCTCTTTTGTTTACAACTTTTTTCATGGGTCCCTTCAAAGCTTCGGGATAGGGGGCGGTATTAGCCTACACACCCTTTTCCTTAGCCTTGGGGACGGGGATGGTCCCAACGGGTGGGTTGTTTTTCTTTTTCAAATCATTTTTATTTTGACCCGTTTGACCATCCTCACGCTCATCTTCACTCGCATCTTCCACCACCCCTTCAACAAATTGGGGTGATGGTGGTTTGACACCATTATCTATGACTCGACCACTACGTAAAGAAATTTCATTTAAATGTACCTCACGTGTGTTTCTCGAGCTCGACCCTTGATGCTTAGGGTTCACCGTGGTGTCACTTGGAAGCTTCCCCATGCTTCCCTTTATCTGGGACACTTCTTCCGCTAGTTGACCCACTTGTTTTGCTAATACCTCATGTGCTTTGTCTCGAATTTCATTCTCCTTCTTGGATTCTTGCATCATCGAAAGCATCGCATCCATCTTTGCATTCAAATAATTACCTCCCCCTTGGTTGTTTGACCCGCTTCCATTACCGCCTTGATTATTGTAATTCCTTTGGTACCCTCCTTGATGGTTGTTGTCCCGACCTTGGTACCCTTGATTGTAATTACGTTGATAACCCCCTTGGTTACCGCCTTGGCGATTTTGATACGATGAACCGCTTTGGTTACCCGGTTGAAAGTTCGGGTTCATTTGATTCGCGGCATTCCCATATCGGAAGTTGGGATGGTTTCTCAATCCGGGATGGTAAGTGTTCGAGTTCATGTCATTGTTCTTTCTATCCCCGAACACTTGGTTGACTTCCTCGGTGTACTCACCGGCCCCGTTGGGCATTGATCGGTCGTATGGCCAATATCTCCACAATCCTCACACACCGCAAACTGCACCGCGTTTACTTCCTTCTTTTTTATGCGAGCCATTTCCCGCTCTAAAGTAGAAATCCGATCCTTAGAATCGAGATCGGGTAATGATCGGGAAACGGGATGTTTCTTTGCTCTATCGGCCGATTCTTTCTCTTTTGACCGCTTACTCATCCGCTCTAAAAACTCCCAATCATTGTCTTCGTGGTTGCTCAGAAGAGTCCCATTACTCGTCGACTCAAGTCGGTTCCATGTGTTATCATCCAGACCCCGTACAAAGCATTTAACCAACTCCCACTTCTCGATTTGATTATGAGGGCATCTTCGCATCATTTCCCTAAATCTGGTAAAGGCTTCATGCAACGGTTAGCCCGATAGTTGGCGAAAAGACCAAATTTCATCACGAGCATCATCGGTCTTTGCCATAGAGTAGTACTCATCTAAAAACGCTTGTTGCATTTCCCCCCATGTGCGGATGCTATTGGCCGGGAGTGTAAGAAACCACTCCTTTGCTTTATCCTTTAGTGAAAATTGGAATAAGCGAAGTTTGACTTCTTCTAACGCAAAGTTATGCCCCCCAATAGTGTTGCAAACTGAAGAAAATTCCGCAAGATGTGTGTAGGGCTCATCGTTAGACCTCCCATTGAAATGAGGAAGTATGTTGATATAATGTGGTTTACAGTCAAACATTCTTCGCTCACAAACAATGGGTGAATCGTTCTCGGTGACGATCGGCCTAAAACGGTCATTTACTCCCCGTGGAGGTTGTTGCTGACGATAGGGACCATTGACTTCTTGATCCTCCATTCTTCGGTTATCCCTCCTATCATCTCGTCGATCATTCCTTCTTTCACCTCTTCCAACATCTCTTCCATCGTCCCTCCGATTTCCACCTCGGTTACCCCTTTGATGACCACCTACCACGAAACGAGGAATCCGGTTAGGGTTAGCATTGTTGTTATTGTAAAACCCATCATTCCGGTTTCGTTGGTGGTTGTTTCGTGGTTGGCGGTTATTTTCGTAACCGTCATTCCTTCTATTCCTGTAACCATAATCATCCTCCCCAACGTAATTGGCATTTTGATAGCCAAACTCTTCATCTTCGTATTCTCTTGCATTGTAGACATTACCCCTATTAATGTATCCCCAATCTTCATCGTCATCCACTCGATCATCAAAGTAACCCCCATCATCCGAATTTTCTGTATGAATGCTTACATGTTCCGGCGATTGATAACCGGGCACACTATAAGGTTCATCATCAGGGATTGCATTTCTCAAGTCGTCGATGTTGAAAAATGGGTCTTCATTCGCGGGATTGCCGCGATCTCGATTACCTCTACGGTCGGAATTGACATTCCGATCATCAAGGTTGATGGGTAACGAGGCTTGTCGATGAAGGGTTTGTGGTTGGGGTGTTCGTTGAGAGTTATTGGGATTTTGGTTTCGGAAAGGTGGAGTGGGTGGTCTAGCGTTGGTGTTACCACCCGGTTGTTCTTGAGGTATAGGTTGAACATTTTGGGCGGGATTGAAATTGCTTCAGTATTGATATTGATTCTGGTTTGGGTTGGAGTTTTGGTTCGCCATTGAATCGGTTTCAATGGTCGGTGTGAGTGGTGGTGTTCGGTTGGTTTGATTAGAAGCAAGAGTTGCTTCTAACCGGCTTGCTAGGTTCCTTCTTGCGACTCTTTCGATTTCCGGTTCGTAGACTAACGGTGAAGTCATTCCGGAATTCCGCGTATGCATGCACTACCTGTAACTTGCACAAGTAACACACCCCGCGTAACAAGGAAAAAGACAAGTGCAAACAAGAAAGCTAAACAAATTAAACAGTTAATCACAAAAAAATTCAAACAATATCCAAACACAAAGCGCACGCACTCCCTGGCAACGACGCCAAAATTTGATCGGAGTGTCGCGCTCCGGTCAAAGATAAGATTTATAAGCCCAAATTACCTTTAACAATGTGTTAGTGGTAGTAAGGGGTCGAACCACGAAGAGTATGTGGTTTGTGTGTGGATTCGAATGAATTAAAACAATTTTCACAATTTATGAAGCTTGCTAAAGTATTTTTTATTTTCGTTTAATTGAGAGATATGATTTTTAACTAAATGGATTGATGAGAATGATTGACAAATACTACTTAACGATTGCAATAAAAACGGTTACTAGAACAATAATAATAAAAAGGAATCACGCCCGGCTTCGGTAATTGTTAACCTAGGATTTCTACAAGTTTTAGTTTCAACTCAAATGCATTCGATTAACGGATTTAGTGTATCGTGACTTAGGTGCTACTAACTATCAACGTCCCGAAGAACGGACAAAAAGACACTTTGTAATCAACACAAGTAAATCCTAACAACGACAACGTACAATTACATATCACCGTTTCACAAAGTCATAACTTTTAACATCGTTCGACAATTCATGAATTCGTAACAAATGTAACACTATTGTCAAAAGTTTCAAAAACCAAACACAAATTGTCACTAAGATGAAACAAGAACAATTCGAAACACTTGAATTAACAACTACCTACGCCGGGGTGAAACCGAGATGATTAGCCGCTCATGGTTGATGCAACTTGATCACCGGATGCTTGGAATGCGGATGGAGTCATCTTGAAGCTTGTAGGATGAAGGAATGATGGAGAATTAGGGTTTATGGAATGATGATGGTGAGAAGGATGGTGGAATGGATGAATTAGGATTTTGATGGTGAATTGGGGATGAATGATTGTGATTCGGTTGTAAAGATGGTAGATGATGGAATAGTAGGTGAATGATTCTGAATTGTGGCTCCAATATGAGGTTTCAAACTCCAAGAATTGTGTAACTCCCGAATTGGAGGCCCCCTAGCCAATGAAAATCGACCTTGACTTCCAAATCCAAGAAGTTCCCGTTTCTGACTTCTGGTACCCGTCGCCGACGGCCCTGACCCTGTCGCCGACGGGTTGTAGTTTTTGCAGATCCATCCGACGGGTTAATTACCTGGATACGCGAAAGTCTGGCCGACGGGTGTTTCTGGAGGGCGTCGCCGACGGGACCAAGGCCGTCGACGACGGGCTCTCGTTTGCACATTTTCTATTTTTCGCTTCCAACACTCCCGGTTGACCCGTAACGCATCCTGGTGCTCCGGTTTTTGACCCGATGAACCGTAAGGCTCCCGAAAAGCTCCTTAAACTTCTTTAAACCTGCATAAACATAAATCTAATTAAAAGTAGGCTATTCAAGATTAAAACTCATATAAAAACATCAAGTTATACAATTACGAGCATCGGTTTTCAACCACGTAGCACATAAGTCTCGCTACTCGGTACATCCAGGTTCGAATAAAATGTACCACGATCTCAGAACCACGTATTGGTGGCCTAGCATGAAAGCCCACATAGCAACTTACGTTGGCAAGTGTTTGACTTGTGCGAGAGTCAAGACGGAATACCAGAAACCATCAGGCCTACTTCAGCAACCAAAGATACCACAATGGAAATGGGAGGAAATTTCCATGGATTTTGTTGCTGGCCTGCCCAGATCTCAACGTGGGAACGATACTATTTGGGTGATCGTGGATCGACTCACAAAGTCTGCACACTTCTTGGCTATCAAGGAAACAGACAAGTTCTCTACCTTAGCAGACATCTACTTGAAAGAAGTGGTTTCGAGGCACGGGGTGCCAACCTCCATTATTTCCTATCGTGATGCACGTTTTACTTCGGAGCTGTGGCAAGCAATGCACAAATCTTTCGGCTCACGACTAGACATGAGCACAGCTTATCACCCTCAGACGGATGGGCAGTCTGAGCACACAATCCAAACTTTGGAAGACATGCTTCATGCATGTGTAATCGATTACGGCAACGGCTGGGAAAAACATCTCCCATTAGTGGAGTTTTCGTATAACAACAGTTACCATACAGGCATTCAAGCCGCTCCATTTGAGGCATTGTATAGGCGTAAATGCCGATCACCTCTTTGTTGGGCAGAGGTGGGTGACAGTCTGATTATCGGTCCAGAACGTGTAGTTGATGCTACGGAAAGAATTGCTCAGATACGGCAACGAATGGCGGCGGCTCGTGACCGTCAGAAGAGCTACGCTGATAAGCGCAGGAAACCACTCGATTTCTAGGTTGGGGATCAAGTGCTACTCAAAGTTTCACCTTGGAAAGGTGTAGTCCGTTTTGGCAAACGAGGCAAGCTCAATCCGTGGTATGTCAGACCGTTCGAAATCATAGAAAGAATAGGCAAAGTGGCCTACAAACTAAACCTACCAGCAGAACTCGGTGCAGTTCATAATGTTTTCCACGTGTCGAATCTGAAGAAGTGTCCGTCAGATGAGACCCTCGTAGTTCCTTTGCAGGAGCTCACTATCGACGAACAGTTACATTTCGTCGAGGAACCAGTTGAAATCACAGACCGGGATGTTAAGGTACTCAAACACACCAGAATACCTCTTGTTCGAGTTCGTTGGAACTCCCGTCGTGGCCCAGAGTTCACCTAGGAACGAGAAGACCAAATGAAACAAAAGTATCCCCAATTGTTCGCAAACAGTACAACCACTACTGAGGCTGAAGCTACTATGGAATTTTGGGACGAAATTCGAAACCAACGGGGGAAGGATGTGACACCCCAAGAAAACCAGGAAAACCATGCAACTTAACTAGCTTCCTCAGTGAGTACGTACCAAATTTCGGGACGAAATTTCTTTCAACTTGGGGATAATGTGACAACTCGTATTTCAGAATTTATCTTTGTGTGAATGTAACGCATGTGAATCTTATGTGATTATGTGAAGCACGGATTAAATGAAATGTTGATATTTTATTATGTGAAATTATGTGTGTGACAACTCGAGTTTCCGAGATTCCACTTTCACATTTATTGCACGGTCACTATTTGTTTAGTTGTTTACTTGCACAATTGGTTTGCTTTGTAACTGTATACGTTTTGGTTCGATAAAGTGAATTGTGATTGTGCATGGTTATGTGTTATTTACGAAAGATTTGTCAAATACATGAACTTGGTGATGAAACTGTAAATGGTATGTCTTGTGCATGTATTATGTAATAGATAATACTTAAGGGTGTTTAGTGTTAATACTGAAAATAAAACAAAACCCTTAACCCTAATCATTCTCACAATCATCATACGTACTTCAACATTCCTCTACAATTCTCTCTACAATCATCTTCTTGGCACAAGCTCTTCATCACTTTTGATCTCCCTCTCCATCTAGAATCAATCCAAGGTAATTGTTTAATGATTATTTGTTGTCAATCATTGGTTATGTGATTCATGCAAAACCCTAGTTCTACATACAATAGTTCTGTGTTTATTGATTGATTCTGATTATTGTGAAATGGTTATGAATAGATGCTTAATCAAATGCCTAACAATAGGATGCATGATATGCTAGAATTGTTTGATTTTGATTTGTTTACAGCATTGCCAAAGTATGAGATTCGGGTTTTTGATCGTAGCCTGTAAATGTAACTGTTCCATTGATTCTGTAAACTGGTTTTGGAATTCACGCTTGATTGATAACTTTGAGTTTTACCCTAGTCCGAACTTTATGAATGACATAAGGGGTCCGAAGTTTGTAAATATGTTTTGTTTGAGTTTTGTAATGAAAACATTAGATCCGAGTTTTGTGAATGCACCTAAGGTCCGAACTATGTATGTAAGCTATGGTCCGAGTTTTCCTTTATGATATGTGGTCCGAGTTTTAAGTTCACATATGGAACGAGTTTCATGTTACATATATGTCCGACTTTTGTATGTTAAGGGGAGGAGGGTGTCCGACTTTTGTGTAACCCAAGGGGGGTGTCCGACTTTTGTGTAACCCAAGGGGGTGTCCGACTTTTGTGTATCACAAGGGGGGTCCGACTTCTTGCATAAGGACCTAGGTCCGACTTTTTGACATAAGGACCTTAGTTCCGACTTTTGTAATAGGGACACAAGGTCCGAGTTTGTGAGGTGAGCATGACCGAACATTAAGAGTTTTAAGAAGAGGATGATCTTGTCCGAATTTTTGATTAAGTAAAGCATACGTCCGAGTTTCTGCCTATGTATATGTGTCCGAGTTTATGCTTTGAATATAAGGTCTGAACTTTATTTGTTATACAAGGTCCGAACTTTAGTTGTTATACAAGGTTTGAATTCTGGTTGTTGATTCATGGTCCGAACTTTATAAGCAATGTGTAGTCGGAGCTTTATTAATGTTATACAGTCCGAGTTTGTTGAATTGTTAACAGAATCAAGTAAATGTTGGATGAAAAACACTTATCTTGCCACCACTGTATGTATGTTACTGTATATTGCTGAATGTAACTGTATATTACTGTGTGTTATCATTCTGTACACAGCTATCACACGAATCACAGTTGTTTGGACATCAAGGACTTGTAAACCCTAATTGAATATAAACACTTACATCGAGTTTATGTGCAATGTACCCTAGGTCGTGTGTAGCGGACCTAATCATTTATTTACACTAGAAGTAATAACAAACCGAGCAAACCAAGGTGAGTTCACACTCTTACCAAGGCATGGGATTCCCGGGGTTGGGAATGGGATTGAAGGAATGAGGTTGAATAGATTACTAGACTATCTACCATCGTCCTCGGATGCGCAGGACACATACGTAAAACCTACGTATACTTGTACTCATCACTGTCCTCAGGTTGCGAAGGATACTCACGTAAAACCTACGTGAACTTATACTCACTACTGCCTCGGTTGTGTCAGGCACTTACGTAAAACCTACGTAAACCCCCGCGTACCACTTTCCTCGGTTTGTGAAGGACACATACGTAAAGCCTACGTAAACCTTGTACGTACTACTGTTCTTGGGTTAAGAAGAACACTTATGGTTACAAATAGTCTAGTGTATATGCAAACATGGGAAGCCCCCACTAATAGAACATACTATCGGCCCAGTAGAGCTACACGTTACAAACGAACTTACTATTACGAACTTACTTTCTGTGAACTCGCTCAACTAGTTGTTGACTCTCTGTTACATGCCTTGCAGGTCGTTAGGTATACTTGGAGCTTGCACTGGGAAACGCGGTCGTTGTGGACAAGGATCGTGAATGCTTTGATTAAACACTATGATTTTACATACTTTATTTACGTTGGGCTTTTACTCATACGCTTCCGCTAAACTTTGTTATTCTACTTATGTTTTGGAACACCTTTCATATGGATTGGTTTGGTTAAATGACAATTACTTTTACTATTTACGTTGTTCTATATGATTTGTGGCTTGATCCTGGTCAGTCACGCTCCCAAGCGGTGATACTCCGCGTGTGAATTTTGGGGGTGTGACAGATTGGTATCAGAGCCATTGGTTATAGAGAACTCGGTTTTAATAAGGGAAAAACGTTTTTTATTAAAACCAGACTATAACCAGTACAGTGCTCAACGATCCACGACGACGCCTCGCTCCACGTGCAAGACTCAACATCCTAGGTAATATGGTTTATGTTTATTGCCTACATACTAGAATTACATAGAACTTTGCTCGTGGTATGTTTAGATTACATTGCTCACTATTTGTTATTGCTTGAGAACACATGTGTGCTTACTCTCTTCTGTCATCGCACTATTCGCGAACACTCTCTTACTTATGTTACATTTGCTATGAAGATCATGGCTGGACGTATTAACTTGACTCAAGCCCAGTTGACGGCTCTTATCAACGAACAAGTTGCTGCGGCACTTGCAGCTGCACAAGCAGGAGGTATACCCTATAGTCGTAACCCACACTAGGATCTTTAGATCCTAAACTCCTAAACCAACTCTTGTGTTTAATCTTGTAATGTTCTTATACACAACAGGTCAACACGCTTAGCCACCTGTTTGCACTTTCAAGAATTTCATGGACTGTCGTCCAAGCACGTTCAGTGGCACGGAGGGAGCAGTGGGACTCCTCCATTGGTTTGAAAAGCTCGAGTCTGTGTTTGAAATGTGTGAATGCCCTGAGGCTCGCAGGGTGAAGTATGCCACTGGCACACTGGAAGGAATCGCGCTGACTTGGTGGAATGCGCAAGTCTAACTTTTAGGATTGGCAGCTGCTAACGCCACTCCTTGGAATGATTTCAAGGAGCTGATTAAACGGGAATACTGCACACGCGACGACATCCACAAGTTAGAAGTGGAGTTCTTTCATTTGAAGATGACTGGGTTGGAAATTGAGGCATATACTTAAAGGTCAAATGAGCTGGCAGTTCTGTGCCCAACTATGGTGGACCCTCCTATTAGACGTATAGAGTTGTATCTCAAAGGGTTGGCACCAGAAATTCAGAGCCATGTGACGTCGGCTAATCTTGACAATATCCAGGCTATTCAACGCCTTGCTCATCGCCTCACGGATCAGGCAGTGGAACAGAACAAGCTGCCTAAACGTATCAGCGCTACTGCCACCGCTACCACTTCAACTACTCTTGCTACTCCCAGTGACAACAAGAGAAAATGGGATGGGGATTCCAGCAAGGGGTCAGCTTCAGTTCAGTCTCAGGTTCAGCAACGGAAGACCGACAACTATCAGAGCCCTAGTCAGCAATCTTCGGGCAGTCACAAGCAGGGTGGATATCGAGGGAACCTTCCAAGGTGTAACAACTGTAACAGACACCACAGTGGCCAGTGTAACAAGGGTTGCTGTCAGAGGTGCCTCTAGATGGGTCATGAGGCCAAGGATTGTAGCAGCCCACGGCCTGCGAATCAGAATCAGCAGCAGTAAGCACAGCAGAATCAGCAACAGGGCAACAAGGGAGGTTTTAATTGTGGCGCTGAAGGTCACTTCAAAAGACATTGCCTTTAGTTAAACCGAAATCAGAAAAACAACAACAATAACAACAATCAGGGCAATGGCAACAACAATAATGGGGGAAACAACAATGATGGGAACAACGGCGCTAGGGGTCGCGCATTTGTGCTGGGGCAGGGTGATGCTAGAAATGATCCCAACGTAGTTATGGGTAAGTTTCTTCTTGACGACTTTTATGTTACTGTATTGTTTGATTCGGGTGTGGATACAAGTTATGTGTCTTTGAAAGTTAGCCAAATGTTAAAACGTGCACCAACTCCCCTAAACACCAAACATATCATAGAGTTAGCTAACGCTAACTGTGGCAAGCAATTCACAAATCTTTTGGCTCTCGGTTAGACATGAGCACAGCTTACCACCCACAAACAAATGGGCAATTTGAGCGCACGATTCAAACTCTAGAAGACATGATTCGGGCGTGTGTTATCGATTTCGGCAACAGCTGGGAAAAACATCTCCCTTTAGTGGAGTTTTCGTACAATAACAGTTACCACACCAGCATTCAGGCCGCTCCATTTGAGGCATTGTACGGACGTAAATGCCGGTCACCTCTCTGTTGGGCCGAGGTGGAGGATAGTCAGATCACAGGTCCAGAAATGGTAGTTGATGCTACTGAACGAATTGCACAGATACGACAACGCATGGCGGCAGCTCGTGATCGCCAGAAAAGTTACGCTGATAAGCGCAGGAAACCGCTCGAGTTCCAAGTTGGGGATCGAGTGCTACTTAAAGTCTCACCCTGGAAGGGTGTGGTCCGTTTTGGTAAACGAGGCAAGCTCAATCCGCGGTATGTTGGACCGTTCGAAATCACTGAAAAAATAGGCAAAGTAGCCTACAGACTAAATCTACCAGCTGAACTCGGTGCAGTTCACAACGTATTCCACGTGTCGAATCTAAAGAAGTGTCTGTCAGATGAGACCCTCATAGTTCCTTTGAAGGAACTCACTATCAACGAACAGTTGCATTTCGTCGAGGAACCTGTTGAAATCACGGACCGGGATGTTAAGGTCCTCAAGAACACTAGAATACCTCTGGTACGAGTTCGTTGGAACTCCCGTCGTGGCCCAGAGTATACCTGGGAACGAGAAGACCAAATGGAACTCAAGTATCCCCAGTTGTTCGAAAACCGTGCAACCACTGCTGAGGCTGAAGCTACCACAGAATTTCGGGACGAAATTCCAAATCAACGGGGGGATGATGTGAAACCCCAGGAAAACCAGTAAACGACGCAACTTACCTAGCTTCCTCAGTAACCGCATGCTAAATTTCGGGACGAAATTTCTTTCAAGTTGGGGATAATGTGACAACTCGAGTTTCCGAGATTCCACTTTCGCATTTATTGCACGTTCACTGTTTGTTTAGTTGTTTACTTGCACAATTGGTTTGCTTTGTAACTGTATACGTTTTGGTTCGATAAAGTGAATTGTGATTGTGCATGGTTATGTGTTATTTACGAAAGATTTGTCAAATACATGAACTTGGTGATGAAACTGTAAATGGTATGTCTTGTGCATGTATTATGTAATAGATAATACTTAAGGGTGTTTAGTGTTAATACTGAAAATAAAACAAAACCCTTAACCCTAATCATTCTCACAATCATCATACGTACTTCAACATTCCTCTACAATTCTCTCTACAATCATCTTCTTGGCACAAGCTCTTCATCACTTTTGATCTCCCTCTCCATCTAGAATCAATCCAAGGTAATTGTTTAATGATTATTTGTTGTCAATCATTGGTTATGTGATTCATGCAAAACCCTAGTTCTACACACAATAGTTCTGTGTTTATTGATTGATTCTGATTATTGTGAAATGGTTATGAATAGATGCTTAATCAAATGCCTAACAATAGGATGCCTGATATGCTAGAATTGTTTGATTTTGATTTGTTTACAGCATTGCCAAAGTATGAGATTAGGGTTTTTGATCGTAGCCTGTAAATGTAACTGTTCCATTGATTCTGTAAACTGGTTTTGGAATTCACGCTTGATTGATAGCTTTGAGTTTTACCCTAGTCCGAACTTTATGAATGATATGAGGGGTCCGAAGTTTGTAAATATGTTTTGTCTGAGTTTTGTAATGAAAACATTAGATCCGAGTTTTGTGAATGCACCCAAGGTCCGAACTATGTATGTAAGCTATGGTCCGAGTTTTCCTTTATGATATGTGGTCCGAGTTTTAAGTTCACATATGGACCGAGTTTCATGTTACATATATGTCCGACTTTTGTATGTTAAGGGGAGGAGGGTGTCCGACTTTTGTGTAACCCAAGGGGGTGTCCGACTTTTGTGTAACCCATGGGGGTGTCCGACTTTTGTGTAACACAAGGGGGGTCCGACTTCTTGCATAAGGACCTAGGTCCGACTTTTTGACATAAGGACCTTAGGTCCGACTTTTGTAAAATAGGGACACAAGGTCCGAGTTTGTGAGGTGAGCATGACCGAACATTAAGAGTTTTAAGAAGAGGATGATCTTGTCCGAATTTTTGATTAAGTAAAGCATACGTCCGAGTTTCTGCCTATGTATATGTGTCCGAGTTTATGCTTTGAATATAAGGTCCGAACTTTATTTGTTATACAAGGTCCGAACTTTAGTTGTTATACAAGGTTTGAATTCTGGTTGTTGATTCATGGTCCGAACTTTATAAGCAATGTGTAGTCGGAGCTTTATTAATGTTATACAGTCCGAGTTTGTTGAATTGTTAACAGAATCAAGTAAATGTTGGATGAAAAACACTTATCTTGCCACCACTGTATGTATGTTACTGTATATTGCTAAATGTAACTGTATATTACTGTGTGTTATCATTCTGTACACAGCTATCACACGAATCACAGTTGTTTGGACATCAAGGACTTGTAAACCCTAACTGAATATAAACACTTACATCGAGTTTATGTGCAATGTACCCTAGGTCGTGTGTAACGGACCTAATCATTTATTTACACTAGAAGCAATAACAAACCGAGCAAACCAAGGTGAGTTCACACTCTTACCAAGGCATGGGATTCCCGGGGTTGGGAATGGGATTGAAGGAATGAGGTTGAATAGATACCTGTACTTACACTGTTACTAGACTATCTACCATCGTCCCCGGATGCGCAGGACACATACGTAAAACCTACGTATACTTGTACTCATCACTGTCCTCAGGTTGCGAAGGACACTCACGTAAAACCTACGTGAACTTATACTCACTACTGCCTCGGTTGTGTCAGGCACTTACATAAAACCTACGTAAACCCCCGCGTACCACTTTCCTCGGTTTGTGAAGGACACTTACGTAAAGCCTACGTAAACCTTGTACGTACTATTGTTCTCGGGTTAAGAAGAATACTTATGGTTACAAATAGTCTAGTGTATATGCAAACATGGGAAGCCCCCACTAATAGAACATACTATCGGCCCAGTAGAGCCACACGTTACAAACGAACTTACTATTACGAACTTACTTTCTGTAAACTCGCTCAACTAGTTGTTGACTCTCTGTTACATGCCTTGCAGGTCGTTAGGTATACTTGGAGCTTGCACTGGGAAACGCGGTCGTTGTGGACAAGGATCGTGAATGCTTTGATTAAACACTATGACTTTACATACTTTTTTTACTTTGGGCTTTTACTCATACGCTTCCGCTAAACTTTGTTATTCTACTTATGTTTTGGAACACCTTTCATATGGATTGGTTTGGTTAAATGACAATTACTTTTACTATTTACGTTGTTCTATATGATTGGTGGCTTGATCCTGGTCAGTCACGCTCCCAAGCGGTGATACTCCGCGTGTGGATTTTGGGGGTGTGACAGATTGGTATCAGAGCCATTGGTTATAGAGAACTCGGTTTTAATAAGGGAAAAACGTTTTATATTAAAACCAGACTATAACCAGTACAGTGCTCAACGATCCACAACGACGCCTCGCTCCACGTGCAAGACTCAACATACTAGGTAATATGGTTTATGTTTATTGCCTACATACTAGAATTACATAGAACTTTGCTCGTGGTATGTTTAGATTACATTGCTCACTATTTGTTATTGCTTGAGAACACATGTGTGCTTACTCTCTTCTGTCATCGCGCTATTCGCGAACACTCTCTCACTTAAGTTACATTTGCTATGAAGATCATGGCTGGATGTATTAACTTGACACAAGCCCAGTTGACGGCTCTTATCAACGAACAAGTTGTTGCGGCACTTGCAGCTGCACAAGCAGGAGGTATACCCTGCAGTCGTAACCTACACTAGGATCTTTAGATCCTAAACTCCTAAACCAACTCTTGTGTTTAATCTTGTACTGTTCTTATACACAACAGGTCAACACGCTCAGCCACCTATTTGCACTTTCAAGAATTTCATGGACTGTCGTCCAAGCACGTTCAGTGGCACGGAGGGAGCAGTGGGACTCCTCCATTGGTTTGAAAAGCTCGAGTCTGTGTTTGAAATGTGTGAATGCCCTGAGGCTCGCAGGGTGAAGTATGCCACTGGCACACTGGAAGGAATCACGCTGACTTGGTGGAATGCGCAAGTCCAACTTTTAGGATTGGCAGCTGCTAACGCCACTCCTTGGAATGATTTCAAGGAGCTGATTAAACGGGAATATTGCACACGCGACGACATCCACAAGTTAGAAGTGGAGTTCTTTCATTTGAAGATGACTGGGTCGGAAATTGAGGCATATACTAAAAGGTCAAATGAGCTGGCAGTTCTGTGCCCAACTATGGTGGACCCTTCTATTAGACGTATTGAGTTGTATCTCAAAGGGTTGGCACTAGAAATTCAGAGCCATGTGACGTCGGCTAATCTTGACAATATCCAGGCTATTCAACGCCTTGCTCATCGCCTCGCGGATCAGGCAGTGGAACAGAACAAGCCGCCTAAACGTATCAGCGCTACTGCCACCGCTACCACTTCAACTACTCTTGCTACTCCCAGTGACAACAAGAGAAAATAGGATGGGGATTCCAGCAAGGGGTCAGCTTCAGTTCAGTCTCAGGTTCAGCAACGAAAGACCGACAACTATCAGAGCCCTAGTCAGCAATCTTCGGGCAGTCACAGGCAGGGTGGATATCGAGGGAACCTTCCAAGGTGTAACAACTGTAACAGACACCACAGTGGCCAGTGTAACAAGGGCCGCTGTCAGAGGTGCCTCAAGATGGGTCATGAGGCCAAGGATTGTAGGAGCCCACGGCCTGCGAATCAGAATCAGCAGCAGCAGCAAGCACAGCAGAATCAGCAACAGGGAAACAGGGGATGTTTTAATTGTGGCGCTGAAGGTCACTTCAAAAGACACTGCCCTCTGTTAAACCGAAATCAGAAAAACAACAACAATAACAACAATCAGGGCAATGGCAACAACAATAATGGGGGAAACAACAATGATAGGAACAACGGCGCTAGGGGTCGTGCATTTGTGCTGGGGCAGGGTGATGCCAGAAATGTTCCCAACGTAGTTATGGGTAAGTTTCTTCTTGACGACTTTTATGTTACTGTATTGTTTGATTCGGGTGCGGATACAAGTTATGTGTCTTTGAAAGTTAGCCAAATGTTAAAACGTGCACCAACTCCCCTAAACACCAAACATGTCGTAGAGTTAGCTAACGCTAACTGTGGCAAGCAATTCACAAATCTTTTGGCTCTCGGTTAGAAATGAGCACAGCATACCACCCTCAGACAGATGGGCAGTCTGAGCACACGATTCAAACTCTAGAAGACATGCTTCGGGCGTGTGTTATCGATTTCGGCAACAGCTGGGAAAAACATCTCCCTTTAGTGGAGTTTTCGTACAATAACAGTTACCACACCAGCATTCAGGCCGCTCCATTTGAGGCATTGTACGGACGTAAATGCCGGTCACCTCTCTGTTGGGCCGAGGTGGGGGATAGTCAGATCACAGGTCCAGAAATGGTAGTTGATGCTACTGAACGAATTGCACAGATACGACAACGCATGGCGGCAGCTCGTGATCGCCAGAAAAGTTACGCTGATAAGCGCAGGAAACCGCTCGAGTTCCAAGTTGGGGATCGAGTGCTACTTAAAGTCTCACCCTGGAAGGGTGTGGTCCGTTTTGGTAAACGAGGCAAGCTCAATCCGCGGTATGTTGGACTGTTCGAAATCACTGAAAGAATAGGCAAAGTAGCCTACAGACTAAATCTACCAGCTGAACTCGGTGCAGTTCACAACGTATTCCACGTGTCGAATCTGAAGAAGTGTCTGTCAGATGAGACCCTCATAGTTCCTTTGAAGGAACTCACTATCGACGAACAGTTGCATTTCGTCGAGGAACCTGTTGAAATCACGGACCGGGATGTTAAGGTCCTCAAGAACACTAGAATACCTCTGGTACGAGTTCGTTGGAACTCCCGTCGTGGCCCAGAGTATACCTGGGAACGAGAAGACCAAATGGAACTCAAGTATCCCCAGTTGTTCGAAAACCGTGCAACCACTGCTGAGGCTGAAGCTACCACAGAATTTCGGGACGAAATTCCAAATCAACGGGGGGATGATGTGACACCCCAGGAAAACCAGTAAACGACGCAACTTACCTAGCTTCCTCAGTAACCGCATGCTAAATTTCGGGACGAAATTTCTTTCAAGTTGGGGATAATGTGACAACTCGAGTTTCCGAGATTCCACTTTCGCATTTATTGCACGTTCACTGTTTGTTTAGTTGTTTACTTGCACAATTGGTTTGCTTTATAACTGTATACGTTTTGGTTCGATAAAGTGAATTGTGATTGTGCATGGTTATGTGTTATTTACGAAAGATTTGTCAAATACATGAACTTGGTGATGAAACTGTAAATGGTATGTCTTGTGCATGTATTATGTAATAGATAATACTTAAGGGTGTTTAGTGTTAATAGTGAAAATAAAACAAAACCCTTAACCCTAATCATTCTCACAATCATCATAAGTACTTCAACATTCCTCTACAATTCTCTCTACAATCATCTTCTTGGCACAAGCTCTTCATCACTTTTGATCTCCCTCTCCATCTAGAATCAATCCAAGGTAATTGTTTAATGATTATTTGTTGTCAATCATTGGTTATGTGATTCATGCAAAACCCTAGTTCTACATAAAATAGTTCTGTGTTTATTGATTGATTCTGATTATTGTGAAATGGTTATGAATAGATGCTTAATCAAATGCCTAACAATAGGATGCCTGATATGCTAGAATTGTTTGATTTTGATTTGTTTACAGCATTGCTAAAGTATGAGATTAGGGTTTTTGATCGTAGCTTGTAAATGTAACTGTTCCATTGATACTGTAAACTGGTTTTGGAATTCACGCTTGATTGATAACTTTGAGTTTTACCCTAGTCCGAACTTTATGAATGATATAAGGGGTCCGAAGTTTGTAAATATGTTTTGTCTGAGTTTTGTAATGAAAACATTAGATCCGAGTTTTGTGAATGCACCCAAGGTCCGAACTATGTATTTAACCTATGGTCCGAGTTTTCCTTTATGATATGTGGTCCAAGTTTTAAGTTCACATATGGACCGAGTTTCATGTTACATATATGTCCGACTTTTGTATGTTAAGGGGAGGAGGGTGTCCGACTTTTGTGTAACCCAAGGGGGGTGTCCGACTTTTGTGTAACCCATGGGGGTGTCCGACTTTTGTGTAACACAAGGGGGGGTCCGACTTCTTGCATAAGGACCTAGGTCCGACTTTTTGACATAAGGACCTTAGGTCCGACTTTTGTAATAGGGACACAAGGTCCGAGTTTGTGAGGTGAGCATGACCGAACATTAAGCGTTTTAAGAAGAGGATGATCTTGTCTGAATTTTTGATTAAGTAAAGCATACGTCCGAGTTTCTGCCTATGTATATGTGTCCGAGTTTATGCTTTGAATATAAGGTCCGAACTTTATTTGTTATACAAGGTCCGAACTTTAGTTGTTATACAAGGTTTGAATTCTGGTTGTTGATTCATGGTCCGAACTTTATAAGCAATGTGTAGTCGGAGCTTTATTAATGTTATACAGTCCGAGTTTGTTGAATTGTTAACAGAATCAAGTAAATGTTGGATGAAAAACACTTATCTTGCCACCACTGTATGTATGTTACTGTATATTGCTGAATGTAACTGTATATTACTGTGTGTTATCATTCTGTACACAGCTATCACACGAATTACAGTTGTTTGGACATCAAGAACTTGTAAACCCTAATTGAATATAAACACTTACATCGAGTTTATGTGCAATGTACCCTAGGTCGTGTGTAACGGACCTAATCATTTATTTACACAAGAAGCAATAATAAACCGAGCAAACCAAGGTGAGTTCACACTCTTACCAAGGCATGGGATTCCCGGGGTTGGGAATGGGATTGAAGGAATGAGGTTGAATAGATACCTGTACTTACACTGTTACTAGACTATCTACCATCGTCCTCGGATGCGCAGGACACATACGTAAAACCTACGTATACTTGTACTCATCACTGTCCTCAGGTTGCGAAGGACACACTCTCTGTTACATGCCTTGCAGGTCGTTAGGTATACTTGGAGCTTGCACTGGGAAACACAGTCGTTGTGGACAAGGATCGTGAATGCTTTGATTAAACACTATGACTTTACATACTTTATTTACGTTGGGCTTTTACTCATACGCTTCTGCTAAACTTTGTTATTCTACTTATGTTTTGGAACACCTTTCATATGGATTGGTTTGGCTAAATGACAATTACTTTTACTATTTACGTTGTTCTATATGATTGGTCGCTTGATCCTGGTCAGTCACGCTCCCAAGCGGTGATACTCCGTGTGTGGATTTTGGGGGTGTGACAATGTGTAGATATATGTATAACTCGAACCACACAACATTGCTCAATCACACAACACCATTGGGTTCGGCCCAATATGCTTGAACTCGAAACCAAGGGTAGCCCAAGAAAAAGGGTTCGGCCCACTCCCTTTATACGAATGCAAAGCACCCATCATTGGGGTTTTGTTTTCTCATAACTTGCAAAACACAACACACACAAAACCCTACTCTCTATCTCTCTCCTCTATGATTTAGAAAATGATATATGATTGCTTATGATTGTAAATCATTAGGGTTGTTCTTGAAGATCGACTCACTTGTGTAGGGTGTTTAAACCGATTTAGAGTTGGTGATTATGTGATGATAATCTTGAATCAGATTCATGTTATTCGACTGTAAAATGTTTATGTTAGGATGAAGTATTATGTTGTCATGTTGGGTTGTATGCTAGAAATCAAGAGCCTGAGCCGGACTTATGCTATAATCGTTGTTATGTTTTGTATTTGATTGGGGTTCACAGAGATTCGATGCTAAACACCCTTGTTTGATTGAGAATTGTATGGATGGAAACTGTTAATTGGGTCAAATGAATTGATATGGAATTAGTAACCGATTGCATGATTTTAGGAAGTTAATGACATAATCTAATCACATAAGCTACCACTCGCACAAGATCAGATCATACAAGATCTAATCTGATCGCACAAGGCGACTGATCGCACAAGTGCCAGACGTACAAGTGCAGTCGCACAAGCTGAGTACAATCACATAGAGCACAGTACAACTCTCTTATGCATGATCGCACAACATATTGTGGATCGCACAAGCCTGTGCCGATCGCACAAGCCTGTGCCGATCGCACAATATGTTGGGCCACACACAAATGAGTAAACTGTTGATGTTGTTGGGCCGGACAGCCCAAGACTCCAATCGCACAAGTCGTCCGGGTCGCACAAGATCATTATGTGTCATTAATTGGGTCGGGTATGTTGTTGGACAGCTTATGTTATTTGGGCCGGGGTAGTTTCCAATCGCACAACCCATTGTGGTTCGCACAAGCTATGCTGATCGCACAACGGGTTGGGCCGCCTGTTTATTGGGTTTCATCTTTCGGGTCGCACAAGTTTGGACCTGTTGGTACTTGACTGATACTATTGATGTGTTAACATGTATTATGTGTTTGCCATGATCAACACGTGTTCATAACCTATTAAACTATGTGTACTCATACGTGCATTACTTGAGACCAAAACCTGACTTGTATGGTAACCATGTTAGGACGTGGTTGACCCCCATGTAGCTCAAGTAACCTTTTCGTTTATCTGCCGAGCAAACCAAGGTGAGTTCACACTCTTATCAAGGCATGGGATTCTCGGGGTTGGGAATGGGATTGAATGATTACCTGTACTTTCCTCGTTACTGGAATACGTACCACTGACCTCGTTAGGGGAAGGTCACTTATAGATACAGCTAGACTAGAATACATGGGAAGCCCCCACTAATCTTCGCACACATGCCTATAGGGCCGCGATACGAATACTAATCTTCACACACATGCATGGAGGGCCGCGATACAAATACAACTAGTCTAGAATACATGGGAAACCCCCACTAATCTTCGCAAACATGCCTGGAAGGCGGCGATACAAATAAATACGATATATGGTTTACAAAACAAACATGTGAATTACGAAACAAATACTATAACTAAACAACTAGCTGTGAACTCGCTCAACTTTGTTGTTGACTCGTTGTTACATGCCTTGCAGGTCAATAGGTACTCATGGAGCTTGCACTGGGAGGCGCGGTCATTGTGGACATGGATCGTGGATGCCATGTTAAACATTTATGACATTTCAAACTTTTTACTTATGTAGGGTTTTACATTATGCTTCCGCTAAACATTGAAACTATACTTTTGTTTTGGAATACCTTTCATATTGTTTGGTTGAATTACATTTACTATTGTTCAATGTGATTGGTGGCTTAATCTTGGTCATGTCACGCCTCCAGACGGTGATACTCCGCGTGTGGATTTGGGGGGGGGGGTGTGACAATCTCCAACTTGAAATTCTAGCGGCTTGTGTCTATTGTTTGCATAACTCTTTTGGCGATCTCGAGTCGTTTTTAGTCGTTCCTTGATTCGAGTTATTTTGTCGGTGTTTTCTTGTACAATTTCAGGACCTGATAATTGATTTTCTCCTATTTCCGCCCAGCAAATGGGAGTTCTACACTTCTATCCATACAGTGCTTCAAATGGGGCAGCTTCAATGCTTGCATGGTAACTATTGTTATAGGATAATTTAATTAAGGGTAGGTGGTCATCCCAGTTTCCACCAAAATCTATTACACATGCCCTGAGCAACTCTTCCAGGGTTTGAATCGTCCTTTCACTTTGTCCGTCGGTTTGGGGATGGTATGCAGTACTTAAATTCAATCGTGTCCCCATTACTTCTTGGAAACTCGTCCAGAAATGTGAAGTGAAACGACTATCTCTATCCGATACAATAGAGAGTGGTACTCCATGTAAGGATACTACCTCGTCTACATATAACTTGGCTAATCTTTCCATACTAAAAGTTTCCTTCATGGGTAGGAAATGAGCTGATTTGGTTAATCGATCCACAATTACCCAAATTGCGTCGTTACCTTTTCTGGTTCTGGGCAACTTAGTAACAAAATCCATGGTTATTAGTTCCCATTTCCAAACAGGCATTTCTAATTGTTTGAGTAACCCTGAAGGTTTCTGATGTTCTGCCTTAACTTGGGAACAGGTTAGACACTTAGATACATATCTAGCTAGGTCCTTTTTCATTCCTATCCACCAGAAGTTATTTCTTAAATCTTGGTACATCTTATTATGTTGGACCGTGTGTGACCCTAAATAGTCAGTATAAGGCAGTTCATCTTTGAATACAGAGGCGGAATCAAAGTAATCAAAGTCACAACAGCTTTCTCCTTTCAATTCCTTTTCTATTAACACTTTCTGAGTCGAATACAATAATCCTGACAAAAATCCGGCAGCACCTCGACTCTAATTCCTCTCCAACCGATTACAAATGAAATCACACATACACATATATATAGGGCAACTGATTCCGCTTGAAATGGTTCGAGCGGAACCCCATGTGATCTTCGAGCGGAATCACCAGGTTACCTTTTGGAGCGGAAACACCTAATAACATTTTGGAGCGGAATTACATATTCACCTGATTTCGCTTCAAATTACACAAGTGTCATTTGGAGCGGAATTACACTCTAAGATCCACTTTCCATTTCCAAGCTCCAATCTAACCTATCTAGACCTAAGACTCGATTAAGACGCAGTAAACAGACATTTAGTGCACCAACAGAGTCCCCCTTGGATGTTGACGAAGTCTTCGGCGTCAAGTCTTCAGTCTTTGGTCTCTTTCCAAACTTGTCTTCTCATTGCAAAAACTCTTTCTTCACAGGTTCAGGATCTCTTCCTGGCTGTATCTTTAATATCCCCTTTGACTATTGATCCAGACTCTAGACTCCCCCTTTCACAGACTCCCCCTCTCGGTATGCTGGGATCTAGGGTCTTGGTCTGGTTCAAACTTTGACTTTTTGAGCCATGGGAATAATAAAATCCACAACCTGTTACTCAACCAATAACATTACAATCTATTGATTTTCAACAATAAATCACAATATCTATCAGTTTAGAAATCCACTCAAGTATTCAGGTCCAAGTTAATGACCCTGATTACTCAACTAATCTACCAAGTCCAATTTAATGACCTTGGTTGATCTTTTTGACAAATAAACTGATTGTTTAAACTTGTCAAACTTTATCTGAAAAATAACAAGCATCAAGTTAATGAACTTGTATTTTGACTTTTTCAACAACCCAATCTTCATCAAGATAAACTCTCCTCATTCTCCAGTCCAGAACTTTTCCTGCATCTGCTTCGACTTCGAGAATCCAACAATCAACTCTCCACTTTGGTTTGTCAGAAAATAAAGCAGAAATAAAATCTTTTTGGATTTTAATAAAGTTTCTAAACTAGAAATGAAATACAGAAACTTAAATTGCAGAATGTAAACTATTTACAAACATATTTTTGGTGAGCGTTTCAGGGAATCATATCAGCTATCAGACAAGTTACTAGTACCGTTAAGCTTTAATTTCATACTTAGAATTAAACAATTCACGTAGATTGTCGATATACTGATCCACTTTAAATTCTCACACAAATTTCAATTTATTCAGGATACGAATTAGATGTCTTAATGAACTTAGACTCATTCATGTGTCCCACCTCTTGAATATACTCCCGTATCCAGAATCCCAATATTCAGTCTTACAGGTGAGTATACCACAGATGATATCTGTAAAGGGTTAGATGCGAGGGCCGTGAGAGCTCAGGTCGATACTTCTGTATACGCAGAGAGATGACGGCTTCGTCTTTTCGGTGTGTCCCCTTTAGAGGATCTTTTGTTTCAACAGCAATGATTATCAATTTTATTGTTTAATCAATTTGCTGAGGGTGATGCTGTGTTTCAAGCAATGTGGAAAGTATTATTCGGGGACTAGGTCAGAACTTCCATTCAGCAGAAGTCTCGGAATAATACCCCAGATATCACTGAGTATAAAGACCTAGTATTTCAGAAAGAGGGACCTTTCACACGAGATTTCAGGGGTTACCTATATATCCAAGTAGTGTTCCCCACAAATTTCGCAAGTTTGAAATTTTAGGTTTATATCCCGAACAAATCTACTAGATGTGTAAAAACCTATCGACACATCATCAGCGAGACTGTTTAACTCTTTTTAAACTTTACAAATCTTTAGCATACTGTAACTGTCAAGCCGATGTACTATCATTTTCCCTTTTTACACAAGCTCTTTTTCAGTTTTCTATTGTTTTTGGATTTTGAGATTTTATCATGTTTTTGTATTTTTGAATTTTTTACTGTTTTTGTATTTTCTGAAAATCTATCTACTCCCCCTAAATACGAAAACAAGGAAAAAAACGACAAACCATTGCAGATTGTTTCTCATCTTCATCCGCAACAGTAACTTCATCAACGCCAATAATGCCATCCGACACCGAAAGAAGCTTCATACCATTCAGTTTTAAAAGATATTTAAAACGTGTTTTGTCAAAAGCTTTGGTATGTAAATCAGCTTTCTGTTCGTTAGTGTGGATTTTCTCAATTCGAATCAACTTCTTCTCGAAACAATCTCGAATGAAGTGATGTTGAATTTCTATATGTTTAGTTTTAGCCTGATGTACTGGATTTTTGTTATATTTATTGCGGCCTCATTATCAACAAAAAGAGGTGTGTTAAGAAACTGCAAACCGTAGTCGCGCATCTGTTGTTGTATCCACAAGATCTGAGAGCAGCAACTGCTAGCAGACACGTACTCCGCTTCACATGTGGATAGCGCCACAGACGTTTGTTTCTTACACTGCCAGGTAACCAAGCGAGGTCCAAAGAACTGGCATCCTGCAGTTGTTGATTTTGCATTGACTTTGCAGCATCCGAAATCTGAGTCGGAATACCCTTCGAGCTTAAAGTCGCCTTTTCTAGGATACCACAACCCCAATGTTGGAGTTCATTTCAGGTAGCGTAATATCCTCTTCACAATAATCATGTGCGAAGCTCTCGGGTTAGATTGATATCTTGCTGCGAGGCACGTTGGATACATGATATCAGGTCTCGAAGCAGTTAAGTACATCAAAGAACCTATCATGGAACGATAGAACGTTTCATCAGCCCTGTCTCTGGTGAGATCTGGGTGAATCCCATGATTTGTTGCTAAAGGGGTAGCAGCTAGAGTAGAACCTGACATCCCAAAGTTCTCTAGAATATCACGAACGTACTTCGTCTGATGAATGAAAATTCCCTCAGGAACTTGTAAACCCAAAAAGAATTTCATCTCCCCCATTGATGACATTTCGAATTTTTGCTTCATCACTGATTCAAACTCTTTGCATAAATTCTCATTCGTTGACCCAAATCTTATGTCATCTACATAACTCTGTACGATCAGAAGATGTCCGTCGACCTCTTTAGTGAAGAGAGTGGCATCCACTTTTCCACGAATGAAGCTGTTGGCTAGTAGGTGTTGAGACAAAGTCTCGTACCAAGCTCTCGGGGCCTGGTGTAAACTATACAGCGTTTTGTCCAGCAAGTAGACCTTGTTCTTGTGGATCGGATCGGTGAAGCCCGGTGGCTGTCCGACATAAACCTCCTCTTTAACCTTCCCATAAAGAAACGCCGATTTTACATCTAGCTGATATACTTTGAAGTTCTTCCAAGATGCAAACGCCAGGAAAATTCTGATTGCTTCTAGTCGTGCCACAGGAGCATAGACTTCAGTAAAATCAATCCCCTCCTGTTGACTAAAGCCCTGAACAACGAGTCAAGCTTTGTTTCGTACAACAACTCCTCTGTCGTCTCTCTTACATTTAAATACCCATTTTGTATTGATTTTCCTGTGACCATCCGGCAAATCCACTAGCTTCCACACTCCTAACTTTTCAAAATGACTCAATTCTTCTTGCATCGCATTGACCCAAGAATCTTCAGTAAGCGCCTCTTTGTAAGTTCGCGGTTCGATCTACGAAATAAAACAACTTAATGAAAAATCAGTTTGTAAAGGTGCTACTGTAGAGTAAAAACATGTAAACCCTTGGTCAATTTGACGTCTCGTGCGAACGCCTGATTGCAACTCTCCAATGATCAGCTCCTCTGGATGGTATGAAAGAGTTCGTGGCATTACTTCGCTTGGAACATCTACATCGCCTTCCAGATTAGTAACATTCTGATTTGCACCTTGTTCACTAATTTGGTTTGTTTGACTTGAATCCTGAATCTGCTCCCCCTCAGAATCTGAATCACCACGATCAAATATCGGCATATTCTTAGATTCTTGATTATCATTCTGATCCGACTGATTATCTTGAGCAACTTCATTCTGTTGGACATCATCATGTTCACCAGCATTGCTAGGACCTGCTTCATCGTCATTTGAAGTTTCCCGTGGTCTTCTAGAATACTCAGCTGGAAACCTTTGCTGCGACTCGTACTCTCGCAAAATATCCAACTCATCAAAGAAATCTTCTTCTTCCTCTGATTCTTCCCTCATGTCAAACGAATCCTACAATTTGTGATAATGATAATGCCATGAATCTCCTGGATTCTGCGGCGGCATTGTATAACCTTGACATTCAACAATTGCAGCTTCAATAATCCGCTTCTCACTTGGAACGAAGACACGTCGCATAGGACTTGCATAACCAACAAATATACCCTCAATGCACTTCAGACCAAACTTTCCATGAGGCTCTATAACAGTACAGGGTGACCCGAACGGTTCAAGATACTTCAAATTAGGTTTGCAGTTATTGATCAACTCAAAGCATGTTTTGTTGAACTTCTTGACAGTGAGAACTCTGTTGAGCGTATAGCATGCGGCGGAAACAGCATCAGCCCAAACATTTATCGGTAACTTTGAATCTGCGAGCATTGTTCTAGCCGTCTCGATTAGCGTCCTGTTTTTGCGTTCTGCGACTCCATTCTGCTGCGGAGTGTACGGAGCACTAAACTCATGCAATATACCTCTTTCATCACAAAATTCTTCCTTCTTGTTGTTCTTGAATTCAGTACCATTATCACTTCGAATTCTTTTGATACGCCTTTGGTACAAATTCTCAATCTTCTTGAACAACGCCATCAAATTGTCATAAGTTTCATCTTTTGACTTCAAAAACGATACCCACGAAAATCTGGAATAATCATCAGTAACGACCAAACAGTAGTAATCTCCTGTAATACTTTTGACATTCACAGGACCAAACAAATCCATATGAAGTCTTTCCAGAGGTCTTTAAACTGAATTGACTTGCTTTGTAGGGTGTGAATTTTTCTTCTGCGTGCCTTTAACACAGCTAATGCACTCCCCTTCCAGATGAAAACCTTTCACATGAACACCTATAACCAAATCATTGTGCACCAAGTGATTCATTTTCCTCAGATGTATATGCTCCATCTTGCGGTGCCACAATCTTGATTCTTTTTCAGTTGCTCAGGACACAAAACAATGAGCCTGACCCGTGGTTGTAGCTACGCTCATGTCCAGCACGTACAGATCATTGACTCTTGGTGCCCTCATGATAATCCATTCCTCAGGGATAACAAATCCTGGCTTCAAGATCAAACATTCTTTGTCAGTGAAGTGAGTGGTATATATCCTGTCACAGATCTGCGAGATACTCAGCAGATTATTCTCCAGCTCAGCAATGTAGTTAACTCTTTCAAACGTCAAAATCCCATTGGATAACGTTCCTTCACCTACAATCCTACCACCTTGATTACCCGCGAAACCAACATAACCTCCATTGATATTCTTCACATCATACAACAACGCAGTCTTCCCTATCATATGTCGAGATGCTCCGCTGTCCATAATCCATCGTGAAACTACTCTCGGAAGATCCTGCACATATCACAACATGACTTAAAAATTCATTTCAATAAAAATGCCGATTCATGCTTCTCGATCAAGGAAGCTCCGGCAAGTCAGGTTTTCATTCAATGAAGAATATATCTACCCAAGCCTGACCAGCCTTGGGTGTTACCTTGTTGTCTTTAGCTTACCCATTTTGTTTCTTAAAATTTTTAGCTTGAAGTGGTGGAAAATTTGTATCATCCACAATTGGGACTGAATTCACCACCTTTTTCTCTTGTGAAGTTGAAGTTTGTTTCTCTGTTTTAGGCTTCCAAATTTGTTGAGATGACACAACCCGTTTGTAAAATTTGTCATTTTTAGTTACCAACTTCTTTACGGGTTCAGTTTTGATCTTGGTGATTTGGTTTTTCAAAACCTTTTTCTCAACAAACATTGGTGCTTTTCCCTTCACATCATCTTTCTTCTTTTGAGTCTTTACAACTTCAGTCTTAGGCTTCACGTTGGTACACTTTCGTGCAATATGCCCAACTTGATTGCATCTGAAGCATGTTCGAGTGTAAACTACCCGACTTGTGCCTTCAGACTGAGGTTGTAAGGCTTTCTTTTCAAAGAACTCTTCATTCGATTTTGAAAAAATCTTTTTCTCTTCATCAGACAATGAACTCGAACTATTCACAAACACTTTCTTTTCGACAAACCTTTTGTTTTGAACATTCTTTTTCTGATATGACTTACCACCCTGATAACAACCCGACCATCTGTTTCGGTTGTTGTTGTAAAAACGTGGTGGAACAACAGGTTTCTTATAGTAAGCTTTATCTTTTTCAAAATTCATTTGTCTCTTTGTTTGACTCAAACTGTTCACTTCTGACAACTCAACTTCAACCAATTTGAAAACATTTGTTAACTTATTCACATTAACATTCTCAATGGGAAACTCAGAATCCGAAAACAACTTATCAGATCCCGACATCTTGTACATGACAAGAGTAGGTTCATCATTTAAGTTGTTTTTGGACTTTTGTTTCGGAATGTATTTGTCCAAGAAACATCCATCATCTTCAGCTGAATCAGACATCAAAACACTTTCAGCTGTGCTTTTAACAATCTCTGTCTGAACACTATCATCAGATGATGTAGAAGAAATGTAACATCAACTGAATCAGGAAGTTTAACTTCATTCTCTTCTTCAATTTCAACCAACCCAGATTGCTTTTTCGAATAATTGTCTAGAACAGGTGGTGGAACTCGATGAAAACCCACCCCGGTTCCATCGGAAAAGACATCTTCACCAGCTTTGTTTTTGCCAATGGGTTTTGGAACAATATGTTGCAAAACAAAGCTTGCGGAGTTGTAACTCTTAAGCTTCAACTGGATACGCTCATTTTCAATTTCTGCTTCTTGAAATTTAAACTTTAATTTTGCGACTTCATCCAGTTGTTGATTGATTAATTCTTCTTTTAACCGAAGCACTGTCGTCAGTTGAACATTTTCTTTATATGTTTTACCATTTCTGTCATCATTATCTTTCATTGTGCTTTTAAGCTTCTCAAATTTTTCAGTGATCTGACGATTTTTAAGAACTAACCCTTCATTTTCTTGCCTAACCTTTTCATGGTCAATTTTATCATTTTCAATTTTATTAGTTAATTCTTTTAACCGTTCAGTTGAAGCTTTCACCATTTTATCACGATCAAGAATTTGATCCTCAACGCTTCTGACTTTCGCAGTCAGATCTTCAATTTTCTTACCATTGAGATAAGTGACTATACTACAAACTTTGCATTCCTTGATGCAATTTTTGCAGTCAACATCACCATTGACTTTCTTACCTGACTCAGTCATTGACGCGTTTGAACTGACCTGGCTTTTAGACTCAGAGACGGATTTAGAATCTACCTCAAGTGCCTTAGCTGCCAGCACCTTGTCAGCCATCTTTCCCAAGTTTTCAGCATTCAACTCCTGTGTCGTGTCAATGATCCCAGTATCAACATTCTTTGACTTTTCTTTCTCCTTCTTCTCTTTCTCCTCCTCTTCTCCGCTTCCCCACCATTTCTTTTGCCAGTAATCATCTTCTTCTTTCAATTCTTTGATTATGGTTTCCATATCAAGAGTGTTATGATCGATAGCAATGTTTCCCTGGGGGGTCAAGATAACATTCTCTGTCTGGATCCCATCTATTTGCTCTTTTTGCTTCACAATAGATACCAGAAATTCTGATCATTCTGTTCTGAGCTAACAGCTTTCTGTGATTATACTTCTGTTCTTCAGTTCAGTTGTCTTTCCAAGGAACAAGTTCAGATTTTGCCATGAAAGCATATCCAACCGCATCCTCTTCCGGTAACAACTCGCTCCAGTCATAACCTTCATCGTTGTGAATTACAGCAAGAGCTCCTGATTTCTCTTTGTTATCCTCAAACTGCTTCATTCTTGGCAGCTCCGATTTGTTCTGATGATATATTGCCTTCTTGTAATAGTCTTCTCTGAACGGGTTTTCAGATTCATCAGCATACGCATTTCGGCATTCACGCTTAAAGTGACCTTTCTGCTTGCACTTGAAGCACGTCACCTTAGACTTGTCAAAGCCCAACTTGGTAGATGGTCCACCAATTGACTTCCTCCCGGTTATCTCCATGAAACGCTGTGCCCGACGAACTGCACTGGCCATACACCACCTTATGTCGATCAATTCCATTTCTTCAGGATCTATTTGGTCATAATCTTCTTACGTCAGGTTGGTGTTGCCAATCTTCCCTGCCACAAGACTTTCATAAGATTCCAGTACCGACGCTAGGAAAACCATCTGCTGCTTTGCCGACTCTTCGCTGAAGTTCTGAGCGTTCTTTAAGTCTACAGCGATGTTGCATTGAAATAA
This sequence comes from Helianthus annuus, assembly GCF_002127325.2. Lineage (NCBI taxonomy): Eukaryota > Viridiplantae > Streptophyta > Magnoliopsida > Asterales > Asteraceae > Helianthus > Helianthus annuus. Next base: position 145,469,720 of record NC_035448.2, read on the forward strand.
GTTCTTTGCATCAGCCTGGTTTGAATGTGATGAGGAACCACTGTGAAATCCACTGCTTTGACTCTCTTTGCTTGTCGTGGAGACATTCTCAGCAGAAAACGCAGTCTTGGGAGATGTGTTCTTAGGCATTATGCTCTTTGGATAATACAAATCCAAGTTCTGCTGATAAGACGAGTGATTGACTTTGTGTGTCTTCTTTAACTCCAACTCGTGACTCTCTAGTCTCTCAATCAGCAAGTCTACAGTCAACGCTTCTGGCGGCTTGATAGTATTCTTCAGCATTAACGCATAATATTTCCAATCCATCTCATCTGGCAACGAATCAAACAATTTGTCTACTAGCTCATCTTGAGTATAGGAAATTCCATTTCTCGCCAGTTCCAGCTTTAGGTGCCCAAACCTCTCAATCATTTTACAAACTGATTCATTCTTTAAACACCCAAACAAATCAAACTCTTTTCTAAGTAGTTTCTTTTTGTTTTTCACAATTTCTATATTTCCTAAACATTTGGTTTCTAACTTTTTCCAGAGATCTTTAGAACTGCTGTACTCGATCAAAGATATTATATCTTCACGAACAGACTGAAATAGCAATGCAATGCATTTTTGCTCAGCGACAATTGCATCTCTTTCTTCAGATGATGTTAAACTTTCACCCCTTTTGCCTCCATCATTGTATCCATTTTTGAGACTTTTCCAGCTAGGAAAAGCAAGAGCCCTCAACCAATATTCGAATTTTTTGGCCCATCTACTATATTCTTCAATAGCCATCAACTTCGGGGGTTTGTTGTAAGTTCCGAAAGCACTTTCAACTTCTAAAGCATCCGATAACTTTTTCTTTGCGTTTTGCGTGTTCTCATTTGTATTGCTAGAAGATGTATTGTCTCCGGAATTTCCAGCAAAAGCATACATATCGCTAAACGGGTTCAGGAAAATATCATCCATCTTGCACGTACCTGAAAAATCAGCAAACACTTAGAAAATTTTCAAAGATTTGAAAAACAGCAATTTCGAGCGAAATCAGCTATCGAGCGAAATCAACTTTCGAGCGAAATCAACAGAATGTGTTCGAGCGAAATCAGATGTATTCTGATTTCGAGCGGAATCAAATTAAACTTTCAGGCGGAATCAGAACTGATCTAAATACAAGCGGAATTAGAAACTAACTTTCGAGCGGAATCTGATTTTTATGTCTATACGAGCGAAATCAGCTATTTCGCTTCAAATGACTAAGTGTTTTTCGAGCGGAATTAACTTTTTAGAGCGAAATCTCTGATGACCTTTTCGAGCGAAATCAGGTTTTTAGATTATTTTTACCATTTTTACTTCGGATTTTAACCTGATTCTTTCTAGGGTTTGTTAATACTAATTTTTACACAATATACTCGAAATTCAGTCCATTTCAACCGCTAGAACTTGTTCAAATCAGAAAAGTATGAGAAGAAGTTAGTAGAAATGAGAAAATCTGGTAGAATCAAGCTGCTATGGTAAGAACTCCTCGTCCTGAGCTCTGATACCACTTGTTGGACCATGTGTGACCCTAAATAGTCAGTATAAGGCAATTCATCTTTGAATACAGAGGCGGAATCAAAGTAATCAAAGTCACAACAGCTTTATCCTTTCAATTCCTTTTCTATTAACACTTTCTGAGTCGAATACAAGAATCCTGACAAAAATCCGGCAGCACCTCGACTCTAATTCCGCTCCAACCGATTACAAATGAAATAACACATACACACATATATAGGGCAGCTGATTCCGCTCGAAATGGTTCGAGCGGAACCCCATGTGATCTTCGAGCGGAATCACCAGGTTACCTTTTGGAGCGGAAACACCTAATAACATTTTGGAGCGGAATTAAACTCTAAGATCCACTTTCCATTTCCAAGCTCCAATCTAACCTATCTAGACCTAAGACTCAATTAAGACGCAGTAAACAAACATTTAGTGCACCAACATATTATTACCAGGATGCATTGTATACCTAGATTTATGGGCTTCCTCTAAAATCTTATTTCTTATCTCTCCTTGCTTAGGTACCCAAATCCTTCGTTTGTGGAATCTCCAAATTCCATCAGCTCCTTGCTCTAATTCCTTCATTCTTCCTTTCATTCCTTCAGCATCATCCTCAATTGCTGTTTCTTGAACCTACTTCAGTTGTTCCATTAAATCTAACTGTAGATTTAATCTAAGAGCACAAACTCGCTTTTGTTTTTCATTATACTTACGACTTAGAGCATCTGCGACTACATTCGCTTTTCCTTCGTGATATTGAATATCACAGTTGTAATCACTCAGAATTTCCATCCATCTTCTTTGCCTCATGTTCAATTCTTTTTGCCCAAATATATACCTTAAGCTTTTATGATCTGTATAAAAGGTAAACTTACTTCCATACAGATAGTGTCTCCAAATCTTAAGGGCAAAAATTATCGCTCCTAATTCTAAGTCATGAGTCGTATAGTTCTCTTCGTGCTTTTTCAATTGCCTTGAGGCATACGCAATTACCTTTTTGTGTTGCATTAGCACACATCCTAATCCTAGCTTAGAAGCATCACAGTAAACTTCAAAATCTTATGTCCCTTCGGGTAAGGCAAGGATTGGGGTGTTTGTTAACCTTTGCTTTAAAATCTTGAAAGCCTCTTCTTGCCTAGGTCCCCATTCAAACTTAACTGCTTTACAAGTTAGCTTAGTTAATGGTACCGCTATCTTAGAGAAATCCTTAATGAAGCGCCTATAGTACCCAGCTAATCCTAGAAAACTTCTAACTTCCGTAGCTGATTACGGGACCTTCCATTTGGTATCGCTTCTATTTTGCAGGGATCTACGTGAATACCTTCGTGATTTACCATGTGTCCTAAAAATTGCACCTCCTGTAGCCAAAATTCACACTTCGAGAATTTGGCGTAAAGCTTTTCCTTTCTTAACAAAGTTAAGAGTGCTCGTAGATGTTCACAATGCTCGTCCTGACTTTTGGAATAAATAAGTATATCGTCAATGAAGACAATTACAAATTTATCCAAGTACGGTTTACAGATCCTATTCATTATGTCCATAAATGCTGCAGGAGCATTTGTTAACCCAAAGGGCATGACTGTAAACTCGTAGTGACCATACCTAGTTCTGAAAGCGGTTTTAGGTATGTCTTCTTCTTGCACCTTCAACTGATGATATCCTGAACGCAAGTCTATCTTAGAAAAGTATCTAGCTCCTTGCAATTGTTCAAAAAGATCATCAATCCTAGGTAATGGGTATCGATTCTTAATTGTAACCTTATTCAATTCCCTGTAATCGATACACATTCGCATTGAACCATCTTTCTTTTTCACAAACAATACTGGTGCTCCCCACGGAGATGAACTAGGTTGTATGAATCCTTTACCTAGCAATTCATCTAATTGCTTTTTCAGTTCTAACATTTCAGTGGGTGCTAACCGGTAGGGTGCTTTAGCTATGGGTGTAGCTCCAGGAATCAAATGAATTCTAAATTCTACCTCCCTATCTGGTGGTAATCCTGGTAATTCTACCGGAAATACATCCGGGTATTCTGATACTACAGGAATTTCCTTAAGTTCCTTACCCTTAGTGCTAATGATTACCGAAATCATATACACTATTCCTTGTTTTCGTTCATAACTAGCAACTTTCATTACAGAAATGAACTTCATTGGCTTACGTGTCTTATCTCCTGCAATCATAATTGCTTCTCCTGTGGGTGCACGGATTTCTATGGAATTCTTATCACAGAGGATTTGAGCATGGTTGGCTACTAACTAATCCAATCTTAATACGACATGGAATCCGGCTAAATTCATAGGTAATAGGCTTGCAGAAAATTTATAACCTGAAAGTTCGATATTTTCCTTTTGCAAAACCATATCTATGTTAACAGAGTTCCCGTCTGCCGTTTCTACTGTATAAATCTGCCTATGTTTGGTTAAGGGTAGCTTAAGAGCTTGGCAGAAAGAAGTATTTATAAAGCTTTGGTTTGCATCAGAGTCGAATAATACTTTCGCATAAACGTTGTGTACCAGAATCGTACCAGCTATTACGTTGGGAATCAGTTTGGCTTCCTGCGTGGTCAATTGGAAGGCTCTTGCATTCTTCTTATTAGTTCCTTCAGCAGGTTTGGCCTTGTTATCCACTGGTTTGACCAATTTAGGGTATTATGCTCTGAAATGCCCAGCTTCCCCACAGTTGTAGCAGACCTTTAATTTCTTCTTGCATTCCTCCTCCCGATGGCCCAGAATCTTGCAGAAATTGCAATTTTCTCTACATTTTCCAAAATGTTTCTTTTTGCAATTCCCGCAAAATGGCGGGGTGGAAGAGGACCCAGTTCCCTTCCACTTGAAGTTGCTATTATTACCCACACGAAATCCTTGGGTAATCTTCTAGGCTAACTCCTTTTTCCTGTTTTCTTCTCGCGTACGCACTAGCCCGTCAGTCAGAGTGTTGGCTAATTCCACCGCATCGTCAATTGTGCGAGGTCTCGCAGCCTTGACGATGTCACGAATCTCACTAATTAAACCCCAGATATAGCGAGCGACAAGTACCGGTTCTGGCGAAGCCAGAGTTGGTATAATTCTGGCATCTTCAAAGAATTTCGAAGTATACCCTCGACAGTCAACATCTATCATCCGGTGGCTCAGGAATTTATTTGCCATTTGTTCTTTTTCATACTCGGGACAGAATTTCCTTTCCAGCAATCGCTTGAATTCTTCCTAACTCATGGCATAAGCCATGTCACTTCCCTTGGCTTGCAGCACCGTGTTCCACCATTCTAATGCCTCGTCCTTGAAAAGGTGAGAAGCATACATGACTTTATCTTCCTCGGCGCATTTACTTATTTTAATTACTGCTTCAGTTTTCTCTAACCAACGCAGTGCAGCAGTCGCCCCTTCATTACCTGCAAATTCGACTAGTTTATAGGCAAGAAATTCCTTATAAGTGCAACCAGGTGTTGCAACTTTCATTTTCTTGAGGATTTGGGCTTGAATCACATTATTATCATTGTTGTCGCATCCATTTACACTGTTACTAAAATTATCGTCGCGCGTGCGTTTACTGGGGTTGGCTTGGGAAGGCTCAACAGGACTTTTAACAGCAGCGACGATTGCCGGGATAGCATTGGTTATTCCCTGAGCGAAGATGTTTTCTATATCTGCCGATTTAGAAAGTGATCCTCATTATTGTGTTCCGATTGATTAACTTCATTAACTAGTTCATTAACAACGTGTTCCATCTGATAATTAACAATATATGCAAGTTATTGGCACAAATAAATAACATCCAAACGCAATAAAATAATCGCACAAAATCACCTCAACACGTATAGCCAAAATTATCGACTTTGCGACTTTCATATTTTATATATTTTAGTATGCATCCGTACACACCCGTTATCTTAGGAAAGTTTTATTTTAAGTTATATTACATGATTATATTTTTATTATTTATTTTATTATTATTAAACACATAACCACACAACGCAACTACGGTCTGCTGGCATTTCAGAAACGATGCTCCCTCTCGTCGTATTTCCAGGAGATCTGTTCTCCCACTTCCCGGATTCGATTTCCTGCATTCATCAGTTCCTCACCATAGTGGCGGAGTTCGGCCAAGTTTTCTGTGCTCATAGGTGGGTTTGGTGCAGGTTAAGGGTCAAACTGGGGGAAATAGGTGTTAGGGTTATTCAAGAGGTTCTGAAATTGCCAGTCAGTTGTCTATCATTCTTCCAGCTCTCCTAGAGGTCAGGGGTTGACAATGGGATCTGGGATAGTAGGTTCCAAATTCACTGGGAGTTGGGATTCAGCAGGGTAATTGAAGAGGTTTTCATCGGAAGGTCCGATGAGGTCACTATTGTCCAGTTTGCGATCCAGCTCCTCCCATGGTGGCATTTCTTGGGCTTTCCCAGAACTTTCCCCAATATCTTTTCCTTTCCCTTTATCCTTCGGATACTCAGTCTTTTTAACCTTCTGTGCAGCTGGTTTCTTCCTACGCCCCCGTTTCCGGTCCAAGATTCTTCTCCTCTTTTTCGTCTTTGGTTTCTCCTGTGGTTGGGCCTGGAACACCATTGGCTCTTAAGTATCAGCCTGGTAGCCAGTGAAGGTGCCGGTAGTATCCATATCGGTGCTATGGATAGTAAAGTTTCGGAGTGCCTCCGACAGTTCATTCATGTTGTTAGCACACATGAAGACACACACAATTTTAAGTTAAAATTTTATTTATTATAATTGAAGTTTTCACAAAATCACAGAATGGCAATCCGAAAAATTAAGTATTTCTAAATACTTAATTGGCTCAAATCAGTGGCTCTGATACCACCTTTTTCTGTCACGGCCCCCGGCCCGGTGGGGCCCGGTCCAGAAGCCGCGGGACTGTAAGTTCAGAATCACTGCAATCGGATATCAAACACCAAACAAGTAGCGGAAATACAAGTGAGATGTGAAAGATTGAAAGGCAAAATGTATTGATTCAAGCACACAAGAACACACGATTACAGTGAATCGTCTGGTATCCTTGGTCGCACAAAAGCAAAAGTTTCAATGAGAATCAACAACCTACGTCGACTATGGATTCCCCTATTTATACTAACATAGGAGATCCATGTACATTGGGCCAAGCCCATACCCCAAAGACCACAAAACAACTAAGTAAACCCACTATACATATCGAGCCCAAAACACAATAGATAGCCCAAGACAGACGCAAACCTATACAAATTAGTACCCTACTACCCTTACAATATCCCCCTAGGTTTGTGTTGGCTTGGCATCTTCAGCTTCACTACTGCCTCCTCTTCTGCTTCTTAGCTTGTTCCTTTTGTTTCTTTTGTAGTTCAGGCAAGATCGGTATATTCCTTCCCACATATGGACCAAACAGTGGCGTCTCAACTCTTGTACGCTTCCCTGACCATAGCTTGAAGCTCATAATCTGGGCCACAGCTCCAGTCCAACTCTTTGCACACACCTCGTACTGAGGATCACTCTGAATTTGTGATTTTGCTAAGAGATTGATGTCTTTTTCGCCAAAACACATCAAGTCTAGAGTATCTATGAACCCGTACTCAGCATCATCACATACAATCACTGCTTGACCAGAAATCGGATCATACATCCAAAATTGAAAGTTCTTCAGAGAATCATCAGGAAGTTCCTTCAGCAGTGGCACTGTATTCGCCGGTTTAGTCGCATGCCACTTTACAATCTTGTAAGGCTTTCCTGTTGTAGGATCCAACACATCAGCATCTTCTTCAATAGTAGACTCAGCTAATTTCATATCTCTGAAATTGACTCGAGCCTGTTGCTGCAGCCTGTTGTAGAAATTAACTCCAATTTTGCAATTTGGATTCTTGACCTGATCATGAAATCCAGCATTGCTTAATTCTCTTAAATCAACTGGAGTCCAGGAGTTGAAGTCTTCATAATTCTTATAATACTCCACTTCATTATTTTTCCTCAGCATGATAAACATTTCTTTCTCATCGTTGTATGCCCAGCTTTTAATACCCGATCTATTGCCCTTCTTACTCTTCTCAGTGGTGATCACATATCTGTCAGGCTTATCACCAAACTGTAAGTTCCATTCAGCTCCCACATTCCTCATAACTACCATTCTCTTTCTTGGTTTCTGATTCACTGTACGAGGAGTGCTTTCATAGTACCTGTTCATTGCATCTTCATGCTCTTTTCTCTGCTGCTCTCTTTCTTCAGCAGTAGACTCCTTTGGTGGATCAGCAAACTCTTTAGGAAATTTTCCTTCCAGTTTCTGCTTTATATCCATCACAATAGCACTAAGAGCTCCCAGGTTGGTTTCCAATTCATTGATCTTTTGATTCTTAACTACCAATTCCTCCATTAGACTAGCAATCTGAGCATCCTTGAATATCTTGTCTTTTTCGAGAGTAGAAATTCTCCGCATCAAGATTGTTGTCTCATTCTCCTCAAAAATATCTTCACTGTCAGAACTATCAGCAATTGCAGCAGGTTCAGGAGTTTCAACTTGTTTTGACTTAGCTGCTGCTTCAACTTGAACAGCAGCAGCTTGCAGTAACTCAGCAGCTCTAATTTCATCAGCTTCAGAGGGGCCACTGCTTGAACCCTCACCTGGTTTAGGAGCAGGCATATACATCGCAGTTCTTTCATCCAAAATAAAGTCAATCATCTTGGTTGGGATTGAGTTCTGATGGTGTATAGTTGATCTTTGGTTGTGAAGTGTCAGTGGGGTTTTTTTGTCTCTAATGTTGCTTGAATGTTTACCTCACCGCTGAGCCTAGGATCTCTTCTGCTTCGTTTCCTAGGAGGAAGATCAGCGGCAGGTTCTTCTAAAGAGCGATCAACAGCAGTAGCTTCAGTTGTAGACACAAGTTCATCATGAGGAGGGCTTACATGAACTGTTTCTGCTGTAAGTCCTTCATCCATTATCTCTGTCTCTGTTTCACTTTCATTAACATGTTCATCTTCTTCTTCATCTTCAATCATCCTGTCATCTCCAACATCTTCCTCACTTTCAATACCAGTCAAATCTACGTTCTCAATTGGCTCTTGAACACCAACAGGAGGTTCAATTATCTCTACATCATGCTCCTCGGCCACAATAGCATTTATCTGAGTTGGTGCTGCTTCTTGAAACTCAACAAAAATTCCAAATTTTTCTAATGCGCGCTTGTTCTCATACTTGAGCCCAACATTATCTCTAGACCTTTGGTTTATCCATGTAAATACCAAATGATTCATCATCTTGGCATCATAGGTTTTCACAGTGACTGGCAACTTAGGATACTTCTTTTCCAAGATCATCTGTATAAATCTTGGGAACTTCTACCAGTACTTCTCATTCAGTGTCTTTACATTTGCAAACATATCATCAAAAACACTTTTGGAGTAGTTATACTTCCATCCTTCCACCAACGAAACCACTGCAGAAGTTTGCTTCAATGTCAGTTTGTCAAGACCACTCTTATTTCCATTGACGCATACCAGATAAATATGAGCCAGAAGTCTCCAGTATGGATGCAACAGCTTCTTGATTGTGGGAGGAGGAATCGCTCCCTCATAGCTCATTTTGACCAAAATATCCATGACCTTTTCTTTTGAATACTCTATCGGATCATCAGCTGCATCTCCGAATAGCAACACATCACGTATATCTTGCTCACTGATTGAAACTTCTGTACCCCGAACCTTTGACTTGATCACCGAGTCACTTTTCTTTGTCGTTGAGTTATCCCAGAAATCTTTGATCCAATCTTCACGAATGACTGGATTCTCCCGAAGAGAATGTGCTAGTCTGCAAGTATTTAGGCCCACTATCAATGACTTGTACGTCTTGAATCCCTTTGGAGGATATGATAAATAGCAAGCAATGTTCATCGTCTTTTCCCATGTTGGAACGTGAGGCCCTTTTGCTTTCTTTCCTGTATCTGCATAAAAGAAAACATATCAATGCGGACACACACGTTAATCTTAAAGATTTCTGAGTTTGACCGTAAACTTGGTCTAACTAAATCAACTGAAATATTATAATTTTAGAATCCTTAAAAATATAACACACAGATATGTTTTGTTTAAAAGAATTCACAAAAATTATAATATAATCAGTTAACAGACTCACTGTGTAAATATGGCCCAAAAGGATTGGATCAGGCCCAACAAATATTACCTTATGCGATTGAGAGTCTCTTGTGCGATTGGGTAGATCTTGTGCAATGGCAATTTTGTAATAAAATACACAAGTCAATCGCACAAGACCGGTCAACTAGGGTCAAACGCACAAGATCTGTTCAACTCTGGTCAAACGCACAAGATTCAGTCAACGGAAGTCAAACAAACTTTCAATCGCACAAGATTTTAAAAGACAAGGGCAACACAATCTTTTCACACAAAAACTCAGGGGCAAAACCGTCCAACCCCAGCTTGTGCGATTCACTCTGACGGCGCGTGAAGTTCACTCGCCGTCTCCGGTCATCTTCTCCGGCGAGACCTGCGTATTCCGGCGACTGTCTAGGGTTCCAAAACAAGCTTTTTCCCTATCAAAACTTAGGGTTTTAATCCATTTTTCAGTTAACATTTAACCTGTTAAAACTTACAAACCCTAACTGTTTTCGATTTCAATAGAAACACTCTCTAAACAACCATTGTCATTCAATCATTCACTCAAACAAACCTAATGACTTACCTTTAGATATATGATAGAATTCTGATTCAAAAGAAAATAGTAAGAAACACTAACCTTTTGATTTTCCTCTCTGATCAGACATGATTGCAGATGATGATGAAGAAGATAGAAGACCTGTGCGATCAGAGCTTTACAGATATTTAGGAGAAGACATAAAGCTTTGAATGATAAAGTTTTGAAAAAGTGTGCAGCCGTCGCACAAGTCCCTATATATATTAACCACAAGTTTTTCAACCAAGGGGGGCCACCAGGTAAATGATAGGCCCAACCGTCGTTTTTGCTACCCCTTTGTTTACCAACTGATTTGTGAAAAGTGTTTTGGATTTTGTGGGGCCCACCAGGTTTACGGTGGGCCCAGCTCAGATCCCGAGGAAAACCACCTTAAAAGTTCTGTCCTTTTCGATTCATAAACACACGACCACATGAATTTATATAGAAATAAAGTAATGACAAAATATTTACACCAAAATAAAAATTACACAATAGAAATAATACGAAATATTTACAGCAACACAATATTTTACACACCATTTTTGCATGCACTTTTCTTACGGGATCAAATCACAGAGTTTCGGGCTAGACTACACTTATCAACACTAATTTACTCTGGTAGATCCGAGCGATTGCCAGTATGTTTTTCCTCTTTAACTTATCTCCCTAGGCCTTTATCAATTAACTGACTGCAACTTATTTATCATGTTTTCATTTTAAATTATATGAACACTCAAATCAATCACGATCAAATCCCGGAATTTTAGATTTGAAAACGCTATCATACGAGTAGTTTCCCTACCACATATTTCACAAGCCCATTCTAGAGTTCTGAAACCTTGACTGGACTAGGTTGAGAGAAGAACAGAATGGATCAGCGGAGATGGATATAATATACAAATCAAATGAGATTTTCTCCGTTTGATATAGGTTTTTTCTTTTCGGTTTCTTTTGGGCACCAGAGGGCCTCTTTCGGGTGTATTTGATCCACAGCGCGACAACGTACAGCTAGGTCTTTGCTCACGCAAAACAGAAGCTGACGTTGCCTAGCACCTCCAGGTCTTTGCTCACGCAAAACAGAGGAGATACACGAGTTGTTTTAGAAAAGATTTCAGAACTAGAACGAAATTGTGTGTATCGGGACATCACACACGCATTCAAATAGCGATGCTCTAATTCCAAGTGAACGTTCTTTCCTGAGGTCATAGAATAGATATTAGTGTTCTAAACAGTACCACTCAAAGAGTCCAGCCATCAGGATAAAGCCTACCAGCACATCACTCTGGAGTCAGACCATTTCAATATTGGTCTTACATGAGTCAACCTTAATCCACATAGTGAAGTTATTTCATTTCCCGGTTTGTAGCTAAGGCATGGCAACAAAAAAATTATTTTTGTATTTTCCTGAATTTTTTTAATGTTTTTGTATTTTTATGATTTTTTTAATGTTTTTTGTATTTTTCTGATTTCTTAATGTTTTTATATTTTTCTGAGAGACTACATCCCCCTAAATTTTTGCTTAAAATGGAAGAAAAGCTATTTTAAGAAACAAATTTACATAAATGAAGAAAAATACTTTTGTGTGACCGCGGTCAATCCTCGAATTCAACCATTTTGAGAAGTTCGAGAAGAGCAAGAAAACGTGCTTTGTCAACCGGTTTTGTAAAAATATCTGCGACATTGTCGTCAGTATGAACTTGTTCCATTTTAATTAAACCCTGGTTGAATGAATCACGAATAAAGTGAATTTTTATGGCAATGTGCTTGGTTTTTGAAAAATACACCGGATTTTTCACTATTTGGGTAGCTGCATCATTGTCACAATTAATGGGAGTTTGGGAAAAATTCAAACCGTAGTCTACCAGCTGGTGTTGAATCCAGATAACCTGTGAGCAGCAGGCTAAAGCAGCCACGTATTCCGCTTCTGCAATAGATAGAGAGACAGTTTGCTACTTCTTGCATTGCCAGGAGATGAGGCGATCCCCTAGAAACTGGCATCCTGCTGACGTAGACTTCATGTCTTGACCAGTACCTCCAAAATTGCTGTCAGAAAAAGCACACAAATCAAATGGAGACTCTTTTTGATACAAAAGACCAAGCCGAGGCCTGCCCTTAAGGTATTGAAAGATTCTCTGAACAGCTTTTAAATGAGAAAGTTTAGGAACAGCCTGATATCGAGCGCACTGACACACAGCAAACATGATATCCGGTCTACTGGCTGTCAAGTACATCAACGAGCCAATCATCGACCGGTAAAGTGTAGCATCAACAGCTTCCCCTTCTGTATCTTCTATCATTACTGGTCTTTTTGCTATAGGAGTGTTTGCAGGTTTGACATCTTGAAGTTTGAATTTAGCAAGAATATCATCGACATATTTTCCCTGATGGATGAGAATTCCTTTGGAATCTTGTCGAATCTGCAGACCCAGAAAGAAACTCATTTCTCCCAACTCACTCATTTTGAATTGCTTCTTCATAACTGTTATCGGTGAAATTCTGAGCCCATATCCTGATACTATATCTTGATTTTATGATAGCTGATTACGATCAGGATACCGGACCAGGATATTGGTAACATCCTGAGGCAGTATCCTGACTGTTACTAACAATTTGCTTGTAAACGTTGGTTACAAGGGATTAACGTTCATGAGGACCAAGTCATCCTGAAGACCCGCTCAAATTGGTCAGGATAAGGACGTTGATGGCGGAAGAATAGCTCTTGTAACGGTCAGCATTGAAGAAAGGCGTATTTTATGGGAGTTATGGATGATTGGTCAATGCTATTAATGATGTAACGGTCATAGGAGCTTAAATCCCGGAGTTATAGTTGGTATGCGCGTGGAAAACGAGTTGAAACAGCCTTGCAACGTTCAGAAAGGAAATAATCTCAGTATCCCGGATTTTTAGCATAATATCCCAGATTTTTATCATAGTTAGTTATTTCTTTTACTATATAAAGGAATGATCGGATCAAATAGGACACACACAATTTCTTGAACACTCTTGCTCTCCACTAGCTGCAAACACTCACAAACACTTACACTTGTATTCGAATCACATTGTAACACTTAGTTGATCCGCATCAAATCCTGCACTGTATCCTGGTTATTCAAGCAATAAGAAGAACAAGGTAGCCGATGCTTGTCAGCTCCCGAGGTTTTATGCCGGAGATCTAGATTGATCAAGGGCTTTCCTCGTACATCCCGTGTCACCCTTTACTTTTTTGCTCATTGTTTGATCATAGATACGGCTAGATATCCTAAGCCGTATCCTGAAACTATTTTTGCAAACAACTTAATTAACATATTTTTAACACATTCTCTTAGCACACTATCTCACTTAACTAATTTGATCACTTAATTGCTTAGGTAATTTTTGACCAAAACAATTTGGCGCCCACCGTGGGGCAAGTGGTGCTATTTCTACTAAAAACTTTTGCAAAATCGTTACTTGGTTTTCTATTTTCAAAACTTTTTGCTACACTATTTTCAATGGCCTCGAGATCAAACATGAGCTATTCCACCATGTCTGCTACAACCTCTGCAACAATTGGTTCGGTGCTTCCACCACCTCCTCCGAGAACCCAAGCTTCTTCATTGCCTCAAGATGTTATCCCCGCTCGCAACATTCAGGGATCTGCTCCTGTTTTGGCCTCTAATGAAGAAATTCTAACTTTGTTTGGTAGTGTACAAGAACAGATGAGGCAACAGAATGAGACCAACCAAATGCTGATGAGAGAGATACAACTCTTGAAATCTAGCTCAAGCTGGCCCACTGAGGATACTGTCACTCCCTTGCAACCAAGAGCTTTAAACTTCAATTCTGTAGTATATACTGAGGATAACAGGGGGAATATTGTGCCTAGCCATTCCCAGATTCATATTCCTGAGATACCCTCTTCGGTCAGGGTGTCAACTGTGAGAAATCCAGGATATGCTCCAGGATATGGCCAGAATCACCAAGTTGGTAACTTGTCTGTTAACACCAGTATCCGTGTTACTAATAATCTTGGATCATTGCAGGATGCAGGTGTGACATCAGCTATAACCAGAGAGCTTCAAAAGTTGAAGGATATGATATCAAGTGTGCCTGGGATAATGCAGCCTATACCGGAAATATCCCGGGATAGCTACAACATATCCCGCTTTGCTCACCCCATTTGTGATGCAGAAATCCCAAAGAGATTCCAGACTCCTAACGTGAAGCTATATGATGGGACGACGGATCCTGAGGAGCATATTGCCCAGTATAGGGAGAGGATGGAGATTAACCCTATCCCGCCAGAACTTAAGGAAGCATGCTTGTGCAAGGGCTTCGGCTCTACTGTAACAGGATCAGCCTTGAAATGGCTTCTAAATGTTCCACCTTATTCAATTACATCATTTGCTCATTTAGTTAATTTGTTTAATAGTCAGTTTTCTTGTAGTATAAGCTTTGAAAAACTAACAAGTGACCAATATAGGATAACATAGGGGCCTCAAGAATCCCTAAGGGATTATGTGAACAAATTCAGCAGGGAATCCTTGGATATCCCATACCTTGATGTTGCTACAGCAGTCCAAGCATTCAAGATGGGACTACAAAAGGATTCTCAATTTTATCAGGATCTTGTGATGAATCCTTGCAGGAACTTGGACGAAGCTAGAAACAGGGCCTTGAGATATATCAGGCTGGAAGATGATAAGAAAATGCAAGAGAAGATGAACGCATCCTCAACATATGAACCATCTAACAGGAAGTCAGAATCCTCATACAAACCATATCGTTCTAAGCCATATGACAGGAATGATAGCAATAAAGTGAACGCTGTTGAAAATGAGGATCCCGAGGAGTATCCTGAATTGTCAGAATATTGTTTTTCTGTTAATATACCTGAACTAATATATGCTATGCAGGGTTTGGGAGATAAAGCCAGGTGGCCTCGGAAGAATCAACAAAAAGCTGATTGGAAGGATAAGTCCAAATGGTGTGCCTTCCATGAGGATTTCGGACATGTTACTGAGGATTGCATTGCCCTGAGGAAAGAAATAAGCTACCTACTAAGCAAAGGATATCTGAAGGATCTTCTGGGCAGAAAGAAGAATAAGGGTCAGGATATTGAGAAGGATCTTGAACGAGCAGCATCACCTCCCGCCCACACCAAGATAATTAACTTTATCTCAGGAGTGTCCGATATCTGCGGAACTTCTTATTCTGTAGCCAAAAGACATGTAAAGGAGGCTAAGGCCGAAAGGGGGAATAAGCCAACCAGGATATCGATCCTCACGACTGATAAAATGATCACGTTCTATAGTGATGACAGGGATACTGTCCAGGATCCTCATCATGATGCTCTGGTAATAACTTTATATGTTGCTAATCACTTTGTACGCAGGATACTGGTGGATAATGGCAGCTCAGTCAACATCATCCAATTGGAAACCTTGAAGAGAATGAACATCCCTGAGATGGAGATTACCTCAAAGTCCACTATGCTTGTAGGGTTTAGTGGAGAAGCAAAGAATACTGTTGGGGAGATAAAACTGCCCGTATATGTCGAAGGAGTAAACTCGATGCAACGGTTTTGTGTCATGGATTCATTATCCTGCTATAATATTATATTGGGCAGGCCATGGATTCACGATATGAAAGTTGTACCTTCCACCTATCATCAGTGTGTCAATATCCCTACTCCTTGGGGGGTAGTCAAAGTTGAAAGTGACCAACAAGAGGCGAAGGAGTGCTACTCCTCTTCAATGAAGGCCTCAAGAAAATCCAAAGCAGGATAGCAATTAAAGATGCAAGCCCAGGATATTGTGGAGGCTTCGGAGCAGGATGTTAAGAAAATTATCCTGGACCAGAATAATCCAGATATCTCGGTGCTTGTAGGAGCCAATATCCCTCAGGATATTGAAAATCAGTTAACTAACTTTTTTAAATGCAGGATGTCAACATTCGCATGGAAGCATGAGGACATGACATGTATTTCTAAGGATATTATAACTCACAAGCTTGGAATTGACAGGTCTTTCAAGCCTGTCCAGCAAAAGAGAAGGGAGTTTGCTCCAGAACGAAACATAATTATTCAAGAAGAGGTTGAAAGATTATTGAAGTCCAAGATGATCAGGGAAGTCAAATTTCCCAAGTGGCTAGCAAATGTGGTCATGGTTCAAAAGAAGAATGGGAAATGGAGAGTTTGTGTAGATTACACAGACTTGAACAAAGCATGTCCTAAAGACCCATTCCCTCTGCCTCATATAGACTCGATGGTGGATGCCGCTGCCGGTCATGAAATGTTAACCTTCATGGATGCATCCTCAGGATTCCAGCAGATCCAAATGGAACCTTCAGACCAGGAGGATACTGCTTTCATGACACCAACAGGTATTTACTGTTATACTGCTATACCTTTTGGTTTAAAAAATGCAGGTGCAACGTACCAGAGATTGGTGAACATGATGTTTAAAGACAAACTGGGGGACACCATGGAGGTGTAGGGCAGGAAAGTTTTTAGGATACATGGTGACTAAAAGGGGGATAGAAGCAAGCCCGGAGCAGATTATAGCTATCTTGGATATCAAGTCACCTTCAAATATGAAAGATGTTCAAAGATTAACAGGGCGAGTAGCAGCATTAAACAGATTTATATCAAGATCCTCGGAAAAATGCAAGGAATTCTACGATATCCTGAAGAAGAATAAGAGGTTCGAGTGGGGAGAAAAGCATGAAGTAGCCCTACAGGAATTAAAGCAATATCTTTCAACCGCACATCTATTAATGAAGCCTGAGGATGGTGAACCATTATCCCTATATCTCGCAGTATCATGGAATGCAGTAAGTGCAATCCTTGTAAAGGATCATGAAGGTCAGCAGTATCCTGTCTATTACGTTAGTAAAAGTTTATTAGATGTTGAAACTGTATATTCTCATCTAGAAAAAATGATATTAGCCCTAGTTATGGCATCAATTAAGCTTAGACATTTTTTTGAGACACATAGGTTTCATGTTAAAACTAATTATCCTGTTAAGAATGTGCTTAGGAAACCTGAGATGTCGGGTAGAATGGCTAAGTGGTCAGTAAAATTAAGTGCCTATGATCTAATATATGAACCTAGAAATGCTATAAGTCTTAGGCTCTAGCAGACTTTGTGGCTGATTTTAGTAGTGATATTCAAAATGAAGTAGACCTAGAAGTGCAACAACTCAGAGAAAATATAGAATCTTGGACACTATATACTGATGGTGCATCTAATGTAAGAGATGTAGGTTTGGGTATACAACTAAAATCGCCACAGGGGGACATATTACCTCAGGCTATTAGATGTGAGTTTCCTGCCACTAATAATGAAGCAGAATATGAAGCTCTGATAGCAGGATTAGAATTAGCTAAAAATATGAATATTAGATATTTACAAGTATATGTTGATTCCCTGTTGATTACTAACCATTTCAATGGATCTTATGCAGTAAAAGGCAAAAAGTTAGCTAAATATCTTGAAATTGTTAAAAAATTAGCAGGATATTTCGAAATTTTTATACTTGAACAGGTACCAAGAGAAAAGAATGTTGAAGCTGACGCTCTAGCAAACTTAGGATCCACTGTCAGGATACCGGAGGGAACTCAGATACCAATAGTGCACATCTTGTATCCTGCAATGGAACATTTCAAATCTCAGGATAAAGAAGTAGCATGTATCCAGGATCATGGTGATGGATATCCTGAGAAGGATCCTGAATCCTGGATGACTCCAATTGTGAAGTATCTTCAAGAAGGAGATATCCCAAAGGATGCAAATCCTAAGGCTTTTAGGATGAAGGTATCTCGTTTTACTATTATAAATAATATTTTGTATAAGAAATCCCTTGCAGGTCCGTACCTAAGGTGCTTGGAAGATCCTGAAACCAAGGAGGTACTTCAGGATATACACGAAGGAGACTGTGGCAACCATACTGGGGGCAGATCTCTGTTCTCGAAGGTGTTGAGAACAGGATATTACTGGCCGACCATGAGAAAGGATGTCGTGGAGTATGCTCAGAAATGCGATGCATGTCAAAGACACGGCAACATCCTGCATCAGCCTGCAGAACCATTATATCCTATCGTATCCCCTTGGCCGTTTATGAAATGGGGAATGGACATAGTGGGAAAACTTCCAAAGGCTCCAGGAGGAAAGGTTTTTATGCTGGCAATGACAGATTATTTCTCCAAGTGGGTCGAAGCCGAGGCCTTTGTTCAAGTCAGGGATCAAGAAGTGGTATCCTTCATAAAGAGGATGTCGTCCACATAGATCTGCACAGTGCATCACTAGTGAATCTGAAGATGATGTCGTCCACATAGATCTGCACCAAGATTTGATCCTCTCCCACTTTTCGAATGAACAGTGTCTGATCAATCACACCCCGAGTGTAACCATGAGTGAGCAGATACTCTGTCAGAGTAGCATACCAAGCACGAGGAGCCTGGTGTAGCCCATACAAAGCCTTGTCAAGCTTATACACGTGACAGGGACACTGTTTGTTCACAAACACGGTGGCTGTGAAACATAGATTTCTTCTTTTACTTCGTCGTAGAGAAACGCCGTCTTGACATCCATTTGATAGACCTTGAATCCCATGTAGGAGGCATATGCTAGAAAGATTCTGATCGCCTCCAGTCGAGCCATGGGAGCATACAATTCATCGTAGTCAAGGACTTCTATCTGTCTAAACCCTTGGACAACCAGTCTTGCTTTGTTTCTAACAATCACTCCGCTATCGTCTCTCTTATTGCGATAGACCCATCTAGTTCCGAGTGACTTCTTTCCAGCAGGTAGAGTAACTAACTTCCATACTTTTAGTTTCTCAAACTGATTCAACTCATCCTGCATCGCATCTACCCAGCTAGGTTCCAAAAGAGCCGCATCAGTTGTCTTTGGCTCGATTTGAGAGATGAAACAAGAAACAAACAGTTGTTGATAATTCCTGACTGACTTCTAGTCAACACTCCTACGTCTACTGGTCCAATCACATTTTCGATGGGATGATCACGCTGGACACTAGCAGGAATAGTAACTTCTGGTGCGGTTCCAGTTGGAGATACATTCGTTAAGTGATCAACTGCTACTGACTCAGTTTGGTTAGAGACTTGCTCTTCTTCTGCACCATTTGCGACAAACTCTTCAGGAATGGGACCATCAAACATGTCATTTTAATCAATGGGTGTGTCCTCCTCATCAGACGAGTCCAACCCCTCCCCTCCATCATTAAGAATGTCAGTATAATCCGGAGCCACTTGAATTTCAGGTGCAGATGTTGAAGATGAGACTGCAGGTGTGTGATCCCCCACATCTGTAGAATCCCCCTCAAATTCAACATCCCCCTTTTCTTCAGCATTATGAGGAACAATTGAGGGTCGAGCAATGACATTAGTTGTACCAGAAGTACCTGCATGAGTAACAGGAGGATCATCAAGACTATCAAAGGATTTGAATAAATAGGCATAATTATAAAGAGTAAATGGCCCATTTCCAGCGTCTCTCGGATTCTCTTCGAGCCACCGCACATCATAAGACTCAATGATTTGTCTAGTCTTCTTGTTGTACACTCTATATGTCGTCTTGTTTTCATGAGCAGCCTTCCCAGCATATCCAATGAAATAGCATTCATCTCCCCTAGCGTCAAACTTTGGTATGGATTCCAGGTGCAAAAGAGTACATGGACAACCGAAAGCTCTAAAGTGCCCCACGTATGGTTTCTCGCCAAACATTACTTCATGAGGCGTCTTCATGTGTGCTTTGTTAATAACAACTTTGTTTTGAACGTAGCACGCAGTGTTAATGGCCTCTTCCCAGAAGAAAACTGGAAGCTTCGAATCACAAAGCATAATGCGAGCTGCTTCAATCAGAGTTCTATTCCTTCTTTCAGCAACTCCATTTTGTTGAGGATTTCTAGCAGCACTGTACTGTCGAGCGATTCCCCTCTCGGCACAAAAGAAATTCAACTCAGCATTCTTGAATTCGGTTCCATTGTCGTTTCGAATCCCCTTCACTTTCTTGCCAATCTGATTCTCCATAAAGATTATAAATCTCTTGATTAATTCTGCACTCTCACTTTTGTTAACTAAGAAGAAAACCCAAGTAAAACGTGAGTAATCATCAGTAATTACAAGACAGTAAGACTTTCTAGACAGACTGAGCACATTCACTGTACCAAAGAGATCCATGTGAAGAAGTTGCATCACACTGTTAATAGTGTTTATAGTTTTGAGAAAGTGTGGTTTTCGATGTTGTTTACCCTTTGCACAAGAAACACATTTTTCAAAAGTTATGAAGTCTTTTTGCAGGTAGACCCCTTACCAACCCCATTTTTGCAAGACGATTTAGATTTTTCACATTAGAATGTCCTAAACGACGATGCCACAGCATAGCATTGTGCTCAGAGATTTTGGTAAACAAACAGGCAACATCTTCAGTGGGAGGTTTATTCATGTCAATGACATAAGCGTTGCCTTTTCGTTCAGATTTCAACAAAATCCATTCATCAGGAATGACCATTCCTGGTTTCAGAATAAGACAATGTTTATCACTAAAATGAGTTGAGTAACCGTTGTCGTAGATTTGAGCAACACTTAGCAGACTGTGCTTCAACTCAGGAACATAGTTGACATCTTTGAAACAGAGATCACCATTCTTGACTGTGCCTCTTTGTGTGATCTTTACTTTCTCGCCACCCGCAAAAGCAACATATCCTCCATTAAATTCTTCAAGATCAGAAAGTTGGGATAGATCGCCAGTCATATGCCTGGAACAGCCACTGTCAATGACCCAAAGTCGAATGACAGCCCTCCATAGTTGTTCCTGCACATTACACGGGTTTAGTTAGATTTTGGTACCCAAGCCATAGTTGTGGTGGGTACACCCTGTGCATCAAAGTACGTTACTTGCATCCAAATCAACTTTTCTTTAGAGTAGATAGGTTTATTATTGATGTACGATGATTTTGGAGAGTTGTTTGGAACATTATTCTTGGGTTTCCAAACTTGCCTATCACTCTCCAATTTCTTGGATGCTTTAGGTGAAGCAGAATTAGAGTTTGGAATGCAATTGTTTGATTTCATTTTCATTTGTTTAGCTTTGTTCCAATCTCCATCAGAAGGCTTCATTTTGGAGTTCAGCTTCCTAACAGGTTTAGATTTTGAAGTCTTTTCCTGTTTTGGATGCTTGACATTCCCTTTTGGAACCTTCTCATGCTCTCCCCTTTTGAGTTTATCATGACGATGCAAACAATTTCTTGCAATATGTCCAGCAATTCCACACGTGTAACATATTTTTCGTTTCACATGTGGTTTTGCTTCACATCCATCAGACTTTACAGAACCTGAGGGCTTGTGTGGTTCCTGAGATGAAAACAAGACAAGTTTAGATTTTTCTTTAAAAACAGAATGACACTTAGTTTGCTTGTTTGATCTTGATTTTGGAGGAACATATATAGCTTCATTTCCTCCTTTAGTCTGTTTTACCAAAAGATTTGTAGATTTATTAATTTTATTAGGCAAAATAACTGAATTCAAATCCACACAAATAGAACCAAAATAAATGTCAGAACATTCATCGCTCTTTAAAACAGAGCCCACACAATTCAAAGCATCAGAAGAAATTGAAATATTGTTTGACTTTTCAGAAATTAAAGAATTGTTTTTCTGAATTTTATTTTTCAAAACTTTAAATGCATCATCGTCCTCATCATCTCCATCTACCCAATCTTCAATAATTACTTGGTCTGCATTTGAAGCAACAGGGTTATTATAATTAATCTTCTCACAAACAGTGTCACTTGATGCTGCAAAATTGCTCTCAGCTTCTTGTGACACAATTGGTTTTGAAGAATCGGAATTGTTTTCTTTTGAACATTTAGCAGGGGGCTTCTGTGGTTGCATTACCATTCAACTCAACAGATGCTCCTGATGTTGTTTCTGATTCTTCTTTAATCGAGTTTGAATCAACAGTTCATTTGTTGATTCCACTGAAGCAACTGACTCTGAATTATCACAGTCAGTCTTTTCATAGGAGTTACTAGTTGAATCAGATGAAGCTATTGATTCAGCTTTAGATGCCTCTACTTCCTCAGGTGAAGCACTATTGACAATAGGTGATTCGCCCATTTCTGATTTCTCAGAAGTGGATGTTTCAGAAGCATCGCAAGATGTGTCAGATGACGAAGCAGATTCAACTTGTTTGCTCTTATTAAATTCTTTCATAAAATCAGTCAAACCTCTTAACATGGCAAACTCAATGTTATCCGCATTAACGCCAGATTCTTTTGTTTCAGGTTCTTTTGCAACGGATCTATTTTCAAAAGGTTGCTTTGACTCACATGATTCTTTTTCTTTCAACAATTGAAAATGTTTATCAACACTTGCGTTTTTATCAAAATTTAAGGTTTCAGTGTGATTTAAAACATTTTCTGATTTTACAAACGTTTGATTATAGGCCTGCTTCTCTAAGATGACTTCAGTATTGTCAGGCCTGGTGATTTTAATCTTTCGAGGCTTGACAGGCTCAGACTTTCTATCCTCTGGTTTTCCATATTCCATGTTAGGCAAATTGTCTATCTCCTCTTCAGTCATAGGAATTGAGGAATAGTTATGGTTGCATGGTGGGGGTATAGATACAAAACCCAACCCCTTATTCCTCATTTCCTTTTTGCTATACTGTAACTGTTGATTTATCATTTTCTCGACCTTTTCGCTTGAAACATCAAATTTCTTAAAATTAAATTCTGTATTTTCGAAAGTCGATTTTAAATCGTTTAATTCAACAGTTAATTTTTCAGATAGCTCCTTGAAGTGGAGATATCGACATTTCGCTTCGCTTAAATCACTATGTAACTTTCGAATGTCACGTTTTTGAGCCTCTACCATCTCTTTATACCCATCCAGTTTCTTTTTAACTTCGTAGCTACTGGATCTGGTATATTGGAGTTGCATAGTAAGCGATTCGGCCTGTTCCTTAAAACCTTTTACCTTCTCTTTACATTTTAAGGTACAACAAACATCATCTACACATACCTCAGCCTTAGAAGGAGTGTAGTCGTTCATTTGAGCCATGAAGGCATGATAAATCATTTCCTTAGCATCTTCAGTAGCCAAGTCAGCATCTTCTTTCACTTCTGCCATGAGAGCTTGATTTTGTTGGTACAAGGTGTCTGTAGTGATCTGCAAATCGTTCATCTGTTGGCTCCAGTCAAATCCTCCTCCTTCCTGAACCACCAATGCATTTCCAGGAGTTCCAACTGGTTCAGCAGCTTGAGTTCTAACAATAGTGTTTGAAGGTGAACCTTGAGTGGGACGAGTAACAGTGATGTTCGAAGTTGAAACAACGTTTAGAGCTGGTCGAGCTGCTGAACTAACAGTGACATTTGGATCAACTCTTTCCCTCTTTCGCTGTTTGCACTCTCTAGCATAGTGCCCAGGTTCATGAAAGTTGTAACATCGAAGCATAGCTGTAACGCCCCAAAACGTTTTAACCTAAGATTTGCAGCGGAAACTACATATCTAGAAATTTCCTTCATGATATTCTTTCTTTCATTTAAATACATTAATCTCTTTTATAATTTAATCCAAAAACTAACATACATGTCTCAATTAAGTGACTACGTATACACCCACATACAATCCGTGTCTTGACTCGATCTTCAACCGCGTACGCTTCTAGATGAAACATCCAAACATGTATAGCCTGCAGTCACCACATTCAAACACATTATTAGCAACCGGTGACATAATACAAAAATCTTAGCACAAGCATAATAGCGCGTCAACATTTCATGCTTTTTCTTATACTAGCCCCTTCATCCATCCACTCGATTACTCGCATCAGATTGTGGAGTCAACCTTCACATCCTTTGTTACCATGCCTATACTTCACATTAATTCTCAATAGAAAAACGATTAGTACATTAGCTTCCATTTACATGATCATGTCTTCAAATATACATAACTCATCTTATTCATTCAAGCATAATTTCATTACGTAAGTTCCCTTTCTTACCCAAACCAAAACGAATCTCTTTCTTAACCACTTCCAACCCATTCCATTAAAACTTAACTTACTACTTGCATCAATCCATATTTTCTTACATTGCATTCAACAATAATCACATATCATAAATACATTACCAAACTAAAGAGTAAGTTCGGAGTTCACTTACCTTGCGCGTCCGTATTCTCGTTTGCTTACTTGATTGAGTTTCCATAGCCCGTTAGCCTTCAAAGCTCCCATCCATCTTGACATGATTCCTATACACTCATGTCATTACATTCACATTCTTATTAGCATATATGCTCATACATATGAACAACCATATCAAATTCACATCTAACATACGACCCACTTGAAGCATACTCCACATCATTAATTCATTTAAACAAGCATAAGGTATACTCGACATCATCCCTAGATAATCTTCACATGAACTATATCTATTTACCCATTACTTGCATACAATTTCACTTGTTATTGTCTTTTAGACATTTCATCAAACACTTGGTGTGCGTACTACTTCCTAAGCATAATGTACAAGTGCTTTAAGCATGTTCTTCCTTATTTCATTTTATGAACCATTATATTCAAGCAAAATCTCACAATCATAAATTCCACATCAAGTTTATCTATTTTAGCCTATCATACAACACCCTATACATTACAAGATCACGCTATAACATCTTCAAATTCATCATGATCATCATCTTCACACTCATGCAATGGGTTTTATTCTAAATCACCCAATTACTTGAAATTATTCATAACACAAGTTCTATTTGGTGTTTCTAACACCTCTACATGCTTAATTTCATACAAATTCATGGATTGATCATAACCCACTTCAAACCAAAATCATCAAATCTGAATTTTAAGACATACCTTATGATCCCCTTGTGAAGGTGATCGTTAATTCATGTTCGGTTGTGAATTTGGACTTCATTCCACCCTTCAATTTGAAGATTTATCAAGAACAAGGGTTTGAACCCTTGTTCTTCTTCTTCCTGATCGCCCCACGCACACCCAGTGTGTGTGTGTGTGTGTTTTCCTTCATTTAATAAATCATGTTTCACTTTTAATGGTTTTGGTCCCTCCAATTTCGTTTCAATTAATAATGAGACTTACACTCATTATCTTGTTACTCATATACATGTCACCACTCGGTTAAATATTCCTAGTCAACTTTTATTTACGGTTTCGCTTTTACCCCAAACGGTATTTTACCCGATTCCTTTATATTAACCGAGTTTAAATTATCAATACCCATTTTGGGGTGTTACATTAGCCTTATTCCAACCAATCTCACCATCAAGTTTGTCCCAGTTGCCTTTACCGGTTTTCTTCACGAAATCTCTGGCACGAAACACTGCCATGGCCATTTGCCAAGTGATATCCATTTCTTCAACATCATCAGGATGGACTTCCAATAATTCAGCAGAGTCGATGTTGTTCTTTACCCTTCCAGCAATAAAAGCATGATAACAGTTCATGACCCATGTCATAAAAGCCATAGCTTGTTCGAAATCCTTTGAAGTAGCAACTGAGGAGTTTGTAGCCGCAAAAGCAGTGGTAATATTCGAAAGAAATTGTGTGGTGTGAGAGCATATGGATTCGTGGGCTGTGCAGCAGACAGAGTTTGGTTAACGTGTTGAGTAGCAGCGGGAAAGTAGCCAGATTGGTTAACAAAAGTTCCAAAATTAACAGGAAGCGGCACAGTAGAAGGTCCTGTAAGTGAGCTCATTCCTTGCTGAGACATCAAGGCGCTGTTGGTCAACACACCTGCATTGTTGTAGCTTGCAGTATGGTTGTAGAGCCTTTGTTTGTCATCCATTTCATAAGACTTTAGCAAAGAAATCAGCTCAGAGAGAGTCATTCTAGCTAAGTCCCTGGTTCTTTTGATGAGAGTTACATTGGTATCCCAATTTCTTGGAAGAGCATTTAGCAGTTTCTTGTTAGTAACAGACTTTTCAAGGCTGATATCATGAGTTTTCATATCACTGACCAAGGCAACAAATCTTTGGATTTGATTTTCCAAAGTTTCCCCTGGGAAGTGATTGAATAAGTTGAACTTCTGGGTAAGCATTTCCCTCCGACTTTCCTTCATCTCTTCATTTCCCTCAGAGATAGCCAGCAGAGCATCCCACATTTCCTTACCAGTTTTGCAGTCATGAACTCCAATGTCAACTTCTGGTGCAAGAGTAGAGTGCAGCATAGCAAGAGCCTTGTTGTCAATATCTTGCTTTTCCCGATCTTCGTCAGTAAATAGAGCCTCGGGCTTAGGAGCAGTTGTTCCCTCATCATCATTCACAACATAGGTAATCACATTAGGTCCGTTGCAAATGGACCTCCATGCCTTTGGATCCTGGATCCTCATGTATTGAATGAACCTGAACTTCCATTCAGAAAAGGATCCCCCCAGACATCAGCCTAGGAACCCTGTTATTAGTTCCAATAATGTTATCTAGGTCCTGGTTAATAGCAGCAGTTTCAGTCAATCCTAATTGATGAGTTTGAGCCATTTCTGAAAAAAACAATTGAACTTGTGAGTAACACGTAATATTAAATGTAAAAAACCACTTGAATATAACTAATGATTACAATACAGTTCAAACAATAATTCAGATGATTCAAAATATAATTTAAGATTCAACAGTTCAGTAGAAACAGTCCACGAGCTCAAACAGTCCAGTCCACGTGAATAGATCCAATCCCAGTCGCACAAGATGAATCGCACAAGACACCTTCTAGTTGAACCTTTGTCAATCGCACAAGTTACTTTGACCCCTTTGATTGCACAAGACCGATCGCACAAGTTGAATCGTACAAGACTTCTTCAGTTGAACCCTTTGTCAATCGCACAAGATGTTATGACCCCTTTCAATGTGAACCTCTCGTGTCACACAAGAAGTCCAGTCGCACAAGATCACTAACAGCAGTTCAACACCAAACAGTGGATCGCACAAGACTTTCTTAGTCGCACAAGAGCTCCTCGATCGCACAAGATTTAAAGCTTGGGCCTGAATCCTTAATAGCCCAGAAAATTGTGATCGCACAACCCAAAGCAAATCGCACAAGAAGTGTTGTTGGGCCTCAGTATTTTAAAAGCCCAAGACACCAATCGTACAAGCCTTTCAATCACACAAGCTGAGATTTGGAATGATAATCTTGCCAATTTTCAACTAAAATCCCGAAAGATTTGGTGATTTAATTTTCGAATCTGTTCGATTATTCCTGCAACAACTTTCCAAAAAATTCTGCAAACACAGTCAACTTGCACAAAAATAGATCAAACCCCCAAATTTTCAGAAATTTTGATGAATACTTTGAAGAAATCGAAGCACAAGAACCCATAAATTTTTAAGATCTTCAAAAACTTTCAGCCAAAAATTATATGTATACCTAAAATTCTTTCAGTTTTAACTAGCCAAAATTTTAATCTCAAAAATCAATAACTGAATTTCAATTTTTATATCCAAAGCAATTGGTTATTCACGAGAATTTTAACCAAACAGATCAACTTTTCAGATCAAAACAGCCCTTTTGTTTCAAGTAATTTAACTTTGATTTTGAAAAGACAGAAAAACCACGTTAAAGTCAGTGTTTGTGCTGCAACTTGGGTTGATATTTAGATGCAAATAAACAATTTTTCAGCAAGAAAAGTAGACAACTCCAATTCTTAATAACCCAACAAACAGTCGACAAGCAAGAAATCTATAAAATAAAACTGAAACAAACAAAAATCAGACCTTTCTTGTCGAGCTTGAACACGATCAGCAGCAAAAACAGCCTTCAATCTTCAAGATATCCGATCCAACCGAGCCTTCGTGAGACTACTTAGGCTCTAATACCAACTGTAAGTCCATAATCACTACAATCGGATATCAAACACCAAACAAGTAGTGGAAATACAAGTGAGATGTGAAAGATTGAAAGGCAAAATGTATTGATTCAAGCACACAAGAACACACGATTACAGTGAATCGTCTGGTATCCTTGGTCGCACAAAAGCAAAAGTTTCAATGAGAATCAACAACCTACATCGACTATGGATTCCCTATTTATACTAACATAGGAGATCCATGTACATTGGGCCAAGCCCATACCCCAAAGACCACAAAACAACTAAGCAAACCCACTATACATATCGAGCCCAAAACACACTAGATAGCCCAAGACAGACGCAAACCTATACTAGTTAGTACCCTTACAGGGACAGAAAACCCGTGGTATTTGTATTTAGTTTGGCAGCGGAAGTATTAACAGGATCATTTAAACTTAAAAGTGCCCAATTATTTTATTTTACAATCTGGGAATAACATCCATAATTTACAATAAAGGTGATTTTACTGGGAAATCCCTATTTTACAAAAACATATTTATTTATTTTATTGAGCCACTTCTTCAAGCTTGTAGTGCTATACGGCACTTTTCCTGGATCACAGCAGATCACCTGAAACATGTTTAAAAAGGTTTTATCAGCGGGGAAATACTTGCGAGTCATTCAATTTGCACAAAAGATGCATTGTTACAAAATTTACAGCATTAAGGGTTTTTATATTTGCCCCTATCACTTAATTATCTCGTTCAGCTGTCACTCGACCGAATCTATGACCGTGGACATATCACTAATTAGGCTCGCCCACCTAAAGTGATAAATCGTTAGTAGTAATGTGCACAAAACCCCCACATACTGCCAGTAATTAAAGATTAGCAAAGACTTAATCACTGCAAATATAACT
Organism: Helianthus annuus; assembly: GCF_002127325.2. NCBI lineage: Eukaryota > Viridiplantae > Streptophyta > Magnoliopsida > Asterales > Asteraceae > Helianthus > Helianthus annuus. The sequence continues at coordinate 145,498,623 of NC_035448.2, forward strand.
GGAAAACATTTAGGGTTTTGTAAAGCAATTTGATAAAAAGAGAATGACTCACAAACGGTGAGAAAAGAGAATGGACTCACATTGCAAGTTTAACTGGATAAAACCTTGCCTACTGATTTAGTCTTGTAACCTAGGTAAATAACAATGCACACGAAAGTAGGTCAGTAACTTAATACAATATTTACGATAAGCTCACGAAATCTAAACCCTCACGATGATTGACAAAGTATAGCCCGTATTCGGGCAGCACTTAAACATCCATCGGATCGGTTACAATCGATCGGACATTGTATCATAGTAGTGATCGAGTTATTACCCTGTTGTCGCAGCAGAGATTCATGTTTGTGTGTGTTTTTGAACGAAAAAGTGAATAACTCAACGTAGGAAACGAATTTTAACGTCGAACCAACGTTGCCATACAAGTGCCAAACCCCTGCCTTTTATACTGAAAAATGGTCTCCCCCGCGTGGCGCGCCAGACCCACCTGGTCCTGGCGCGTGGCGCGACGGGTCCACTTTTAGGCTAGGGTAGCCTCATGTCTAACTTAGCCCTAGTGAGTCAACATTCGATGAATTTTGAATTTTACAGCAAACTCTGAAGATAATCGTCAATTAGGGAATACCCCCCTTGAGTTTTAGGGGCCCTGATCCTAGTTCCAGTTGTTCTGAAATTTTTAGGGGTCATGTAATATTACTTGGGGGTCTCAATTAGAGTTTCCTATTGGACATAATAAAATAAGAAATAATAATTTTGACGAGAGTTGTTACAGTTCTGTTGCTTAGCACGTAGTCACGATGTCTCGAGAAAACGCAAACCATCAAAACAACCAAGTGAAGAAGACGATCAGGTCGTCTGGGACGGATTGCCGTCCGATCGGATTGCCACCCGACTGGACAGGCACCCGATCGGCTTACACCTTGGGTCCCACACTTAACTTTTATTTCAACATTGGAGATTTTGAACATTGAACGGATTGCCGTCCGATCGGATTGCCACCCGATCGGATTACCACCCGACTATTTGATGTTTGGACTTCAACACTTAAACAATTTTTCAACATGTTCAATGCAAAATGAGTTCCAAACGGATTTCCACCCGATTGGATTGCAATCCGATCGAGTGACAAACTGCTGTGAACTTGTTCTCACTAGAGTGTCCTACCAATCGGATTGTCGCCCGATCGGACCGCCGTTCGATCGACCGACCTGAAAGGGTAGAGATACTTCTGTTTTCAAAATGCTACAACGAAAACTTCAAAGCACAAGCCATCATACACAAACACATCCATCCCAAACGAGGTAACAATCCAATCGAATGGTCACCCAATCGGATGACCATCCGAACGGATTGTCACCCGATCGACCAGCCATCCGATCGGATTGCCGTCCGATCAGATTACCGTCCGATCCACTGATACTTTACTCCGCTTTACGCGTCACTTATCATTTATACTATCGTTCTGATCAGGCTAATCTTGCTCTAAGCGCTCCCTTCAATCCATCATCGTTGTGAGTATACTCGAACCCTTTTTTCTTTACGCACTTTTGGGTGTTACATACGTTACTTATTATAAATCACATCGAACACACTACGCAATACTTTAAACGCTAACCGTTACCGCATGTTATACGTGACTTAATGAATGCTTGTTTGTTATGTTTACACATGGATTGTTGTCTACCTGCCTTAGCAACGATAGTACTATAGTTTGGACTCAGCACCTGTTCACTCAGGGGTTGTTAAGGACAATTAATTACATGGCTCACAGTGGTGAGTGTGTATTACGAACTGCCTTGGGCAGTCAACCCACAGTCATTGGTATTGATATGATCATGTCGATAACATACGTGATTCATTTCACACTGTGTACGTGCTGGTTATGCGTAAACGATTTCGAACTCTATTATATCTATTAAACTTGTATGCTCACCTTTACACTATGTGTATTGACTTTTACTTTAACGTATGTGGCAAGTGCTTAAGATGTTGTATTGCTTGGCTTGCTATGAAATCGAGGCTAGGAAAGGTCTAGAGACAAATAAACGAATTGTCTGTATTTGAAATCTGAGTTGTCGGAACAGAACAATTTGACTAGATTTTGTCTGTAATAATTATATTACTTTTTATGTCATGGTATGGGACGTGATGCTTTAAATAATTGGTAATTATAGTTGTTATGAAACTTCTGGACAATCTGTTTCGCTCAGTGCCACGCCCCGATGTTTCCACCATTGGTTGGGGTGTGACAAGCCTAAACCCTAGCTAGAGGGTGTGCCGGCCTGCGACGGGCGACACCTATGTGTGTTCCGGGGCGCGAGGGCCTCCAAAAAGAACTATGAATTGAGCTTTTGAGCCACAGTCTCAACTCGTTCAAATCTTTCTTTATCTCTACAAATTCTGAACAAAAATATTAGTTATAATACCCGTAATATCACGAAGCTCTGCCCCGTTGTAAGTGTTTTAACCTATGATCACTGATTCGATACTCTGTCCGATCGATCTTGAACCCAGCAACTGATGCCAAAGTGCTGCCTAATAAAGGCTATGCTTTGTAAACTAAGTTGTGGTTCTGTCTCGTGATGTATTGATAAAGTTGAATTGGGTTACTATACTAACACACGTGCATTGTATATTTTTAATAGGAACTCAAGAAATTAATCAGAAAATATCACTAGGAAGCTTATAGAAAATCTAAGTTTACAAAGTGAGTCATTCTCTCTTTTTACCAAATTACTTTGCAAAACCTCAAATGTTTTTCAGTTATACTTACAGGGATTAAGTCTTTGTATTCTATAATTATTACCAATAGTTGGGGTTTTGTATACATTAGTAGTTCATAGTCACCAAGGGTGTGACAGGAACCGTTACTGTTGGGTTACAGGACCCAAAGTAATATGACCACAAGCATAGGGGAATGTCCCCAGTCGCATACTGTGTTGAATAATTGATAGAAATATACACTGTAATTTCCCATAATACTGTAAAGTTATAACAAATTGCCTATTCATAAAATGGAATGAACTCGCCAATATTTCTTGCTGATAAAATATTTTTAAACGCATTTCAAGTAACTTGATGTAAAGCTATTAAAAGCCAGCTAGGTAGCACTGAAAGCTTAAAAAAAGTGGCTATAAGTTACCTAAATAAAAGAAGAAGTTTATGTTTTCAGCAACTAGGGTTTATCCCTATATAGACATCATAAATAAATTATGGGTTTTAACCTATTTGTTTAATATAAAAAGTTTGGTGTTTTACAAACTCTGAAGTTATTTCCTAACTACGATCCTGATGTTTTAATTCCGCTGCAAATTTAATAAACACCGATACCACCGGCTCGCGCTCGCGGCACCCGCTCTCGAGGAGGGGTCGGGGGCTGCGACAGAAGGTGGTATCAGAGCCACTGGTTTAAGCCATTTAGTTGTTATTTTTATACCTAAATATTAAACAATTGTGTTAGGAAATTTATATAACTTCTGTGTTATTCTGTGTAAATACATCTTAATATTTATATTATGATTTTATGTTATCTTTGACGATTTTTGAGTTCACAGTATGAGTGATCAGAATACGTCAGACACTTATCGTCACCTGTCCCATTCTCCAATGGATGAAGGACCATCTGATTCAGCATCTGGATATGTAGCTGATTCCGAGGAACCTTTTATTTTTAGAGCTAAATCTAAGGAAGCTTTTCCGCCTACGAAAAGAGGACGATTTAGTAAAGAGAAAAAGGAGAGGAGAAAAAGAATAAGGAAAATCCAACAATAAGGAACAATAACAATAGCTGAGGAACTGCCACCTCTATGGGAGGAACTGGATAGGAGACTTGCCAATCTAGATATGTTCCAAACCGCAGAAAATATTCTCGATCTTAACTGTGTAGTAGCACCTGAACCACAACTTTTACCTCTATACCCAGAACAACTAATAGCACATGTGCCAATGTACCCAGAACAAAACCAAGAAAATCAGTTACCAATCCCAGCTTTCAACCCAAACGAAATACCTAGGTTACCAACACCACACCCATTAGAACAATGGTGGACCAATGAATGGGCATTTCAAGATCAGATGAATGGCCCATATCCCTACATGCCATACGGAGAACCCGAACCAGTTTACAACAAGCACATACTGGCCCAAATGCCACCCATGAATCAGGAAAACGTAGCAGAACTTCGCCACTATGGTGAAGATTTGAATGAGGAAGGAAATAGGATAAGCCGTATCGGAGAGAATCTCGTCTGGAAATACGACGAGAGAGAGAGATGCAGTATTAGAAAACCACCGCCTAATATACGATATATGTGTATTTTCTTTTAAATTGATAAAAATAATAATAATAATAATAATAATAATAATAATAATATATAATCCACTAAAAATATATACTATATATCTCATGTAACGATGCATAATTACTAACCTTTAGAATTTCAGTTGTTTGTACTAGATGCATATATATGAAAAAGAGTAAATGTCGCAATGCTCGACGATTTTGGTTCAATATGCTTGAGTATTTGTTGTTTAATTTATTCTATGATATTAATACCTGATAATGTTTATAATTCAGATGTCAAATAAAGTAAATCAGGAATTCCAGAATAATAATGATAATGGGAACCAAGTGGATAAAAGTGCTATAGAACACATAGTAGCTCAAGGAATCATAGATGACATGCCATTTATTATCAACACTCTTAATAAAAAGGCAGAAAATAGTAATACCATAATTGGTAGTAAACGTACTCACGATGAACCAAGTCATAGTGTGATTGGAGACTACTGACTTCTCATCAAAGCTCCAATTCCAAAAAGAAAGAGAACTATCTCACATGGTTGTTCTTACAAGGAATTCTTATCCTGCAAACCAATAGAATTCTCCAACAATGAAGGAGCCATTTCAGCTTTGCACTGGATTGAAAAGACTGAAGCAGTCTTAAAAATAAGAAAGTGTGCAGATGAGGATAAAATCATGTATGCTTCTAATCTTTTCAAGGATGGAGCATTAGAGTGGTGGAATACCATTCTACAATCAAGAGGAAGTGACAGGGTTTACAATATGGAATGGAACAACTTTAAGGAAATAGTTGAAAGGAAGTTTTGTCCTCCTCATGAAAAGGAACATATTGCTAATAAATTCTTAAACCATAGAATAATTGGGGTAAATTGCAGAGAATATACTACCACAATCTTTGAATATGCTAGGATAGTACCAACACTAGCCTCGCCAGAACCAATATTAATCTCCCATTATATCTGGGGATTAATCAGTGAGATCAGATATATAGTCAAGGCAGCTAGGCCACAAACAATAAAAGTAGTGAAACTTGCTAACACTCTGACAGATGGATTGGTACGTACGCAAGAAGAAAACCAGAAAAAGAATCTAGCTTCAAGGATTACCCAGGAACTACGTTATGGTAATTCCTATTACGGGAAGGAAACAGGTTCATCTTCTTCACCATACTGTAAGTCCTGTAAAAAGAAACATACATAAAGATGCCGAGTATTCTGCAACTTTTGCAAGATACCAGGACATAAAGAAGAAGACTGTAGGAAGAAAATTAATGCCAAACTATGCTATAAGTGTGGAGAAGCTGGCCATATCAAGGTTAACTGCCCAAAACTAACTCCAGCAGTAGACAACAAAGCAAAGGCCACAGAAGGCCCCAAGAAGAATGCCAGAGCATTCGTACTGACAGCCGAAGAAGCTAAGATGATCCCTGATGTGATTGTCGGTACGTTTTTAGTTAATGATGTTTATGCTAAAGTATTATTTGACTATTGTGCAAACCAAAGTTTTATAAATACTTCTTTCTGCAAACTTGTCAATCAACCATTAACTAAACTTCACCAAGACTGTCTGGTGGAGACGGCAAATGGGAATTCTATCAAAATAAGCGAAATCCTTCAGGAAGTAAAGATAGAAATTTTAAGTCATAAATTTATTGCTAACCTCTTACCAATGGATCTAGCCAGATTCGATGTCGTATTAGGAATGGATTGGTTGGTAGCCAATCATGCACGAATTTTGTGTGATCAAAAGTCTGTATAAGTTTATACGCCAATTGGCAAAATGATCACAATTAAAGGAAACAAGCCGACAAGGTCAACAAAGTTCATTTCCGTAATGAAAGCTACAAGCTTCTCATGAAAAGGAGGAATAGTGTATATGATTTCAGTAATCATTAACACGAAAGGAAAAGAATTAAAAGATATTCCCGTAGTATCTAAATTCTCAGATGTCTATCCAGAAGAATTACCTGGATTACCGCCAGACCGCGAGGTTGAATTTAGAATTCACCTGTTACCAGGAACTGTACCGATTGCCAAAGCACCTTGTCGTCTAGCACCAACAGAGATGCAGGAACTAAAGAAACAGTTAGACGAATTACTCGAAAAAGGTTTTATACAGCCTAGTTCATCACCATGGGGAGCACCGGTGTTATTTGTCAAGAAGAAAAATGGATCGATGCATATGTGCATTGATTACAAAGAATTGAATAAGGTTACGATTAAAAATCGGTACCCACTAGCGAGAATCGATGATCTATTCGATCAACTTCAAGGAGCCCGATTCTTTTCTAAGATCGACTTACGCTTAAGATATCATCAACTGAAGGTACAGGAAGAGGACATTCCTAAAACTGCTTTCAGAACAAGGTACGGTCATTATGAATTTACAGTCATGCCATTTGGTTTAACCAATGCCCCAGCCAAACTTATGGACATGATGAACATGATATGTAAACCATACCTGGATAAATTCATAATTGTATTCATAGATGATATACTAATTTACTCCAGAAGTAAGGAAGAGCATGCGGAACATTTACACATACTTCTGACATTGTTAAGAAAAGAGAAGCTTTATGCTAAATTCTCATAATGTGAATTTTGGTTGCAAGAAGTGCAATTTCTTGGACACTTAGTTAATCATGAAGGAATTCATGTGGACCCTACAAAGATCGAAGCTATTACTAAATGGAAAGTCCCTGAATCACCAATAGAAGTAAGAAGTTTTCTTGGATTGGCAGAATATTATAGACGATTATTCAAGATTTTTCTAGAATAGCCATTCCATTAACCAAACTAACTTGCAAGTCAGTTAAGTTTGAATGGGGACCAAAACAAGAAGATGCATTCAAGGTTTTGAAGCAAAGATTAACAAACGCACCAATACGTGCTTTACCAGAAGGAACTGAAGACTTTATAGTATATTGTGATGCATCTAAATTAGGATTGGGATGTGTGTTGATGCAACGTCAAAAGATAATTGCTTATGCCTCCAGACAACTTAAGAAGCCTGAAGAGAATTATACAACTTATGATCTAGAATTAGGAGCAATAATTTTTGCCCTTAAGATTTGGAGGCATTATCTCTACGGTAATAAGTTCATTGTCTTCACAGATCATAAGAGTTTAAAATATGTGTTCGGGCGAAAGGAATTAAATATGAGGCAAAGACGTTGGATGGAAATCCTTAGTGATTATGATTGTGATATCCAGTATAATGTAGGAAAAGCTAATGTAGTAGCTGATGCCTTAAGTCGAAAGTACCATGAGAAGCCAAAAAGGGTACACGCTCTCAGATTAAACCAATAATTAGATTTAAATGAACAAATTAAAAAGATACAGGAAACAACAATCAAAGATGATGCTGAAGGCTTAAAAGGAATGATTAAAGAATTAGAAAAAGAAACAGATGGAATTTGGAGATTCCATAAGAAAAGAATTTGGATACCTATTCAAGGAAACCTACGCAATCCAATTCTAGAAGAATCTCATAAATCTAAGTATACGATGCATCCTGGAAGTGACAAGATGTATCAAGACTTAAGGAAAAAATTCTGGTGGATAGGATTGAAGAAGGATATAGCGAATTATGTTGCTAAATGTTTAACATGTTCACAGGTTAAAGCTGAACATCATAAACCTTCAGGATTACTTCAGCAATTGGAAATGCCAATTTGGAAATGAGAAGTGATAACATTGGATTTTGTTACCAAATTACCCAAAAGATGAAAAGGTAATGACACAATCTGGGTGATTGTAGACAGATTGATTAAATCTGCCCATTTCTTACCAATGAAAGAAACTTTCGGTATGGAACAATTAGTTAAGCTATATGTAAATGAAATAGTTTCATTACATGGGATTCCTTTATCTATTGTGTCTGACAGAGATAGTCGTTTTACTTCTCATTTTTGGACAAGTTTTCAAAAAGCAATGGGAACCAGATTAAATTTAAGTACAGTTTATAACCCTCAAACAGATGGACAAAGTGAAAGGACAATTCAAACTATGGAAGATATGCTTAGAGCCTGTGTAATAGATTTTGGAGGAAATTGGGATGAACACTTACCTTTAATAGAATTTTCTTACAACAACAGCTATCATACAAGCATCAATGCTGCACCTTTTGAAGCACTATATGGACGGAAATGCCAAACACCAGTATGTTGGGCAGAATTGGAGAAAAGCAACTGTCAGGACCTTGGATTGTACAAGAAACAACTGACAAAATTATTCAAGTTAAGGGAAGACTAAAACAACTGACGCAAACCGTTAGAATTTCAAGTTGGAGACAAGGTACTGTTGAAAGTCTCACCATGGAAAGGAGTTGTTAGATTTAGAAAGAGAGGAAAGCTAAGCCCAAGGTATGTTGGACCTTTTGAAATTATCAAATGAATAGGGCCAGTAGCTTATCAGTTACAGTTGCCAGAAGAAATGGCAGGAGTACATGATGTATTTCATATATGTAACCTCAAGAAATGTTTTGCTGATGAATCATTGGTAATACCTCTTCATGACATAGAGGTAAACGAAAAAATTAAGTTTGTAGAAAAGTCGATACAGATTGAAGATCGAAAGATCAAGAATCTCAAACACAAGAGATTAGTTCTAGTCAAACTGAAATGAGATTCGAAGAGAGGACCAGAGTAAACGTGGGAACTAGAATCTGAAATGAAAAGGAAATATCCTTACCTATTTCCAGTGAATCTCGAGGACAAGATTTAAAACAAGGTAGGGAGGATATAACAACCCTCAAAAATACCTTAAAACATCCCGTAATCGAAAAACCGAGCCTACGTATAATTATTTTAATTGAAAAATGAATAAAATAATATTTAAGTGCCTGTCGCGGCCCGCGACATACTGAAGGGGAATCCTTCGCGGGGCGCGACGGCCCCTAACTTGCCGGTCACTCTTTGGGACACGTGTCGTGTAACGTGTCAAGCCTACAGGTGTGACTAGTCAACCCTAAACCCTAGATAGAGGGTGTGTCGGCCCGCGACGGGCGAAACCTATGTGTGTCGCGGGGCGCGAGGGACTCCAAAAACAACTATAAATAGAGCTTTCGAGCCACAGTCTCAACTCGTTCAAATCTTTCTTTCTCTACAAATTATGAACGAAAATATTAGTTATAATACCCATAATATGACGAAGCTCTGCCCCGTTGTAAGTGTTTTAACCTCTGATCACTGATTCGATACTCTGTCTGATCGATCTTGAACCCAGCAACTGATGCCAAAGCGCTGCCTGATAAAGGCCATGGTTTGTAAACTAAGTTGCGGTTCTGTCTCGTGACGTATTGATAAAGTTGAATTGGGTTATTATACTAATACGCGTGCATTGTATATTTTTAATAGGAACTCAAGAAATTAATCAGAAAATATCACCAGGAAGCTTATAGAAAACCTAAGTTTACAAAGTGAGTCATTCTCTCTTTTTACCAAATTACTTTGCAAAACCTCAAATGTTTTTCAGTTATACTTACAGTGATTAAGTCTTTGTAATCTATAATTATTACCAGTAGTTAGGGTTTTGTATACATTACTAGTCCACAGTCACCAAGGGTGTGACAGGAACCGTTACTGTTGGGTGACAGGACCCAAAGTAATATGACCACAAGCACAGGAAAATGTCCCCAGTCGCATACCGTGTTGAATAATTGATAGAAATATACACTGTAATTCCCCATAATACTGTAAAGTTATAACAAATTGCCTATTCATAAAATGGAATGAACTCACCAGTATTTCTTGCTGATAATATATTTTTAAACGCATTTCTAGTAACTTGATATAAAGTTATTAGAAGCCAGCTAGAGAGCACTGAAGGCTTAAAAAAGTGGCTATAAGTTACCTAAATAAAAGAAGAAGTTTATGTTTTCAGCAACTAGGGTTTATCCCTATAAAGACATTATAAATAAATTATGGGTTTTAACCCATTTGTTTAATATAAAAAGTTTGGTGTTTTGCAAACTCTGAATTTATTTTCTAACTACGGTCCTGATGTTTTAATTCCGCTGCAAATTTAATAAACACCGATACCACCGACTCGCGCTCGCGGCGCCCGCTCCCGGGGACGTGTCGGGGGCTACGACATGTTAGTTTTGACTGATGCAAGTTTTTTTTCGCGCTGACGTAAAATTTTACAGTTGATAACTATTTTTTATCAGGGCGTAAAAAAAACTTGAATCAGTCAAAACTAGCGACTCGACAATTTTTTTTTACTTTTTTTACAAATGTATTTATAATGTTTTCATCTACGTTTGTGCAAAAAAATTTTGGCCCAGCTCACGCCGGATCAAAAAGTTCTCACGGTTTTCACAACTCGTAGTGTTCTCATTTTAACTCATCCCTATATATATATATATATATATAGGGTCGGGATTTAGAGAAAACGCTCAAAAGTATGAGAACGGTGAGAACGCTTATCGATCGTCCGATCAAAACAATCTATGGACTAGATTGGCGCGGTGGCATTTTCGTAAATAACATCAATTTTATTACGTGGACGCGATTCATTAAGGGTAAAAGCGTCTTTTGACTAATCCAAACAAAACGCCATCTCATAAAATAAAACGCCAAAACAAAAATCACACAACATTCTGCTAAAACGCCATTAGATATAAAACGCCAAACTTAATTATAGTAAAATCCCGCCTAAAAAAACCGTCAAAAAATCCTATATATACAACAACTCAGACATTCAATTAAAAACACACAAACAAAAACCCTAAACGCCATATTTAATATATACCATTAGACTGATAAACGCCAGAAACCCCAAACATCAAATATATTGCTGTTAATAAAAGTGTAGCTGTATAATTGTCAGTTATATTTCTTAACTGAGGATTGACAATGTTATCCAACCCCATACAACAACACTTTATTGATTTTAGCATGATCAAATTTACAGTTTTAAGATGGTTTATTTTGTAGCCTTCTTTTTATCGGTAAAACGCCAAAAAATATAACATTTTGTTTGAAAGAGTGTAAAATCAATAACATTTTTGCTGCATGAGATGGACAAAAATTATAGAAAAAAAGGCTGATTTCATACGAAAGTCGAAACAGCCAGTGAAGATGCTTCAAAAGAAGAAAAAAGACTGGTGACAGTGAAGATTTGAAGATCAATATTTATTTTGTTTAATTTTATTTTTCAATTGATTGTTATTTAATAAACAACGCCATATCTAATAAAAACGCCAAAAAAGGCAAATTTCTTACACCTTTGGCGTTTATCAAACCATCATAAATTGACTTTGGATAAGTATTATAAAAAAAACTTTTTTTATGTATTCTTCTTTTTTTATTTTCCTTTTCAGTTGATTGTTGTATATAATAAAACGCCATATATAATAAAAACGCTAAAACAGCCAAAATGCTTGTTTAAACGATATCATCCGGTTAAAACGCCCCACCAAAAACTCCCAAACTATAATAAAATTAGTTTAAAAAAGTATTATAAAAAACACAAAAAAAAATAAAAAACAAATTTGAAAATGTAACTAGAAACAGTAACTTCAAATCAGAAAAACTGAAGATATGTTAAATTTATTATATTAGAATCTAAAACGCCAAACTTGAAAGATGGGACGTGTTACAGACTTCAGAGATAAAGCTTGTCAAAAACAATAATTACAAACAGTAACTGAAAAGACGAATACTTTATTATAATAATGCACCGCCTAACTTACGCGCCAAAAAGAGATCCTATAAAATTATACATCTCAGCAACTTCCATTTGATCAAACAAAAAAAAAACAACCGCCAATACTATTAAAATACCACTCACTGTAAAACGCCAAAAAAATCAAGATGGCTAATATGCTTACTTGGATATTCAGTATTTTTATTCGTCAAGTTTCACTGAATGAATTGTTAGGGAGGCAAGTAACTCAGTAAGATTTTGCTGCATGAGATGGACAAAAATTCAAGAAAAAGATACTAATGCCAGTCATATGGCATTTTGTATTTTTTTTGTTCTTGAAGAAGGCTTGGATGAGGAGAAGAGATCAATGACACTGAAGAGTGGGATGATGATAAAGATGAAGATCAACATGAAGAAAAAAACGAAAAACCCACCCACACGCCATAGATCTATGTCCCCAAACATCCAGAAAATAAGCCACTACAACAGACGAGCAGGCAAAATAATCAAATCGATGGGTTTGTTAAGTTTTACATAAAACGCCATATTTTGGTGTCAGTTCTTGTACTATTAAAGAACAGGGAGGCTGATGACAGTGAATATTGTGAAGAGAGATCCGATTAGCATTTTTAATTTATTTTCTTCGCTTGTATTTTTTTTTACTGTGGCTGAAATATAATCCAACAATTGTAAAATGCCAAGATAACCCAAACGCCAAAATGTTTATAAAAAAATAATAGAACAATGAGCCATCTTGTTTAAAACCCCTTCAAAAACGCCATTCAAATAGATTTCCTACCCCCTGGGCTCCAATGGCATACGTTGTGAATAAACGCCATAAATGCCAAAATGTTGATACAATGAAACCATTATATGCCATTAATTATTGAATTTGGATAACGCCAAAAATCTTAAAAACCAAAAATTAAAACAACATTGGGAAAAAGCGGGACTGTAAAAGCAGAAGATGAAAGGACAAAAGAGTCCCTCCGCCCTTTTCTAAGCGGCGTGACACGTGTTGGGTCAGGAAGCGTTCTCACCGTTCTCACACTTTTGATCGTTTTCTCCCGATCTCGTTTATATATATATATATATATATATATATATATATATATATATATATATATATATAGGGGATGGTTCAAATGAAAACCACTTTTATTGTGAAAACTCGAAAACTAACTAAAAAGCCTAAAAAAACCTAAAAAACATACAAATTTTTTTTTTTTTTTACAATTTTTTTTAGAAAAATCGCTACTTTTTATAAATGGAAAAAAAATTTCAAAAAAAAAAAAAAAAATTTTTTTTGGTTGTACTGCACATGTGCACTAATACGGAAAGCCTAAACCACTTAACCCACCCCCCACCGACACCCCCCAAAAACCTAACCCCCCCCCCCCCAAAAAAAAAAAAAAAAAACCTAAATTCACCCTCCCACCAAAAGCCTAACCCCCCCTCCCCCCAAAAACCTAAACCCCCCCACCCCCACCCTCCCGAAAACCTAAAACTAAACCCTAAACATAAACCCGAAAAAAACCTAACCCCCCCACCCCCACCCCCCAAAAACCTAAACCCCCTCCCCCCCCCCCCCCACACCCAAAAACCTAATCCTAATCCTAAACCTCCAAAAAAACTAACCCTAAAAGCTAAACTAGAATCAAAAAGCTAATTTTAAGCATGTAATGTACATTGTAGTACATGTTATATTGCACATGTGCACTACTATAATAATAGTATTGAAAACAAGACGACACCATAAATATTTTTTTATGTCATAAAAAATATGCTCGAATATACTTGAATGAAAGATAAGAAAATTTGTGATCTTATGGTGCCATTTTTGTTTTAAAATGATAACGTATGGAGAAATGGGAAATGTTTGAAAAGTTATATATTTTTTGTTCCAATTTTACCCCTCCTTCATTAAAAGTCTTCCCCCCTCCTTTTTAGTGGGTTTTAGTTAGTTTTCTAGTTTTCACAATAACTAGTGGTTTTCATTTGAACCTTCCCCTATATATATATATATATATATATATATATATATATATATATATATATATATATATATATATATATATATATATATATATATATATATATATATATATATAGAAAGTATAATGTACTTCACGCCTTAACGTACATTAACGTACTTCACGAAATATATAACATGCGTAATTATTTTTTTGCCCAAAATAACGTGCGTGATTTTGGATCCCATGCGTGATTATGTGGTCCCATACGTGATTATGTGGTCCCATGCGTGATTATATGTTCCATGCGTGATTATACCTCTGATCCAACGGTTACCATTGTCTCCTACGTGAAGTATGATAAGCCGTGAAGTATGTTAACCTTTCTATATATATATATATATATATATATATATATATATATATATATATATATATATATATATATATATATAAAAGGGAAGAATCCACTAAAAGGTGGGTTATGCCTAAAGTAGACTAAGAAGGATTGTGATGATGACGTATTGTACACCTTATAAATAGGAAAGAAATGCATTTTGGTACTAAAACATTTTGGTACTTATAAGTAAGAGTGTGAAAATGACATGTGACACCCTTTTTGTTTTCTCAAAAACACAACAAAAAAAATCGAGTACAAAAAACATCAAACACAAAAAATCTAGTACAAAAAATACAGCATAAAAAAATTAAGCACAAAAATATGTAGTACAAAAAATCCTGTAAAAAAATTCAGCAAAAAATTTTTAAGACAAAAAAATTAAGCACAAAAAATTTAGCACAAAAAAAAGTACAAAAATTCCACACAAAAAAAAAAAAATGTTATATAACATAGAAATACAACATATTTTGTGAGTTTTTTTAGTTGTTGTAAATATGATACTAAAATTAAAGATAAAAAGACGCTTGATTTTATAGTGATTTTTTTATGAAAAAATAATGACGTATAAAAAAGCTATCAACGTTTAAAAAAGAGGGTAAAATATGCGTATGGCTTGCGTGTGGATAGAGAAAGTCAATATATAGAATTTCCTAAAAATGTCATTAAACTCCTCTTTTTTCCTAATGTTATTTTAACCATTGATTTAAAAAGAGTAAAATGCACGAATAGTCCCTGTGGTTTTGTAAAATAACACCTATAGTCCTCAACTTTTGAAAATTACACCGGTGCTCCCTGTGGTTTGACAGTTTGTTACTCGGATAGTCCCTAGAGTGGATGTCCGTTAGTTTTCACCGTTAAGTCCATATAAAGTTACTACCCCCGCTTTAAAAAAATAAAAACCCTCTCTCTCTCTACATATCTTTTCATACAAGTTATCTCAAACAATAATAATGGCGGTTTCAACACCCAGAAAAAACGGACCGGTGCTCCGATCACACTCGCCGTCCGGAAGGTTCCATAACTCTCCGGCAACAATGTCGTTCGCCTCCACGACCTCTGCGTTCTCGTCCAGATCTACTTTTTTTTCAAAACTGATCGTCTTCTCCAACTGCGGTGAACCTGTACGGTTACGAGCCATGACGGAGAATGACGTTTCAGCAACGACGGAGAATGACGTTTCAGATCCTCTACTTTTTTTTTCAAAACAAATCGTCTACTTTTTTTCAAAACAGATCCTCCGGCCGTCGCCGCATCAGCAACGACGGAGAATAACGTTTCCGGCTTGGCCTAGTCAGTTATCCGTCATGTCAACGGCGGAGGATGTTTAGGTTTTTTTGAAATTTTTGGTATGTGAATTATTTTTCATTAGTTTTCACCGTATGGAGTCATCGACGACGGTTAACAACAGATCGGTGTTGATGAGAGGTTGAACTTTGAACAGATCTGGATGAGCAATTTTGAAGAAACGACCTCTTATACTCTTAAGACTTATATGTATATACAAATAGAAATAGATGACCTGGCTTATATAATATCTTCCGTTGCTGCCATTAATGGCTGAACAAGCTTCTTCAATTCACTCTGGACATTATAAACTAAATTCATTGAAAACCTAAACTAACTTAACAAACTGTATGTGTTGATGATCAGCATCTCCATATTTGATCATCTCTGTTCCGTCAAGTGATGTTTCTCATCCAATTTCCGTTAACTGTGATTTTATTCCGTTCGTATATCATTAACGGAGAAAGAACAAAAAGTCTCTGGTTCCATGTTTGTTTTTTTTAAAGGGAGGGGTAAATAAGTCATTTCAGATGGACTTAACGGAGAAAACTAACGGATATCCACTCTAGGGACTATCCGAGTAACAAATTGTCAAACCACAGGGAGCACCAGTGTAATTTCCAAAAGTTGGGGACTATAGGTGTTATTTTACAAAACCACAAGGACTATCCGAGCATTTTACTCATTTAAAAAATAAAAAGTTAAAATTAGTTCTCATTATATTTAGTTAAAATAAACTTTCTATTTCCCATGTATTTATATATCAATCTAGACGAGCATAGAAAATATAGTTATGACTTAACAACTACAAGATAATCATAGTAAATTATTGTGATAACATAATCATCCTTTTTTAATATTTAGCAAGTTAATGACTTAAAACTACAATGACCAGAAAAAAGTTTAGATAATGCCAATTTGTCCCCATGTATTCATGAATCAAATTTGGAGGGTCCCCCGGTGTTATATTTCTGTATTACGAAATCAATATATATTAACAGGAATAAAATATGTGTCCATATGGGATTATACTAGCATTTTTATCCCAACTAGTTGTTTACTATGCGCGCGCGTTGCGGCGCGCTAAACTAAATCGTTCTATAAGAATGACAAAACATGTCAAATAACAAAAAGTAACTCAAACTAAAACGTCACGTATTTTCGGTACCGGTTCGGCACCGGTATTCACCGATTTTTACCCTCAAATACAATCCCCGCCCAAGGGGCCACGCCGAAACCCAAGCCCACCCGGGGTGGTGACTTGGGCGTTTGTACCCAACCCACGACACAACCCCAACCCCATACCCTATATTCTAATATTTCCTAGATTTTTTTTAACACATAGCCGTTGGCAAACGGCTCGCACAAACGGCTACTTGTCTTGGCCAATGAGATCCCGTCATGTCATCTTGCTAGCCCCGCCCAACGCTCGGGCTGAAACCCCCCGCCTAAGGGGCCACGCCGAAACCCAAGCCCACCTGGGGTGGTGACTTGGGCGTTTGTACCCAACCCACGCCACAACCCCCATATTCTAATATTTCCTAGATCTTTTTTTTAAACACATAGCCGTTGGCCAACAGCTAGCCTAAACGGCTACTTGTCTTGGCCAATGAGATCCCGCAATGTGATCTTGATAGCCCCGCTCAACGCCCGGGCTGAAACCCCCGCCCAAGGGGCCTCGCCGAAACCCAACCCACCCGGGGTGGTGAATTGGGCATTTGTACCCAACCCACGCCACAACCCCCGCCCCATTCCCCATACCTCATATTCTAATATTTCCTAAATTTTTTTTAAACACATAGCTGTTGGCAAACGGCTAGCCCAAACGGCTACTTGTCTAGGCCAATGAGATCCAACCATGTCATTTTGATAGCCCCGCCCAACGCCCGGGCTGAAACCACCGCCCAAGGGGCCACGCCGAAACCGAAGCTCACCCGGGGTGGTGACTTGGGCGTTTGTACCCAACCCACGACACAACCTCCGCCCCATACCACATATTCTAATATTTCCTATATTTTTTTTAAACACATAGCCGTTGGCAAACGGCTACTTGTCTTGGCCAATGAGATCACGTCATGTCATCTTGATAGCCCCGCCCAACGCCCGGGCTGAAACCCCCGCCTAAGGGGCCACGCGGAAACCCAAGCCCACCCGAGGTGGTGACTTGGGCGTTTGTACCCAACCCACGCCACAATCCCCGCCCCATACCCCATATTCTAATATTTCCTAGATCTTTTTTTTAAACACATAGCCGTTGGCCAACAGCTAGCCTAAACGGCTACTTGTCTTGGCCAATGAGATCCCGCAATGTCATCTTGATAGCCCCGCTCAACGCCCGGGCTGAAACCCCTGCCCAAGGGGCCACGCCGAAACCCAACCCACCCGGGGTGGTGAATTGGGCATTTGTACCCAACCCACGCCACAACCCCCGCCCCATACCCCATACCTCATATTCTAATATTTCCTAAATCTTTTTTTAAACACATAGCTGTTGGCAAACGGCTAGCCCAAACGGCTACTTGTCTTGGCCAATGAGATCCAACCATGTCATTTTGATAGCCCCGTCCAACGCCCGGGCTGAAACCCCCGCCCAAGGGGCCACGCCGAAGCCCAAGCTCACCCGGGGTGGTGACTTGGGCGTTTGTACCCAACCCACGACACAACCCCCGCCCCATACCACATATTCTAATATTTGATAGATTTTTTTAAACACATAGTCGTTGGCAAACGGCTAGCCCAAACGGCTACTTGTCTTGGCCAATGAGATCACGCCATGTCATCTTGATAGCCCCGCCCAACGCCCGGGCTGAAACCCCCGCCTAAGGGGCCACGCCGAAACCCAAGCCCACCCGAGGTGGTGACTTTGGCGTTTATACCCAACCCACGTCACAACCTCCGCCCCATACCCCATATTCTTATATTCCCTAAATCAATATTTAATTAATATATGTACCGTTCATTCGCTTCAAATTTTATTAGTATATAATATAATTCTTCAGGAATTTAAAAGATTGTCACTTTTTGATATAATTTTCCTATATCTTAACTAGGTTAGAACCCCCGTGTATTACACGGGATTAAGTCAATAAAATATTAAATTATTAAATAAGCAAAAAAATAATAATAAAAACATTGAAAAGGAAATACTAAAGAAAAGAAATATTCATAAATTAAATATTATAAAGAAAAATAATAAATAGTTAAGAAACTTTCTCGTCAACTGACTCGACGAGGAATTCGTTCTCTTACTCATTGCCAACCAGTTACTCCCCTGCCTTGGCATAAACAGGCTGAAGGGTTGTTTATTTAGCTCTTAATGTGCTCTTAATGGTTTAGACCTCTTACCTTTTACTGTTTGTTTTGTGAACAGATGTCTGAATGGTTAAGCATTATACATAGTCTGAATGGTTAAGACCACTAATTTGAATTGGTCTGATATTTGCCTCTGAACGGTTAAACATTATACTAACTCTTAATGGTTCAGACCTCTTACTGATTCAGCACTTAACCATTCAGAAGTTGCCAAACAACCCCTAACTTTCCTTAAGACTGCTTCTGGAACATCTCTATCCTTCTATGGATATTGTCGACATTACTTGTTATGAGATGAGTATTGCCACCAGATGACTTCACTTGAGATCTGTGTGATGAATGATGAACAAGCTAACTATCTTAAGAATGATATATGATAGTTGATGCTTGATAAGCGACATGGAAGCTTGGCAAAGAAGCGGGTCAAACGGGACTTATGTGCACGGGAAGCATATTTGGATGAGAGGTAAGTAAGCTTACACCCCTTTTGTAGAATATCTATTCGTTGAATTGATTACGAACATGGTAAGTAAATATGTGAAGTATGACGTTCCAACAAGTATTTGATAGGGGTCGGAATATGTGGGTATGATAAGAAATTAAAGTTGATGTTTAAAAAGGGTAAAATGGACATTTGGAACTAACGGGTCAAATGGTGGAGATGTCACCTTTGGCATTATCGACTAATGAATAGTTTTGTCAAGTATTATGAATTCACAGATTGAATAGCGAAAGGATCTCGTTGTTATCATCTAACAATTTGGTGGATGAAGTATTAAACGGATCTTAGCTTCGATCCGAGCAAGGTATGTGTGTTTAGAGTTGTAGTTAAGTGATAGGGTCGGTTGAATGTGCAATGAAGTCCTTTGTTGTAAAGAATGGAGCGAAGTTGACAAAAATGCCCTTGATAGGTATATCGGGCAAACGACTTTAAAAGGTTGTTTAGAAACAAGCCATTAGATTAAATGATTAGTTTGGACAAGTATGAAAGCGAAAAGTATGATCTTTGCGAGTCAAAGTCCTTAAAAATGCGTAAATACCCTTAAGGGTAAACATAACATTTAAGTGGAAATGGGTTGGGATGTTGTAAGAAACCCATGATTGGAACCTTATATGATAGACGACGATGAAATTATAAGGTTCATGAGGAAGTTAGGTCAAACAAACAGGTTATTTTGATAAATGCATGAACGGGTCAAAACTTAGTAAAAAGGTGATAAGTCGATAGCTTAAAATCTAGAATTTTGTTAATCCGGATGTCGGATGTTAACTCCATGTGATGGAGAATTAAATTACGATCACGTAGGAAAAAGAATCCGGTAAAACGGATCAAAAACGAGAAAGTTATGCTCGTTTTCATAAAACTGAGTTATGCTGGGAATATGCAGCAATAGCTGCGAACATTCTGTCCTTATCAGACGGTGGCGCGACGCGACGGCGAAGGCCATAGGCCGTCGCGCGACGCCACGAGCTCCAGAATGTTGAAAAATTCATATTTTAATTGTATATGCAACGCGAACCCGTTTAGACCGTTTCTAAACGCTTATATGACGTGATGTCGTGGTCATAATCAAATTTAATCCAAATTACTACTAAATAGATAGTGGCAAGTGGGTATCGAACACAGGGAGTTTGTGGAATATGTGTTATTTGAAGATTTATCTAAGTTAACTAAAATTAAACTAGATGCAATAAAAGTAAATTTCAATTGTTGATTTGATTTATTTGAGTTTTAAAACTAAAATTACTATTCTAATTGCAAAATGAAAGTATTGGTTGTAAACAAATTAGAGACAAATGATTATCTTCAGTTTCCGGTTTGCTTTGACATTTATGCTATCATTCCACTAGAAAGAACTACATACACATAGTTCATGTGTGATTAATTGCAGTGATGAAAGGGAACTAAGTACTCAGATTCCTAAAACGTGAGGTTGTTACCCGATGATCAATCAACCCTTACCCAAGCCTAACTATACCCATGATATCTCGATTGCCAACGGCACCAAGAACGTATGGTTTCTAATTAATTCAACATAAGAATTAACAATTTACTAACAAATAATCACACACCATAACAAGCAATTCAATAAAGATAGAGATTGTTATTCTAGAAATAAGGAATTCAAGCATAAAGTCTTACATAACCTTCCACCAAAGATAATCAGAAAGTGTTTAGCCACTCATGGCTTGAACAAACATCATAAACCAAGTTTTAATCTTCAAACAAGTTAAGAACATGAAAAACAATGATAGAGATAGTCTTCAAGGTCCAAAATTTAGCCAAACTTCATCTCCAAGTGTTGTGTAACCGAATACCCATTATAGGAGAGCATAAAACATCATCAAGTGGCCCATTAATGCATGAGTTACAATTTTAGAACAGTCGGCGCCGTAAGCTACGGTGGCCACCGTAGCTTACGGTGGCTTTAAACTGTCATACGGTGACAAAAAGTGCCAGTCGGCGCCGTAAGCTACGGCCCTTGCCGTAGCCTACGGCAGGCTTCAACATGAAAACTTGTTTTCAGCATAACTTTTTCGTTCCAACTCCGTTTTCTTCACCGCTTTCGCCTACGTTCTCGTAATTTCGTCCTCTATCATGCTATCCTCTTTATTCTTCAATTCCAAAATTTTATTTTTTCATTGATGCTCCAAATTACTTCCCTTTTAAGCTCCATTTGCACCTGCACGTCCAAACAACTAGTAGTTACCAAGTTCAAACAATTAAACGTGTAAAGCATGGGATTTTAATCTTTTTAAGGCACTTAAGGGTTGTCCTACGGACCACCCGTCAATCATCAACCCCTGAACTATCAGACTTGACATCTCGATGCACACCAGATTGCATACGAGGATGGTTTCTTATTAATTGCTAAGAGGCGATGTGACCAAATCTTCTGTTGTGTATGTTTTTGTATTCCCAACGGGCCCAGATAATCACTTGTGCCTTTGTATGCCGTCACCTTGAGCAATCATGAAGTTAAAGAATGTATGAAATCTGTGAACCTCTACGACCAGAGTATGAAACCTTGACAAAGTGGCATTCGCAAAACGATTGGTTTCTTCTACACATTGATGGAATCCTTCAAGTAAGGGTGCTCTAGTTGAAACGTTTTATTGTCTGTTATCGCAGAAGCCCATCCCAAAACGACTCCTTTCGGATTCCGGACAACAAAAATGGAAGGGGTAGGCGATGGGGGTGGTGAGGTGGACTTGTTTGGAGGTGTGTTGGTCCGGTGGAGTGGACTAGTCCAGAAGGGGGTGATGGTGGGTCCCTTGTGGACCCCCTTGATTTTAAATAAATAAAAAAAACTTCTTTAAATAAAAAAACTTAAGATTGTTTAGATTTAAATAAAATAACATAAATTAAAAAACAAATATATAAAATAAAAATAATATAAACTAAAAAAAAACAGATTTATTAAGATTAAAAACATTACACAAACTAGATAATTAAACTTAAACATACCACATAATTAAACCTAATACACCAGATAATTAAACCTAAACAAGACGATATAATTAAACCTAAACAAGCTAGATAACTAAACATAAACAAAGCAGATAAATAAACCCTAATCATCAATCCCTGAATCGTCGGAGTCGACATCCAGATGCATAGCTGGTTGCATACAGGGATGGTTTCTTATTAATTGCCAGGACCGCAGTGACCAAATCTTCTATTGTGTATGTTTTCGAATTCCCGATGAGCCCGAGCAATCATTTGTGCCTCTGTTATGCCGTCACCTTGAGCCATTGTGAAGTTGAAGAATGTATGAAATATGCGAACCTCCACGAACAAAGTATGAAACCTTGACAAAGTGGCGTTCGCAGAACAATTGGTTTCTTCTACACGTTAATGGAGTCCTTCAAATAATGGTACTTCAATTTAATCGGACTCCTTGTCTGTTATCGCAGAAGTACATCCAAGAGTTGACCAGAACCATGTCTTCATTTTTAGTCCAAGGTTTTTTGTCATTTTTATGAATCTTTGTAGCGAATTATCAGTTGAGAAGTGCACATGTTGGTGTTGAAATGCGACTTGAATTTATACCCAGTAAAAACTAGCCGTTGTAAAAGTATACTTTTAAAAAACTAGGCGTTGCAAAAGTAGCCGTTAAAAAAAGCTATTGTAAAAATTAAAAATTCATTTTTTAATATTTTATTTAAATTTATTATTAGAAAAATATACTAGATAACGATTTTTTTTATCACACAACTACGAAATCTCTCTCTCAACTAATAAATCGTCACACATAACTGCAATTTTATTTTCATCCACCATGTACTAGACAACATAAATGCTTTTGTACTGAACCGCCCATTTTCACAAACCGTCAACCGATCAACCAAGAAGACCTGTGGCATGTCAATCAAAACATGATCGAGCTCGAGAATCTACCATGAATAACAACGAATTCCTCACGATTCCCACTAACCTCTCAAATACCACAAACCCCGCATCAATCACAACTATGGGTGTTCATCGATTCGGTTTATGTTTAATTCGGTTCGGTTTATTCAGTTTTTAAAATATTGTACCCCAAAACAATTTTGGAATATGCAAACCGAATCAAATCAAACCGAAGGTTAGAAACCAAATAAACCAATTTCAACCAAATTTAACCAAATTGTACCTAAGTATTTTTTTTCCTAATTTATATTTATGTCTATTTTTCAACTTTCGAACATCAAGTCAACTTTCGAACATCAAGTCAGCAACTAATTTAAACCTAATAATATATATAAAAGCAAGTCTAATGCCACAAAATATAAATAATCTTTAAACAATTAGTATTTTGGGCTAATAAATTGTATATAGTTTAAAAAATATCATTATTTTTATTTAATAATTAATTAAATTGACGGTTTAATCGGTTATCCAAATAAATTGAATAAACCAAATAAAAAAATAGGTGGAACCAAAAATCATATTCACAATTCGGTTTCGGCTAGAAACCAAACCAAACACCGAATTTATTATTCGGATCAGTTTATTTGGTTAAGGTTATGGTTCGGTTTACAGTTTTTATTTGGTTTTGGTTTTTTCTAAACACCCATAGTCACAACCGGCACCCGATTTCTTATGTTGCTTTGAATTTTTAATGTAATTTAATTTTGGTATTTTGTAGGATTTTTGTTGTTTTTTTTAATAAAAATAAATGATTGAGGCCTTTAAACTACAACATGGTTGTTAAAGCATGAGAGATTTAAAGCCCTGCTGGGTAACATCTTCCAGAGACTTTATTACACCATCCAACCTAAGAAGAAAAACACCATTTCTGTTTTTTTTTAACGGCAAAAACACTTTATATATATATATATAGGGTAAGGATAGTGTAAAAAGGGCTTAAAGTGTGAGAAGTGTAAGAAGTGTATTATAACACTATATATAATACTATATAACACCATATAAACACCGTATAACAATATGTAACACCATATAATACCATATAACACTATGTAACACTATATATCATTATATAACAAATATAACACTATACATCTATCATAGACATGCTATCAGAGAACATATAGTGTTATATTTTTTATATAATGATATATAGTGTTACATAGTGTTATATGGTATTATATGGTGTTACATATTGTTATACGGTGTTTATATGGTGTTATATAGTATTATATATAGTGTTATAATACACTTCTCACACTTCTTACACTTTGAGCACTTTTTACAGGATCCTCTACCTATATATATATATATATATATATATATTTTGTAAAGTTATTGTAAAAAGGGTTAAAAGTGTGAGAAAGGTGAGAAATATTGTGGAGATGACATGTATCCTAAATCTAAATTAATTCAAAAGGGTAAACAAGTAATTTTATCATTAATTCAATTAATTAAAAACTTCCCATAACCGTCACCTTAATTATTGGAACTGGATTTTTTTAAGATCTCTATAAATACCATTCAGCAAGTATATAACACCATTCAGTAAGTATATATAACACCATTCAGTAAGTATATAACACCATTCAGCAAGTATATATAACATCATTCAGTAAGTATATAACATAATTAAGTAAGTATATAACACCATTCATAGACTAAACATCTGATTGAAACATATTTTTTTCTCTATATAAATATAGCAATATGGTACTCATATTAAAGATAAAAAACGCTCGTTATTATGGTGTAATTTTTTTTTAAAAAAAGTTACGTATAAAAAGTTATTAACGTTTAAAAAAGACGGCGGAAAGTTACATGTGCATTAATGTTAGTTTCTTAATTTAAAAATGTTAAATTTACCTATATACCCTTAATTTAGAAAATTAATATGTTTAATAGTAAACATTATTTACAATTTTGCCATTATGATCTCAACCATTAGATCAAAGATCTAATGATGTAGATTCTTTCTTACCTTTCTCACAAAAGACCTTTTTTTACAGGAACCTATATATATATATATATATATATATATATATATATATATAGGAGGGTTATCTTGAGAACGCTAAATATTGCGAGAACCGTGAGAACCAATGAAAAAACTAATCAAAACCAATTTTTTTAATATAAACCTCATTGTAATTGAGATACAATATCAAATAAATGAATTTACAACATCAAATAATTCATTTCTCCTTTCAAAATCACTCTTTTTAGATTTTTTACACGTGTGTAAATATAACAGATTTACACATGTGTAAATGGCAAACTTACGCATGTGTAAATTTTCTTTATTTACGAATTCACGTAAATTTAAACGTGTAAATTAAATTTCTAACATTGTATTCGAATAATAATGATAAGTGTAGAACAATTTTTTGAATTTGAATCGTTTTTGACCAAGTTCTCGCGGTTTTTTTCATTTGTTCTCACGGTTCTCACAATATTTAGCGTTCTCATTTAAATCCTCCCATATATATATATATATAGGGTAAGGTTCATGCGAGAACCACCTTTATTGCGAGAACCGCGAGAACCAATGTGAACACAACCTAAAATAGCTAAAAAAACCTAAACCCCCCAAGCTAAATGCTAAAAACTAAAACCCACAAAAAACTTAAAAAAACCTACCCCCCCCCAGCTAAAATGCTAAAAACTAAACCCCCAAAAAACCTAAAAAAAATTAAAAAAAACACACACAAATTTCTTTTTTAATATTTTTATGTTAAAATCGCTACTTATAGTAGCAAAAAAAATTTAGAAATTTTTTTTTTGCTACTAAAAGTAGCGATTTTTTTTATAAAAAATATTAAAAAAATTGTGTGTTTTTTAGCTATTTTTAGGTATTTTTGTTTGTGTTCACATTGGTTCTCGCGGTTATCGAACTTATCCCAGTTATCCCAAGAGGGCTTGTTGAGCTTCGATCGGTTGCAAATCAACAAAAACATGTCCTCCTTCACGAGATCTAATGTCTTCCGAATAGGGACAAAATTGCCTTCAAAGACCTTGGCGTTTCTGGCGCTCCATATTCTCCAAACCATGGCAGCTACAATCGTCTGAACCAATTTTTTCCACACCCTTCCACCTGGTGACTCTTTAATGTATGTTACAAGAGCCGATAGGGAAGCACAGTCAAGAGGAAACTTAAGCCGAACCCATGACATCACATTCCACCATATACTTCTGGCCCATAGACAATTGAAGAAAATGTCCGGGTTCTCGGTATCTATTCCACAGCGAGGACAAGAGACGTCCGGCAACGATATACCCCTATGAGCTAAGCCAACCTTGGATGCAACTTTGCCGAGCAAAGCTCTCCACATCAGCAAATTAGCTTTAGGGGGGCCAATTATTCCAATCGAACATCGAAGTGCTGCTCGATTCAGTCCCCAAAGACCCTTCGATGTCGATACGCACTTGCTTCACCGAAAAGGTCTTGTCCCTATCATATTGCCATGACCAGCAGCCATCCTTCAATATAAGATTATCAATGATGTTGATGCCCAGCTTCTCTAAAACCTGTTTCATGCCACCAATATCCTTCCAAACCCCGGGGACCGATTTTTTAATTGGAATTAACTGATCTCCTGTGTTATTCTTGTGAACCCCCGCAATGACTTTGGCCCACAGTTGATTTGGGTTCGACTTACACCTCCACCACCATTTAGTTAACATAGCAAGGTTAAAATCTCTAATTCTCCCAATCCCCAAACCGCCCGCCTTCTTAGATCTCGTCATAAAATCCCAACGGACCCATCTAAGTTTCTTTTTCGTATCTGTTATCCCTCAAAAAAAGTCCCTCCTAATCCTGTCAATCTTGTTAACAATACACTTCGGGGCGTAGAATAGAGACAAGTAATAAGACGGAATACTACCCATAACCGACTTCACAAGAGTCAATCTGCCAGCAAATGAGAGGTGTCTCGCTTTCCATTTAGAAAGTCTCGCCTGTACTCTATCGACAACTGGGTGCCAAAATCTAGCTCTCTTCATGTTCGCCCCAATAGGAACCCCCAGGTACAAAAAGGGCAGCCCCCAGCTTCACATCTTAAAATACTAGCCATCCGCTCAATCTCCCATTCTTCAACTCCGATCCCGAACAATTTACACTTTTTATGATTAACTCTCAAGCCTGTTACTAGCCCCAGCCACCTCAAAAGGCGATTAAGAGTCACGATATTTTGTTCCGACCAAGCACCTATGAAAATAACATCATCTACATAGCATAAATTAGAAATAAGCGGCCCACCATTTGGGATTTGGATTCCCTGAAAATTCCCAGCATCGGACGCCCTTTTCAGGAACAAATTAATAATTTCCATTGCAATAATAAAGAGAAAAGAAGAAAGTGGGTCGCCCTGCCTTAATTCTCTTTTGAACTTGAACTCGGCCGTTGGGGATCCGTTGACAAGGACCGAACCCTTTCCAGACTTGAGACATCCTTTAATCAAAGTTATCCATATTTCTGGAAAAGACATATATATCATCATCTGAAAGAGAAATTTCCAGTTCAACGAATCATACACCTTCTCGAAATCGACTTTGAATATTAACATCTTAGTTTTATTTTTCTTGGCCCAGGCGATCGTCTCACTTATGATAAGAGGGCTGTCCAAGATATTTCTACCTCCGACAAAAGCCGACTGATTCGGAGAGATGACTTCTTTTTTTTTTTAACGGCAAACAAAAATTTTATTGAATAAAACAAACCCGGTTAACCAAACGTTTAACCGAGATGATTACAGCCACCAAAAATCAATAAACAAAGTTACACGCTCATAGTTGTTAAGTCAAAATTACACCAATTTTCTCATGAGAGAGTGACGCGCTTAGCCCGACTCTTTATCCAGAGATAACTTAGCGTCTTGATTTCCTCCTTTATCCTCCCCAAATTCACTTGTTTGTGTCTAAATACACTCTCATTCCGAGACTTCCACACCACCCAAATTGTTTCCTGGATGATTGACCAAATAACTCTACGCCACCTTGCCGATCCCCGGAATCCATTTTGAACATTAATCAGGTCCTTTAATTCAAGAAAGAAAAAAGGCCTAATTTTGCACCACACTATCACAAAATCCCATACATTCTCAGCTACATGGCACTCCACAAAAAGATGAGAAAAAGTCTCATCCATTTCACCACATAAACTGCACCTCACATTTTCAATAATAATATTTCTACGCTCCAAATTTTCTACAGTTGGCAGCCGGTTTAAAGCGAGACGCCACACCAAAAAATTTACTTTTAGAGGTACCCAGGCATTCCATTCAAACCGAATTCCCAGATCTGAAAAAGTCATCCGCTCAATCAAACGCCGAAAGCTTGCAACCGAAAAATACCCCGACTGATCAGGTTTCCACACCCACTTGTCGACCCCCGACCCGAACCCAAACGACATAATTGCAGCAGAAAGACTCTGAAATTCCGTGACTTCTGTTGGGTGTACCAGCTGTCGCACCCCGTTTAACTCCAACGTCACTTCGCCTCCTACCACCTTCACCCGATCCGAGACTAAAACATTTTTTTTACGCTCTAACAGGAAAAGGTTTGGGTACCTGCTGCAAAGAGGGTCTTCCAGCAGCCATGGTTCCCGCCAGAAATAAATGACACTGTCGCAGCCTGGAGTACCGCGAAAAAGGCTGGAAATATTAATACCGAGAGCTTCAAGATCACTCGAAACTTTTACCACTTGCTTCCAAGGCCCAGGTACAGACAATTTTACCGGAATGAAGTTCCAAGTTCTCGAATTATTGTGAAGGCACCATATAACTTTTCTCCATAAACTATTTTGGTCCACTTTAAACCTCCACCCCCACTTCGCCAACATTGCCACGTTTGCTTCTCGAAGCGACCCGAACCCCAAGCCCCCAAAATCCTTTGGCGTCATAACACTTTTCCAAGCTACCCAATTTGTTTTGTTTTGAACCGGGGATACCCCCCATAAAAATTCTCTGCGAAGCCTTTCCAATTGTTTGATCACATGACAAGGAGCTTTGTACAATGAGAAATAATAGGTTGGTAGAGCATTTAAAACAGACTTCACCAACATTATTCGACCTCCGAACGAGAGGGTATTTGCCTTCCATAAAGCTAACCGTTTCTTGAACATATTAACAACCGGGTCCCAATTTTTTATCAAGTTCATATTGGCACCAACTTGAAGGCCTAAATGCTTGAACGGGAAGATGCCGGGTTTGCACCTTAGTACCGAGGCCATCATGTGAACGTGCGCTTGATCTACCCCTACCCCAAATATGCTACTTTTCGCCAAGTTAACCCGTAGGCCCGATGATAAATAGAAACACCGCAAGATTCTATTTAAATTCAAGGCATTTTGGGTTGACCACTCACCAATAAAAATTACGTCGTCCGCGTATATAAAATGGGATAGAACCGGCCCTTGTGTTGGGATTTGAATGCCTTTGAATAATCCAATAGAGCATGCCTTTTTCATTATGCACGTTAACGCCTCCATAGCTAGAATAAATAGAAAGGGGGAAATCGGGTCCCCTTACCTTAAGCCCCTATGACAAAGGAACTCTTGGGTCGGGGAACCGTTCACAAAAACCAAAGCTTTCGCGGTAGATAAGATTGCCATAATCCACATCCTCCATTTAGACGGAAAATTCATTTGTACCAAAATCGAATTTAGGAATCCCCAATGTAATTAATAGAAAATTTTCATACATTTGGTTAGATGATTGGAATGTGAATAGAAAATGATAATTTGAGGAAAATAATAATTGTAGGATATAGAGAGGGGTGCAGGCAGTAGAGTAGGTGGATTACGACGGCTGAAAGAAGGGAAACCGTAGCAGGTGGTGGGGCCCACTAGTAGTTGCCATCCATTATGCTGCCCACGTTTCCTCCTTACACCTGCTGCTCTTCTTTCACTTTTCCTGAACCCACACAGCCACACTCCATATCCTTTAAATACACATATATTAAGCCGATTATATTGTTTAGTATGAAAGAAGAAAGGCAAAATGCAATAAACAATTGTTGGGAAATGAAATGAAAGTATTGCAATAGCCCTATCTATCTTTTTATACTAGATAGGGGCGGATCTATGCCATTTTTGTGGGTTTACAGAAACCCATTCAGTTTAAAAAACATGGGAAAAATTAGTGAGAACCTCGTATGATTTGAAAAAAAATAGTAAGAATCTACCAAAAGAAACCCAGTGAAAAAAGTTATTATATCGGCCACTGATACTAAACCAATATCTTAGAAACAAGAAACCAAAACCACATAAATGGGAAACTAAATAACAACTTATTTTTTTCACCTAAAATACAACTCCATAAATAAACTTACTAACTA
Organism: Helianthus annuus; assembly: GCF_002127325.2. Classification (NCBI taxonomy): domain Eukaryota; kingdom Viridiplantae; phylum Streptophyta; class Magnoliopsida; order Asterales; family Asteraceae; genus Helianthus; species Helianthus annuus. Next base: position 145,529,287 of record NC_035448.2, read on the forward strand.
GTCCCTCTATCTATTAAAAAAATTACAAGATTAGCCCATTGTCATGGACGTGTCATCCTTCACAACAACGTTGTTTCCATGTCTTCCGAACAATCTCGATCCAACCCTTCTTTTATCGTAAATTCACCATACTATCAAACTCTTTCTTGATATGCACTCGCTATGTATCAACCACCAACAAGACAAGATCCACCTGTTGCACTATCTTCGAGTCGCTAAATGAATACCTCATTCTCACGGCGTTTCTTCCGCGCTACACCCATTGGTTTTTTTTTTCCAAAAGAATTCGAGCATCTATTGCACTTCATTTGCATAAAAAAAGGTCATTTTTTTCTCCCGCCAACCGAGACTATATCCAAAGTCACCTGCTTTGGCTAAATCTTCCCCTCTTCTTCACATCTTCATTCCCTTTGACCACTTATCGATCTACGTCTTCCCGGGTCACAAGAACAACCATGATCTTAACCATCAATCAAAGAAAAAACAAACTTGTTGCTTCTATCGTTTTCTTCTTCCCTTGATAGACACGACAAGATTCAAAGACTCATGCATTCACAAATCTTCTTGCATCAACCTACCTGCAAATCCCGTCGAAGACAACCCATCACATAAATTGAAGTTGTGGTAATATAATTCAATCTCTTAACTCGTCTTTACAGCCTCACAACTGAAAGTAGGCTGCTTTCCTTGATTGCAAAACGACTTTCAAAATCGCTTCCTTTCTTTGGTACCAATTAAAGGTATTGGAATTTGAATTTGGAACAAATAAAAAACGCAAGAACGAAACACAGATTACTCGGTTTTGATCAAAACCTTTGAAAAACTCTTTTTTATGAATAAATTGAAAGCACACCACTACAGTAACCCTAACCATATATTTAGACAAAACCAATATCTTAGAAAACAAAAAACCTAAACCACTCATATAGAAAATTAAATAACGACTTAATATTTTTATCTAAAATACGACTCCATAAATAAAACTTACTACTTACCCCCTCTAATTATTGAAAACAGGTACTTGGTATACGCAATGCATTTTCATGTATGATTTGAGTTCATCAGCAAAGCATGTGTTTTATTGATGAAAATAATATAAATGAAAGTAGGTTCCCGAAAGATTATTTAAGCAAGCGTTTAATCATGTAGCATCTTACTAATGCAATAATTTGTTTCCTAACTTAACTATACGGGTATATCATACATTCATACCATAGTATTTGATTTTCTGTTTTCATAAGCTTTATTATAATTCACATTCACATTCACAATCATGATCATTTATTAACATATAAAATGACAAAATACAAATGGGTAGACAAAAATATAGTCTAAGTCATACACAAACTGTCACTAGTCAATCATACGAAAAAACTTTAAATTAAACAAACACGTTGTGAAAAATGTTAATTTGTGGTCCTAAGAAGCATTATGTCATCTTGTTAGCCGGTCTGAATGCGCGTTATGTCAAATAGACGTTACACACATAGGTGGACCCCAGGGCCGGCTATGATGGTGTGCGGGGAGTGTTTTCGCATAAGGTCCGTGATTTCAAGGGGTATGGATTTTTTTTAAAAAAATTCGATATATATATGTTATTTAAAAAAAATTATAAACACATACCAACTCCAATATAGGTCAATTATCAAATATTTTTTAACGGTTTATAATTTATCCCACTACACATTAGGTTTATTGGCCAATACTAATATGATTTTAATAAAAATTATAACACACGATGACAATTTCATTCACTCAAGTTTGAAGGGAGCTCAGATATTGATGTCGAGGCACTATATATGGAGCTTAAGATATTTCGTGCATCACTAACCAATAAATTTAGCAACCCTATAGATGTTTTCGAGCAAATGAAAGAAAATGATTATTTCCCAGAAGCATGCATTGCATATAGAATTTGGTTAACTATTCTAGTGACTGTGACATCTGCAGAAAGAAGTTTTTCAAAGCTGAAGTTGTTAAAATCTTACATACGGTCTACAATATCTCAAGATAGACTTAGTGTGTTGACAATGATAGCTATCGAGAAGAAGGGTTAGATAATATAAATTGTGAACAGTTGATCCAGCAATTTGCTATGAAGAATACAAGGAGGGCTGCACGAATCATTGGTTAACTATTAACTTATTAGTTATTACGGTATGTAACTCATTAGAATACTATGATTTTGTCATTTTCATAATTGCATTGTTTATGATCAAATACTACAACTTTTGTCATTTTTGTAATTATATTGTTTATCGTTAAAGGATATGGACACATTTTTCGAGCTCGAATAGGGTACGTGATTTCTCATAGACGCCACTAATAGACCCGTAACTTCTTTTCATTAGTGATAACTGAAATGATCGAGATTTTTATGTAAAAATGCGATTAACTATTTTTAAGAGATGCAGTTGACCGTTAGGATTGTTATTGGGTCAGGACCGTTCCAACGTTTTGGAGGCTCTAAGCGAACTACAAAGTTACGGCCCTATTGAATTGGTATAAAGGAATTGAGATTGAGATTTGAGACATTGAATAACCATAGCGATGATTTTTCCTAATCTTGGCCCTAATTTCGCTCAATTCGCAATCAGTTTCACATTGGTTACTCAAAAGACGCCGCAAGTAACGAGGGTTGATGTGTTGTGTGCGTGGACAATGCAGACTCCTAGTGTAAATCCTAAATCTTGGGCCTAGAAACATTGTTTAAATGGCAAAAAACAAGTCTAATATATGAAAGGAAATAAAATTGAAGGCTCTTGTTTTTTGATGGCCCTAGGCCTTAGCCTAAGTTGATAAGCCTTACGGACCGGCCCTGTATTGGGTCTGCCCATAGTTAGTTACACACGTATTTAAACAATCTTTATTGATATTTATTTACGATAAATCTATAAAACTTATAAATTAAACAGTGTACAATAAAATCTTCATCATACGAAAGTAACACAATTACACGTGTGCACTTGATTTATTTTTTTTGAACGGCAAATCGCTTTATATATAAATATAAAGAGCCAGCAAGAAACTGGGAAACAAAACATACAAAAAGGGAAACGGAAAAAAAGAAAAGGAAACGAACAAAGCTAAAAACTGCCAGCTACATCGAAAACAATCCATTTATCCCACCCAATCTTAAACTTCTTCGATCTGTTGCTTATCCAAAGAAAGGAATCTTCTTTAACCTGCTCGACCGTTCTCATAATTGGGATGAACTTATTCTCGAAGATCATGGTATTTCTCGCACTCCATATTCTCCAAATAGTAGCCAAGACAACCGTATGAACTAATTTTTTCCAAGTACTGCAGCCCGGTCTCGACAAGAGATGACTAACAAGTTCTGAAAGCGTCGAAACATCATTCGGAAAACTGATGCGGACCCATGTCAAGATGTTCCACCAAATACATCTCACCCACAAACATTTGACAAAAATATGATCCGGGCTTTCATCCTCCAGGCCACATCTCGGGCAGACGACGTCAGCCACCGCCACTCCTCTTTTTAATAAACCTTCCCTGGACGCGATCCTACCGAGCAAAGCTCTCCAGATAAGCAGGTTGCTTTTTGGCGTAGCCCAAGAATTCCACACGAATTCCTGATCACTAGACTCATCCGGCCGTTTCAAATCTTCAATCTCCTTTCTAACCTGCTTGACTGAAAACAAACCATCCGAAGAGCTTAACCACCTCCACGAGCCGTTCACCTCAACTAACTTTTGATGAAGCCTTAAACCAATCTTATCCAGAACCGTCTCCATGTTACTAATCTCTTTCCAAATACCAGGAATCGAACTTTTAATGGGGATTAATCGAGACGCCGAATTACTAGCATGGATCGAAGAAATGACTCTAACCCAAAGCTGGTTTGGATCCGACTTGAATCTCCACCACCATTTTACTAACATGGCCTGATTAAAATCCAAAATATTTCCAATTCCCAGACCGCCTCTTTTTTTAGCTTTCAATAACCCATCCCAACGAACCCATCTTAACTTCTTAATTGAATCCGTGATACCCCAGACGAAATCCCTTCTAATCTTTTCCAATTTGTTGACAATGCATTTAGGAGCAGCAAAAATGGAAAGGAAATACGACGGAAGACTACCGAGCACCGATTTTGCAAGGGTGATTCTACCAGCGAACGAAAGATACCTGGCCTTCCATTTAGATAGCTTTGCTTTGAATTTATTCACCACCGGATCCCAATACTTTGCCCGCTTCATGTTCGCTCCAATAGGCACTCCCAAATAAGTGAACGGGAGGAGACCGACTTCACAGTTTAGGATACCGGCCAATCTCTTCTTCTCATCCTCATTAATACCGAAGCCGAACAATTTGCTCTTTCTAAGATTAACCTTAAGGCCTGTCACCAACTGGAGCCATCTGAGGAGACGAGATAGGGTAACCACATTTTTTTCCGACCATCTACCGACGAATAGGACATCGTCTGCATAGCAAAGATGAGAAATCACCGGACCTCCATTCGGAAGATTAAACCCTTGGAACAGATCCTCATTCATAGCCCTGTTCATAAACAAATTGACGATTTCCATAGCTATTATGAAAAGGAACGGGGAGATAGGATCCCCCTGCCTTAACCCCCTTTTATAACTAAATTCGGCAGTCGGAGACCCGTTAACCAACACCGAGCCCATACCAGAGGACAAGCAACCATGAATCCAAGTGATCCATTTATCTGGGAAGTCCATAAAATTCAGCATCCGGAGAAGAAATTTCCAGTTAATTGAGTCGTACGCCTTCTCGAAGTCCACCTTGAAAATAAGCAACTCTTCCTTACTTTTTTTAGCCCAAGCGATCGATTCGCTTATAATTAACGGCCCGTCCAAAATGTTTCTACCTCCAATGAAAGCCGATTGCGTGGGGGAGATTATCTCTTTAACTACCGACTTAAGCCGGTTCGCCAAGACTTTAGACAGAATTTTGTACATGGAACCGACTAAAGATATCGGACGAAAATTTGCAAGAACCTGGGGATCATTAATTTTAGGTAAAAGAGCCACAAAGGATGAATTACAACCTTTACTTATAACCCCACTGCCATGAAAGTCTCTCATAACCCCCATAATGAGATGCTTGAGATCCTTCCAGAAGGTTTTAAAAAACTTTAACGTGAAACCATCGGGGCCCGGGGCTTTCCCATCATCACAACCTTTAACCGCATTCCAAACTTCCAACTCCGTAAATTCCTGACAAAGAACCGAGGCACTGTGTTGAGAGATCTTAGGGAGTCCGACACTCTCGAAAGAAGGACGCCGTCTCATTGGTTCTGAAAAGTGCTTTTTAAACCATTTTCTAATTTCATCTTTAAGCTCCAGCGGATCCGAAACATCTCTGCCATTGAAGCTCAACCCATTAATCCTGCCATTAGCAATATTCACGTTCAAGGCCCTATGGAAATAGGCGGTATTATCATCTCCGTATTTAAGCCAGTTAACTCTTGCTTTCTGCTGGATATTTTTGGCCTTAATCGACTCCAACTTATCTAAAGTAACCTTTAGGTCCATTCTTCGCTTTTTATCCTTGTGAGAAATCGGCCCGAGAGTGGCTAATCTCTCGATTTCCCCGATTTCCTCCATAGCTTTCTTAACTTCCTTTTCCTCCACTGCTTTCACTTCCAATCTCCATTTTTTGATTTCCTGCTTGAAAATTTTTAGTTTAGATAACAAGAGAACGTCTGGTCTTACACCAAACTGGGGCACCTTCAAGCCATTTTGGACGATACTAGCTACCCTCTGATCCGACGCCCAAGCATTAAAGAATTTAAAAGGAATTGCCCCAAAATCAAGGGGATTACACAGCAGCGAAATAGGACAATGGTCGGAAGCACCCTTAACTTGAACCTCAGCCTTAGCCGAAGGCCACCGATTCACAAAGGAATCGCTCACAAGAAACCTATCCAACTTGCTTAACTTCACGTCAGCGTGGCCAGAGATGAACGTGAATTTACCCCCAACCGAATTGAATTCAAACAGGCCAGCCCTGGAAATAAAATCATTAAAAGCATCCGCGGCTCCCCTATCGAACCTGGAATTGACCCTTTCATCCTCCGCTCTCACCTCGTTAAAATCGCCAAACAGAATCCACATCCCCTCCGTTTGATTAATTATATCCAGCAGCTCATTCCATAGCGATCTTCGGAGGCTAGCTTCATTCGGAGCATGAACATTCAAGATATTAATCTTTTCTTCTACTCCGACAATGAACCCAGAAATCAAAATAAACCGCTGATTTTTGACATGGGACTCATCGCTGAACCGATCCGGATTCCACAACATCGCTAACCCACCTGATCTACCCACCGAGTCAACAGATAAAACTTTCAATTTAGTATTGTCCCAAAAACGCCTAAGGAACACCTCCGTCAAACCCGACTGATGCGTTTCTTGGAAACCTATAAAGTCAGCTTTTAATCTTGACTTCAGAGTTTTCACCCAAAACCCTTTCCTTCCTGAGGAAACCCCATTCATATTGATCGAAATAAAATTCATCATCAAACCTTTGATTGCAGATCCCCATCAACCACCTTCCTAACATGGTTCTCGAAGCCGCTTACCTCGATGCCCAAAGCCTTACCCAAACGGATAGTGCCGCTAACCTCTGCCTCGAATCTCTCCATAAATTGTTCTGTCACATCCCTTTCACTTTGTTGCTGGTCGATCTCCGGAGCTGCTCTCGGCGACTCGGGATTGGAACTTCTCGAATTAACCCCCATATCCCTGTTGTCGACTTTCTCCAATCTGAATATCTCCTCTAAGTTAAAAGGGTCCGATAACTCTCCTTCCTCCACCGCATCGTTTAAATCAGGAACAGCGAACCCCTGAACAACATCAGACCTATTGGCTTTATTACGGTCGTGGGCCATATCAGCCTTTTTTGGTTTATTCTTGGATCTCATCGTTATATAGCTGGGCCTATCTAACGGCCCAACTGCTTCAATGGGCTCCCCACAATCTGGCCCAACGCATTGGCCCACAGACCCCTCACATTCTCTTTCCTCTGAAAAGGGATCAATCCTCTCATTTTGACTGACATTTAGTGGCTCAGTGTTGACTTTGGGATCTGGGACCACCTCTACACTGTCATTATTACAATTAAATAACGGCTCCTCATGCTGCCCGCTATGATTACCATCATCCTCGGGAAAAGTAGCCATGCAACTCTTATGATTTCCCATGCAATGCAACGAAGAGTCACCCAACAGACTGTCCACCTCCGAATCGCCGGAAGAACATGACTCATTGAACTCCGATGAGAAAGCCGGAGAATCCACCTCAGTAGGAGATTCAGACAGGAACTCTGGACTCCATTTTCCTGAAATTTCCTCCACCCAGACTTTGATGATCTGCTCGTTCCAAACTAAATTAAATTCCGAAGATATCCTTTTCCCGGTCTGCACTAGGATGGCTAATCGGTCTTCCGCCATATTACCATCGGAAACGTCAGCATCCGACTTAACTAAAAGACGGCCACATCTTTCTCCGATCTTATTTATCACATGTCGATCCCAAAGAGACACCGGAACACCCAAAATTTTAATCCACGCAATTCTCTCGAAAAGAGGGGGGAGGCCATCCCACAAGTACAACCGTGAAAACCATTGTTCCCATATCTCCACTTTAGAGTATCGGAACTCTTCTGCATCTTCAGCTTTATCAAAACTTAGGAGCACTTTTAAACCGCCCAAGTATCTTAATTTCAGGCCGTCCTCCATAATACCTGACAGAACTTCTTTCAAATTATTTAGAATATCGATGTCCTTAACCTCACCGACTAGGGACTTAATCTCCAAAGTTTTTTTCGTAACCGTATTCAGAGGGGGCAAGTCAATATTAGCAGCGACGTTATCCACCTTAGGTTTTACGACAGAACTATAACTCTTATACCCGAAATTATTAGACATATGCCCCCCTTTTGCCCCAGTTTGAGAACACGTCGGGGTCCTCCCATTGAGACGATCAAAAACCGAAACACGGTTTCCATTGTTAACAGATTCAACCTTGGACCCATCTCGGTTGAACTTAGCCAGGTTCACCCCAATAACCGCACCTTCTATCCGGACTTCTCGAAGCTTATCGATCCACCAACTTGAGTCCTTAACATTAGAGAGCTTCAAGAAACCGAACTTATTACCTGCTCTATCCCTTTTGAGGGGGACAAACGCATCTTCAATATTATCCAAATGTTCGAACGCTCCCCAAAGCATATCTCTGTCACACGAATCCGGTAGGTTGGAGATGAAAAAACTGGTTGAATTACGTAACCTTTGTTCCCTGTTTACGAAAGTCCTCTCTTTTCTGTACTCCTTCTTACTGAGAATAGTGTTCCAGTTATCATCCCTGCGTTTCCAAACTCTTCTACCCATGATACAAAACAGATGCACTCCCCAGACCCTCCAGAACAAAGCAAATGAAACAATGGCAACTCGACCCTAAGGGTGTTAATGGAATTCGAATCGATCTAGCTGAACTATACTCAGATAGCCGCGATCGATATCAGACCCACTAAGCCCCGAAGAAGACCAGAAAACCACTGCGGGAAATGGGGGGGAGGAGGCTTCGATCCAAATGCCAAAACAACGGGAAGCTGGCCAGAAGAGGGAGACGCTGATTCAAGATAGAATGGAAGGTTCAACCGAGCTTACGGAGAAGATCGGGACCTCACACGCTATTCCGAAGAGACAATCTCCGGCAACTCTCCGGCGGCGACCCTTCAGATCGGTTTGTTTGATTTATTAAATATTTTTTTTGAAGGTACGGCAAATGTAATATAGTCGGAGGGCTTTGTGTAATTACTTGATAGATTTGTCCTCACTAGGAATTATGTTCAAATATAATAATAAAATGGAGTGGCTGACATTAGATAGTCAAGGGGGGCGCATATTTCGTAGGTGACAAGGTGACACGTAAAGGGGGGGCCCAGCTCATTCACGTGAGATTATGTTGTCGTCACGGCGGTCTTACGTTTACTGTACGCCATCATTTACTTTGTTTGGTCTTATCGGCCACGGTTTTTTAGATGCTGCGTTTACTGGTCTTGCTGATGGGGTGCGCACACAACCTTCTTTAACGGCGCCGTTAATAATTTGACTTTACCTTTACATTATGTTTTTAATTTAATGGTAAAGGTTAGGGCTCTAAACAAACCGAACGAACACGAACGAGACCTTATTCGTGTTCGTTCGTTAAGGAAATAAATGTGTTTACGAATGGTTCATGAACACTTAACGAACGAGATTTTATGTTCGTGTTCGTTCATTAAGGAAATGAGCGTGTTCACGAACGGTTCACGAACACAAGCGAACACAAATAAATTTGGCGAACGCGATGAATGATAAAGGTGGATTGCCCAGAGAGTAGCACTAGAACTTGAATCCCTTATTGTGGAACGGAGGTAAATCATATTCGTCGATGTAACTAATGAGAAAAGAAAGAGGAATGATGCATAAACAAGGTGAAAGAGAGTTTCCTAGTTTAATTGTTAGGGTAATGATATAAATAAAAGTTTAATAGTATAAAAAGTAATTAAGTATATATAAAATATATGAAAGTATAAAAATCTTTAATTAAAACACGAACATACGAACATAAACGAACGCAAATGAACGAATGTTCACGAACACCTTACTGAACGTTCACGAACACAATTAAACGAACGAGACCTTTGTTCATGTTAGTTCATTTAATTAATCGAACAAAATTTCTTGTTCATGTTTGTTCGTTTATTAAACGAACTTCCCGCCGAACGGTTCACAAACTGTTCGCTGAACGTTCGGTTCGTTTACAGCCCTAGTAAAGGTTACTCACTTTTAAATTACACTAAATCTAATTTACACTTTGCTTATGTTTTAATGGTAAGGGTTACTCAATCCAAAATTACACTAAATTATTTCTAATTTACACATTGCTGTGAATTAAACATAAGACCTCATAAAGAAGCCAGGTGAGCTAGCCCCACATTAACATATATTTTATCTGTTGATCAGTTCTGTATAAACATAATGGAAAACATGTAGAAATACCTGTAACCGCAGACAGACCAACAAATAATTCAGTCAGAGATGCAGCCATTGAGTTCGACATAGTTGTTAGCTTGATCCGGTTCCTCCTTAGAGTGCAAGTTAATGATGGTGAAAACCGAATTCTAGGGAAGGAATTCGGATGGAGAGAAAGGAGCATAGGGGGCGATTTAGTGATGTTATTATTAGTGTCTTAACTTTAACCTCTTTAGTTGTCTCCTTATATATACACCCAAGTGAAAACCTAATTAGTTAATAAGGGTAATATGGTCCATCAACAATTACCAACTAATTATATAATAGGTATAATATATTTCGATCTATATAATATAAATGATTATAATGGCTACACAATTAAATAGAAAACTATAATTTTATTTAATCTTACATTATCTTAAATCATTTAAACAACACATACAAGTCTCACTCATTTGTATACATATATAATTCCAAACATACATACATATTATCTAACCCAAATTTTTACATACCTCTTACATCCTAATGCAATTCCACCTACAAACGTAGCCACAAAACATCCACCCATACAAACCTATACATACAACCTATACACATACTCGTTTCTACTCATACTCATACATAGTTTTCATCTATTATCATACCATTAAAGCCATAAGTACATCCTTACATACTTAATTTGTTCCCACACCTACAAACATACTGATGTGGTGTGAAACACACATATTTTCCCTTGTATTTTATAAATTATTTTAGTTAATTTGCGTTAATTTTTGTATGTTTTTTGGCTTATACTTAGGTGTATATTGTTTTATAGGTGTTCGTGTGCAGATAAAGCAAAAATGAGCTAAAATGTTAAATTAACAAGCACACAAGAGAATGTTTGGGCTTAATGAAGGATTATCAAGGAATTGAAATGAATATTTAAGAATATGAGATTATAGAGAATTGAATTACAAAGAAGTAGGCGAAAATGGATTTTAGATGAAGAAGTTATGAAGAAAACAGATTTCTAGAAACTGATACGCAACGCGTCACGCGACGGGAAACTCTGATACATGTCGCCCGACGCTAGAGAGTGCCAGATCAACGTGAAAAACTTGATTTCTAACCCTATTTAAGCTCCCAATTAACCCTAATATGTATATAACTGATCACAGACGAACTAGGGCATACCGAGGGCGATTTCAAGGATCAAGAAGCATTGGGATAAAAAATTCTTGGGTTTCATCAATCGGTTTCTTTGTTTCTTCATTTCCTTTGATTCAATCATGTCTTGTGAACTTATAATGACTTACGTTTCTGTTTCAAAGATGATACTAGGCTAAATTCTTGTTACTACCTTGGTTTAAGATGATTATTTGTTCATGATTGGTTTTTCTTTTGATTTTTGGTAACAATTGATGGATTAATACTTTAGTGAATTATCTTGATCATGAATTCAGATGTTATGCATGATTATTACTTAAAGTCTTTCATAAGTTCCATTTGCGTTTTTGTGATAGTCTGTCATGTATGAATGCTAGTTAGGTCGCCTATTGTGTGTTTGCGATTGGTTTACGGTTAATTGTATACATTTCTCGTAGGAACTGTGATTGAGGTTTTGAGGTTTAAAGTGTTCTGCCTAGTTCAATAGTTGTGAGGTGAGGATTAGTTAGGTTGGTCTCGTTATTAGACGGTTAGGTATTGATTGTGTGTGAGCGGGTCTCCCTTAATTATCTTATGATAGTTGCTTACTTAAATCTAATTAATTATTCGTAGATTACCTCTTTACACTTTAGAATGCATTCGGGTTGTCGCGCTGTGAGGTAGACTGTCTTTCGGGTACTTTTAGTATTGTTGGATTCGCTGTAGGCTATTCGACTATCGATGAGTTTAACAACTTTTAGGGTTCTCTTAGTTGACATCCTTGAGAAGGGTCGAAGATACTCTAGGATTTTCTATTAGTTTAGTATCACACATCCTGGTTCCATCTTAATTACCGTTATCGTTAGAAAACTATGATTAACGAATAGGATTTCAAACCTAGGTAGTGCTTTTACTATCATCTGATCTTGTCTTCAGTATAGTTCATGTCTAGTCGACTTTAGTTAATATTTTAATTAATTGCATTTAGATTGTTAGAACCCCCTCCCCCAAACATAAAAACAATTAAATCGAGGCAGTTTAGATAAGTAATTGATTCTTGTATATGTTTTCAATAGAATCTCATGGGTCGATATCCGACCTTACTTTAGCTATCCTAGTTTCTATCAGTTCACTTGCCGGTCAATATTTTAGTTTTTTTGAGAGTCTAGAGTATTATTTAGTGTCTAGTTTAGGGTTAATTTAGTTAATATTAGTTAAACTACTAGAAGCACATCACATACACACACAATCCTTACCAGCACCTCAAAAACACTCTTTGATAAGTTAGAGGTGCATTTAGGGAGCTTAAAAACAAGTTCCATACTCACCCATACTTAATACTAGAGTTAGGTTAGGGTGCATATCGAGGGTCTAACAGGGCTTAAGGATGGGTTGACGAGGCCCGGGATCGAAGAAAACACAAAAACAGGCTTACCAGCGTCGACCGACGTTCGTAGACAACAAGTTAAGGTGTCGGCCACCCCAGCGGCATTGGCGACTTCGCTTTCAATACTGACGCCTGATTTTCGTTCTTTTACGTGTTTTGACGCCCGTTCGCGCGTCCCGATAGTCCCAAATCATAAAATAATATTATTCCAATCCCCAAGTCATCCTAACACTAACCCCCTATACCCCGACACAAAACTTTTAAACTTTTGACCCGTTTGATTCTACCACACGTTTTCAACTAAGACTAAGCTACATATGGTTCAATACAACCTCACATACCTTGGTCCTACCATATTTTACCATCCTTTCATGATTCCCCAACTTCTTACATTTAAAACTACCTTACATAATAAGAATTACATCATAAATCACTTACCTTGAACGTGCGTGTTTTTGCTTGCTTCCTTGCCTGTTCTTGACCCGTTAGCCTTCCATGCTTGAGTCCATGTTATTTTGATTCCTATCCTTTCATGTCATCATGTTCATATCATGGTTAGTATGCATGTTCATCCATATCACATTCATTTGCAACTCTTAGTTATATTGACTTTCATTATGTGACAACTGGCACCAAACCGGTAACTTCCGTACACTTTAATTATTATTTAATAACTACAATTATGTGCTTAATTGTCAGCAATGTCTGAACACATGTTAAACAAGTGAATTCATGCACGTTGTATACTACAAAATATTGCTTTATGCATAAACGAGAGCGTTGCGTCAAAAATACTAAGTAAACTCACCGGTAAGACACAATGTGTCAACAGAACTGCAGAAAACAGTCAGACATTAGAATGGAGGCCTAGGTGTAGGTCCTACGACAAGAATACATTAAAACCCAAGAATACATATAAGGGTTTAATTTATAGACATTGCGAAAGCAAAAATAAGCACTAAAAGCACCCGAAACACACTTTAAGAGCAGAACTAATTACGACAAAACTGCGAAACGAACGTTGATGGCCGCCCGGATAATATTTAATCCCACAAATATTCTGTTATGATTAAAATTTAATTTTAATCAGGTTCGTGTTGAAAAAATAAGTTAAAACGCTTAAAAACGTTATTTTTTTTCATGTTTAAGCGCGTACCGTGTGTTCCTACGCGACACAGTGCTTACACTGCAAAACGCAGACAACGCAGAAAACCTAGGAATATGCTAGGAATATTCCAGGAATATGCTAGGAATATGCTAGGAATATTCCAGGAATATGCCAGGAATATGCTAGGAATATTCCAGGAATATGTCAGGAATATGCTAGGAATATGCCATATGGAATGTCTATAAATACCTTGAGATGGCACATTAGACAATTCACCACCCAACACCATAAAACTACTCTCTCCTCTCCCTCAAAACTTTCGGCCAAACACCCCTTGATCATCCATCATATTTTTCGATTTTGTTCTTCACATTCCAACATCATACAAGTGTCAAGTGTCACGCATAAGAAGGCTTGGTACACTCGGAGATCGAAGGACCTCATCCTCTAGCTTTTATCCACTTCATTTGCGCTTAGATTCCTCCCTAGCCTCGAGCTAGTGGTATGTTACTTAATACACCTTCTTGAACTACTTTGAAGTGGTTAATGTGATGTGTAATGATTAAAACTCGAAATCTTACAAAATGGTTCATTAAAGTCTACTAAAAACATGAAAAACGATGGTTAAAAGCTCACTAGTTGTGTAAATGTTGTAGTAATTGAAATTTGTGATTATTTAGAACCGATCTATGTTGTGGTAGCTCGGATCATCGTTTAACCCGGTTTGGTCGTGATCATGAATCATGACATAAGGTTGTTTTGAATGAAACAAGGGTTAAAGGGTGAAGCTCTACCACATACGAATCATGAACTTGTGTAAAAGCGTTTTACTTGTGAAATAGTGTTTAAAACTAGCCGATCTATGTATCTACAAGTGGTATTTTCAAAAGACCAAGCGTCAAAAGAAATCACATGTTCTAAACCGGATCTTACACAAACAAAAGTGATTTTTGTGAACAAACAAGTGTGTGGACACTTGTGTAACAAAAGTTTTTAGCAAAGAAATAATTTTCGTAAAAACTGACTAGAAGTTGTGAAACTTCATATTCTTTAAAAATAAGGTTTTTAAGAAATCAAACTTATTTATAAAGATACAAGACTTACTAAATGTGCTAGTAAGTTACTACACAATTTTGGTAAGTATTCAAGTTCATGAAATGGGGAAAATTATTGATTGTTGTTGATGATTGTTGACGATTTAAAAGAAAATAAACACATGTTTTGAAAACATGGGAAACCTCCATTTTTAGGGGAAACTCTGTCAAAATTTTTATAAATTTTGACACTTAGGAAAAAAAAATATAAGTTTTTGAAGAACTTATTCCCTAAAAATGTATTTAAGAGTATTACCAAGGTTTCCCTAATTTTTGGTGATAAGAAATGAGGATTTCTTCAAAAAATAAAAATGGATATAAGTATGTATATTTTTGAGAGA
Source organism: Helianthus annuus (assembly GCF_002127325.2). Lineage (NCBI taxonomy): Eukaryota > Viridiplantae > Streptophyta > Magnoliopsida > Asterales > Asteraceae > Helianthus > Helianthus annuus. The sequence goes on from NC_035448.2 coordinate 145,544,360, forward strand.
AAAATATATATTATTTTATCACCAACTTTTGTGCTAAGTGGATATAGTATGTGTTATACGTGCTAGCGTATTAAGACTTAAAAATACACATACATCATACAAGATACATAATTCGGGTGCAAAGTGCAAAACACAAGATACTTATATTAATTTTAGAGAAAATAATATAAGTAAGATACTTAGTTAAAAATATAAAATATTTTTAACACAAGAATATATACACAAAAGAGAGTGACTGTACTTATGCGATGCAAGTCTAGTGACTAACGTTAAGAAAACGCGTATAGGTTACGACGTTAATTAAGCAAATCCGGTGAAGTTTACGACGTAAGGAACACAAAGTTGTGAGTTCATGCTCCCCCTTTTCTTTAACTGTTTTTGTTTTACACTTCGGGGGTGAAATACATGTCACAAATTGAATATTGTTTGCATATGTTATGATGGGTACAAAAACATTCAAGTGAAACATTCCAGACCATGTCTCGAATAGGGTACCATAAGCACCATTAATCAACGTATACATTCAGACCGCGGAACAAAAGGTTAGATCTAATGGGTTTCAGGCAACCCCACTCTTGGCCTACTTCTACCAATGAGTGCTTCTGTGTCTCAGTCAAGTCGACAAAAATGCCTAGGTTTGGTGGCTTCCTATGTCGTGACATATGTTAGTGGCCTTGCAAACCACTAGCAAAACTCACACATTCAAACAGTCATAGTACCCAGTTATACATACGTTTTACGAGTTACATTCAAACATTCATTCATTCTACCAGTTTTATACTATGTTTTCATTCAAGGATATTAAACATTCAAAAACAATCACTGCATGAATTTACACCAACATTATGTTGATGTTTTTCCAAAACTCACATGTATTTCAGGTAACTAAAGGTGGATGTGCACGTGGTCCTACGCATGCTCGTGGATGTCGCTTTGTTTATCATTAAATAAAGTTGTAACTTTTAAGACAATATGCTATCATGTGTTGTAAACACTTGACTTATGTTTTCGGTAATGTAATGTTTAAAGCTATTTTCGAGCATATAGTATGTTTACCTTTCGTATGCAATGAGAACCTTTCATGATCACACCTCGTGCTTCCGTCGCAGAAAGGGGTGTGACAGATTGGTATCAGAGCTGCGATTGTAGTGAACCAGGATTCCTTCTCGAGTCTAGACTACAATCTCTAGGATCCTATCACGAAAACAATTTTTCAAAAAGTTTTCATTGCATAAAACGTTCCGCGACATCCACTGCCTGAAACTGTTTACATGAGTCTAGAAAGGACACTACGAGACTTAGGGTGCAGGAGTAGCACGTGTCTTAACTGAGAAATTACTTGCAATTATGTGTGATAATTAGCATGTCCTAGAAGTAGGATGTCACAAGTATATGTGACTTTACCTGAAAGCAATGGCCCATCCGAAGGAAGAAATGCGAGGATGAAACGAACTGTGCGGACTGTGCAAGGAGTTACGTAATTATGGATGCATACATAATTATGGAATTCAGTGCACAGAAACCACAGCAAGTCTTATCACGTATAGATTCCCTCAGTACAAGAAAAGGGTCAAACGTGAGCACCCTTCCCCCAGCCTAATAAATACTCGGTGGAGTAATAATTTAGGGTATAAAGACAAGAACTGCCAACATTTATCATACATGCTTGCTGCTGTATGAATTGATTTAAATAGCGGATTGTTTGATGTCACTTATGTGGGTATATGTCATACTACCACTGTCTAGTAAGACGATATCAAACAAATGTCTAAACCCTATTGGGTCGTGTTCTGTCAGAACATAGCACCCAGAAGAGCTGTGAACGCTCGTGATCAACCTCCTCCTCCCCCACTTCCAAGAACTGCTGAAGAGCTAAACGCCCTACTGGAGGAAAGAATCTCCGCAGCTATCGCCCAGTACGAGGCGAACCGTACTGAACAAATTGGAGAACCAAGCAATGCAAGACGTAATGGGAATGGAGATTCATCTGGAGGAGACGCAGCTCAGGGCTGCACTTTCAAGCAGTTTCTCGACTGCAAACCGCTGAACTTCGACGGCACTGGAGGTGCAGTGGCGTTCGTACTCTGGACAGAAAAGACCGAGACGCATGCTGAGTCGTCTGGTGACAAGAAAAGGAACGCACGCGAGGACCCTAACATGGTCACCGGTACGTTTCTCGTTAACAATCACTTTGCATCCATATTATTCGACACTGGAGCCGATTATAGTTTCATGTCCGTGGAATTTAAACGTACGCTTGGAATAGAATCTAGTAGATTAGAAATTCCTTATTCCATAGAACTAGCCAATGGTAAACTTGTTGAATCGGGCGAAGTTGTTAGAGGCTGCACACTAGAACTTGGTAAGCGAAAATTTAGCATCAACCTCTTACCTATCCAATTAGGTAGCTTCGGTGTAGTAGTCGGCATGGACTGGTTATCCAAGAACAAAGCTGAAGTCATTTGTCATGAGAAAATCATTCGCATCCCTTTGGCGAATGATGAAACCCTCATCGTACATGGAGAAAGACGAGACGCGCCTCTGCGAATCATCAGCTGCATGAAAGCATAGAAGTGCTTAAGGAAAGGATGTGTCGCTTTCCTGGCACATGTTGTAGATAAAAAGGCTGTGGAGCCGAAACTCGAAGACATTCCTGTGGTAAAGGAATTTCCAGATGTTTTTCCCGAAGATCTACCAGGACTACCTCCGCAACGACAAGTCGAATTCCGTATAGACTTGGTTCCAGGAGCCGCACCTGTAGCCAAGGCACCCTATCGACTTGCACCATCCGAGATGCAAGAATTATCTACACAACTTTAGGAGTTGTTGGATAAAGGATTCATAAGGCCAAGCTTCTCGCCTTGGGGAGCTCCAGTATTGTTCGTGAAGAAGAAGGATGGAACTCTACGAATGTGCATCGATTACAGAGAACTGAACAAACTCACTATCAAGAATCGGTACCCACTACCGAGGATTGATGATTTATTTGATCAGTTGCAAGGATCAAGCTACTATTCCTAGATCAACCTTCGATCTGGATATCATCAGTTAAGGATACAAGAAGAAAGCGTACCAAAGACTGCATTCAGAACACGCTATGGACATTACGAGTTTCTTGTGATGCCATTCGGGCTGACGAATGCACCAGCGGTCTTTATGAATCTCATGAACCGCGTATGCAAACCATATCTCGATAAATTCGTGATTGTATTTATCGACGATATCCTGATCTACTCTCGGACGAAAGAAGAGCATGGCCAACACCTCAGGACCATTCTAGAGCTACTGAAGAAAGAGAAACTATTCGCAAAGTTCTCAAAGTGTGAATTCTGGATTCGCGAAGTACAATTTCTTGGTCACGTGGTGAATGAGAAGGGCATTCATGTAGACCCGTCCAAGATTGAAGCCATAAAGAATTGGGAAGCTCCCAAAACCCCGACTGAAGTTCGGCAATTTTTGGGCTTAGCGGGCTACTATAGGCGATTCATCGAGAATTTCTCGAAAATAGCTCAGCCGCTAACTGCTCTTACGCAGAAAGACAAGAAGTATGACTGGGGTGTTAAACAAGAAGAAGCTTTTCAGCTACTCAAAAGCAAGCTATGCGATGCACCAATATTGTCACTACCCGAAGGCTCGGAAGGCTTCGTGGTATACTGTGACGCCTCGCGACAAGGACTAGGTTGCGTGCTCATGCAACGCCAAAAGGTCATCGCTTATGCTTCAAGGCAATTGAAGGTACACGAAAGAAACTATACCACTCACGACCTGGAACTGGGCGCAGTGGTATTCGCCTTGAAAATCTGGCGACACTATCTATATGGTACTCGATGTACAATCTTCACATATCACAAAAGCCTGCAACACATATTTGGTCAGAAGGAATTGAATATGCGCCAGCGGCGATGGGTCGAGCTGCTAAATGATTACGACTGTGAGATTAAGTACCACACAGGAAAGGCAAACGTTGTAGCGGACGCGTTGAGCCGAAAGGAAAGAATTAAGACCCTACGGGTTCGAGCATTGGAAATGACTATCCGATCGAACCTCACTTCACGTATTCGTGACGCACAACAAGAAGCCCTTAAGGTGGAAAACCGCAAAGCTGAATACCTCCGAGGTGCATTGAAGTACATGGCGCCAAATGAAGAGGGAGCCTTATACTTTAAAAAGCGTATTTGGGTTCCGCTCTATGGTGGCCTACGAGAAGTCATCCTTGATGAAGCGCACAAGTCAAGATACTCGATCCATCCCGGATCGGACAAGATGTATCAAGACTTAAAAGAATACTATTGGTGGCCGAGACTCAAAAGCGATGTTGCTGTCTATGTTGGAAAATGCCTAACCTGTGCTAAGGTTAAGGCCGAATATCAAAAACCGTCCGGTCTACTACAACAACCAGAGATTCCCGTGTGGAAGTGGGAACAAATCTCGATGGACTTCATAACGAAATTACCCAGGACCCCGAGAGGGCACGACATGATATGGGTAATAATTGATCGGTTGACGAAATCTGCGCATTTCCTACCAATCCGAGAAAAGGATAGCACTGGAAAGCTTGCAGAAATATACTTAAGAGAAATTGTGGCACGTCACGGAGTGCCTACCTCAATCATTTCAGACAGAGATGGACGCTTCGTCTTAAGAATCTGGCAATCATTTCAGGAAGCCTTTGGATCTCAGTTAGATCTAAGCACGGCATTCCATCCGCAAACAGACGGCCAGAGCGAACGGACTATACAAACGTTAGAAGATATGCTTCGCGCATGTGTCATGGATCTAGGCGGCAGCTGGGATACTCACCTACCCTTAGATGAGTTTTCCTACAATAACAGTTATCATACAAGCATGAAGGCCGCGCCGTTCGAAGCTCTGTATGGCCGCAAGTGTCGATCGCCCTTATGTTGGGGAGATGCCGGAGATAAACGTATGGTTGGTCCTGAACTCGTTCAAGAGACAACCGACAAGATTGCGTAGATCCGAGAGCGCATTAAGGCGACTCGAGATCGACAAAAGAGCTACGCTGATCCGAAAAGAAAATCAGTAGAATTCGAGGTGGGAGACAAAGTGTTGTTAAAGGTCTCACCTTGGAAGGGCGTAGTCAGATTTGGAAAGCGTGGAAAGCTGAATCCACGATACATTGGACCATTCAGAATATTGAAAAGAATTGGTACCGTGGCATACAAGTTGGAGTTACCGGAAGAACTTAATGGAGTACATGATACGTTTCATGTATCCAACCTGAAGAAGAGTCCAACACAAGAAAACGTGATCATCCCAATGGATGAAGTGCATATTGATGAAGCCCTCCGATTTACAGAACAACCCGTTGAGGTTACCGACTGGAAGGTCAACAAGACCAGGAGGAGCAGTGTGAAGCTTGTCAAAGTACGTTGGAACTCTAAGCACGGACCCGAGTACACGTGGGAACGTGAAGACCAGTTCAAAGAAAAGTATCCCCACCTATTCAAAGAGACTCCTGCAAGGGTTAGTCCATCCTGAATTTCGGGATGAAATTCTTTTAACGGGGGGAGACTGTGACAACTGGCACCAAACCGGTAACTTCCGTACACTTTAATTATTATTTAATAACTACAATTATGTGCTTAATTGTCAGCAATGTCTGAACACATGTTAAACAAGTGAATTCATGCACGTTGTATACTACAAAATATTGCTTTATGCATAAACGAGAGCGTTGCGTCAAAAATACTAAGTAAACTCACCGGTAAGACACAATGTGTCAACAGAACTGCAGAAAACAGTCAGACATTAGAATGGAGGCCTAGGTGTAGGTCCTACGACAAGAATACATTAAAACCCAAGAATACATATAAGGGTTTAATTTATAGACATTGCGAAAGCAAAAATAAGCACTAAAAGCACCCGAAACACACTTTAAGAGCAGAACTAATTACGACAAAACTGCGAAACGAACGTTGATGGCCGCCCGGATAATATTTAATCCCACAAATATTCTGTTATGATTAAAATTTAATTTTAATCAGGTTCGTGTTGAAAAAATAAGTTAAAACGCTTAAAAACGTTATTTTTTTTCATGTTTAAGCGCGTACCGTGTGTTCCTACGCGACACAGTGCTTACACTGCAAAACGCAGACAACGCAGAAAACCTAGGAATATGCTAGGAATATTCCAGGAATATGCTAGGAATATGCTAGGAATATTCCAGGAATATGCCAGGAATATGCTAGGAATATTTCAGGAATATGCCAGGAATATGCTAGGAATATGCCATATGGAATGTCTATAAATACCTTGAGATGGCACATTAGACAATTCACCACCCAACACCATAAAACTACTCTCCCCTCTCCCTCAAAACTTTCGGCCAAACACCCCTTGATCATCCATCATATTTTTCGATTTTGTTCTTCACATTCCAACATCATACAAGTGTCAAGTGTCACGCATAAGAAGGCTTGGTACACTCGGAGATCGAAGGACCTCATCCTCTAGCTTTTATCCACTTCATTTGCGCTTAGATTCCTCCCTAGCCTCGAGCTAGTGGTATGTTACTTAATACACCTTCTTGAACTATTTTGAAGTGGTTAATGTGATGTGTAATGATTAAAACTCGAAATCTTACAAAATGGTTCATTAAAGTCTACTAAAAACATGAAAAACGATGGTTAAAAGCTCACTAGTTGTGTAAATGTTGTAGTAATTGAAATTTGTGATTATTTAGACCCGATCTATGTTGTGGTAGCTCGGATCATCGTTTAACCCGGTTTGGTCGTGATCATGAATCATGACATAAGGTTGTTTTGAATGAAACAAGGGTTAAAGGGTGAAGCTCTACCACATACGAATCATGAACTTGTGTAAAAGCGTTTTACTTGTGAAATAGTGTTTAAAACTAGCCGATCTATGTATCTACAAGTGGTATTTTCAAAAGACCAAGCGTCAAAAGAAATCACATGTTCTAAACCGGATCTTACACAAACAAAAGTGATTTTTGTGAACAAACAAGTGTGTGGACACTTGTGTAACAAAAGTTTTTAGCAAAGAAATAATTTTCGTAAAAACTGACTAGAAGTTGTGAAACTTCATATTCTTTAAAAATAAGGTTGTTAAGAAATCAAACTTATTTATAAAGATACAAGACTTACTAAATGTGCTAGTAAGTTACTAAACAATTTTGGTAAGTATTCAAGTTCATGAAATGGGGAAAATTAGTGATTGTTGTTGATGATTGTTGACGATTTAAAAGAAAATAAACACATGTTTTGAAAACATGGGAAACCTCCATTTTTAGGGGAAACTCTGTCAAAATTTTTATAAATTTTGATACTTAGGAAAAAAAAAATATAAGTTTTTGAAGAACTTATTCCCTAAAAATGTATTTAAGAGTATTACCAAGGTTTCCCTAATTTTTGGTGATAAGAAATGAGGATTTCTTCAAAAAATAAAAATGGATATAAGTATGTATATTTTTGAGAGAAAAATATATATTATTTTATCACCAACTTTTGTGCTAAGTGGATATAGTATGTGTTATACGTGCTAGCGTATTAAGACTTAAAAATACACATACATCATACAAGATACATAATTCGGGTGCAAAGTGCAAAACACAAGATACTTATATTAATTTTAGAGAAAATAATATAAGTAAGATACTTAGTTAAAAATATAAAATATTTTTAACACAAGAATATATACACAAAAGAGAGTGACTGTACTTATGCGATGCAAGTCTAGTGACTAACGTTAAGAAAACGCGTATAGGTTACGACGTTAATTAAGCAAATCCGGTGAAGTTTACGACGCAAGGAACGCAAAGTTGTGAGTTCATGCTCCCCCTTTTCTTTAACTGTTTTTGTTTTACACTTCGGGGGTGAAATACATGTCACAAATTGAATATTGTTTGCATATGTTATGATGGGTACAAAAACATTCAAGTGAAACATTCCAGACCATGTCTCGAATAGGGTACCATAAGCACCATTAATCAACGTATACATTCAGACCGCGGAACAAAAGGTTAGATCTAATGGGTTTCAGGCAACCCCACTCTTGGCCTACTTCTACCAATGAGTGCTTCTGTGTCTCAGTCAAGTCGACAAAAATGCCTAGGTTTGGTGGCTTCCTATGTCGTGACATATGTTAGTGGCCTTGCAAACCACTAGCAAAACTCACACATTCAAACAGTCATAGTACCCAGTTATACATACGTTTTACGAGTTACATTCAAACATTCATTCATTCTACCAGTTTTATACTATGTTTTCATTCAAGGATATTAAACATTCAAAAACAATCACTGCATGAATTCACACCAACATTATGTTGATGTTTTTCCAAAACTCACATGTATTTCAGGTAACTAAAGGTGGATGTGCGCGTGGTCCTACGCATGCTCGTGGATGTCGCTTTGTTTATCATTAAATAAAGTTGTAACTTTTAAGACAATATGCTATCATGTGTTGTAAACACTTGACTTATGTTTTCGGTAATGTAATGTTTAAAGCTATTTTCGAGCATATAGTATGTTTACCTTTCGTATGCAATGAGAACCTTTCATGATCACACCTCGTGCTTCCGCCGCAGAAAGGGGTGTGACACATTAGTCAATCGTTAATATGCATAAGATATGAATTGATTATCACATTGCTCAACATTCACGAAATTCCTATCTATCATCATACATAACACAAAATTGGTCTAACACATATCACGTTCATTTGCAACTCTTAGTTACATAGACTTTTATTAGTCAATCATTAATATGTATAAGACATGAACTAATTATCACATTGCTCAACATTCACGGTATCCTATCCATCATCATACATAACACATAATTGGTCTAACACATATTGCATGATATCTCTAATCTCACATTTGTCTCAAAAGGCCTAACCATGTTATTCACACATTGAGGGGTTATGAAAAACTGGTTCAAGACTCTCTTAGGGATGAAGGCATTTAACAGGTTAAAGGATGAATTACATGTCTGTAAACATTCGTAGCATGGGGGTGGAAGCTTAAGAGGTCTGGAATAGGAGATTGATAGCAATTCAAGGGATCTCAGTATTACGTTTTCAGGAGATAAGATGTTTCGACGTTTTAGGGGTTGAGGTGGTGAGGTTTTGGGGTAACAATAATTTTGGTTTCGAGTTCGTGGAGGCGGCGGGCAGATCTGGGGGTTTGTTGATGGTGTGGGATCCCAGTAGGTTCGGGATGGGGAATATCTTAAAAAATCAAAATTTCATGTTTGTTCAAGGTAAAATTAAAGGTTTAGACCTGATAATGAACATTAAATCTGTTTGTTCAAGCTAAAATTGGCTTGGTCAGGAGATTGGATTATGTTGGGAGATTTCGATGACGTCAGAACCCCGAAGGAGAGGCATAACTCTAAGTTTAATCCTAATTCGGTTAGAGATTTCAACTCTTTCATTTATAATGCTAGTCTTCATGAATATAGCATGAAATGGAGGAAGTTTACTTTTTCATCGGATAACGAAAAGAAATTGAGTAAAACATTTAGTATCCTCGTTTGTGAAGGTTTTTTAGATAGGGGGTCGGATGCTACTTTGAGGGCTCTTCTAAGAAATCTCTTAGATCACAGTCCTTTGGTGTTGTGCTCGAACCCTAATAATTTTGGGGCGAAACCATTTAGGTGTTTTAACTCCTGGATGGAAAGGAGGATTTCACTCATGTTATTAAAAAAGCGAATGATGATTTTGCCTGCGAAGGTCCTCCTGATGTTAGGCTTATGGAGAAATTCAAATTCATTAAAATTGTTTAAAGCAATGGAGGGAGGACTTGATCAAAAAAGAAGGGAGATATAGGGCAATGTGAGGGACGAGCTTGAGATTCTTGATGAGGTAATGGAAGATAGGGAGTTTTCGGAAGAAGAAGAGTGGACCAGGGTAGAATGTAATAAAGAAAATTCTGGAAATTGATAATCTACAAGCTGAAAGACATTCGTCAAAGGTCTAGAAGTAAATGGGCGATGGTTGGAGACAATAACTCTGTTTTTTCCATGGTTTCATCAACAAAATAAAAAAAATTAAAAATTCGATACCTGGGCTGAGTATAAATGAAAGGTGGGAATGATTGGCGTTACCAGAAAAGCGATATCAAAAGTCTTGGCGAACCGTATGAAAAAAGGTGACAGGAAAGATTATTTTAGACTCTCAATCATCTTTTTTGTCGGACAAGTCTATTTAGACATCCCACTTACAGTTAATGAGATTCTTTCGTGTGTAAGAAGAAAAAGGGAGCGACTATGTATATGAAGATTGATTTTGAGAAGGCGTACGACAACGTAAACTGGATTTTTTTTATTCATAGGGGTTCAAGCACCGCTGGTATAATTGGATCTTTGGGGTTTTTTATCCAGTGAGATCGTCTATTTTTGTAAATGGGGCGCCCACTTTTGATCTCTAGTGTTCGAAAGGTATTCGACACAGAGACCCCCTGTCACCCTTTCTGTTTCTTACAGTTATGGAAGGCGTATCGTGTATGTTGGAGAAGGCGAGTAGGTCGGGGGTTTTCGATGGGTTTAAGGCTCCGACACAATGGCCAGTTGGTGTTGCATCTTTTATATGCTGACGATGCATTGATCATCGGGGAGTGGATGAATAAAACATGATTAATGTGTCCAGATTGTTAAGAGTGTTTTATGTAGGTTATGGGCTTAAAATCAACATCAATAAATCGAGCCTTTTTGGGGTCGGAGTGGATATGAGTGAGGTTTGCAGATTTTTTTCTCATGGTTGGGATGTAAAGATGGTACTTGTCACACCCTGACTTTTGCGGAAGCGTGATTATGGTGTGACTTTCTTAATACCATTGCATTCAATCATAACAACAACTATATGATAAAACTGAAGATGTTCGTCCATTAGATAAGTTTAAAACTTAAAAACATTGTTTAAAACACAGACATGAAATTTTGAGTACAAACCATGTAACTTGTTTTGTTTTTGTTTTTTTTTTGAGTTCACAAGGACTCGACAAAATACATTAGATAAAACCAGGCTTTGAAAGTGATGACTTATCTAGGATAAGACACATAATCCAAATCCTCAGACGTAGGACGACACCTTTTATTCTCAACTTTACTTGAAACATCCAAACGCCTGCCAGATCCATACTTAATTTACTGAAAATACATGTAGTTTAAAAACATCAACAAAAGTTGAGCGAGTTCATGTGTGTGTTTGTGTGCATGAATAAATCTTTATAATCATTGAAAGTATGAATGGGTGTTCTAAAACTCCTGGTATGAAAGCAACAAGGAAAACATATCACCAATGGTTTGCAAGATCATTGATATGTGTGAAGTGATGCAGGAAAACTCAAACCTAGCAGATTTGCCTCCGGAATGAAGACATAGTCACCACATGGGCCACCCTGGTCCGCATGGGTGTGGGCTCCCTACACCCAAATAGATCTATCACTCATGTCCCTCGGTCCTACTACGAGGATTAAGGGTCTTAAGCGTTGTACCCACCACTCACATGATCAAGCAGTACCCTTCCTTAGCTAACCATACCATTTCAAAATGTTTGTAAACTGTTGTAACATGTATTTCACCCCGAAGTTATAAAACCAAAAACAGTTAAAGAAAAAAAGGGGGTCATGAACTCACAGGTTTGCGTCTTCAACCACCGTAACTCAAGCTCTTCGGATAAACACGACTACCTACAACGTAATAATCTATTATACGAACAGGCCGTGCCGTAGTATTAATATCTTTGAGTTACGTTTCTTTTGGTGTCATCAATATTATTCCGAATTTTATAATCATTTGTTAAAATAATTAATATTTTAACTTAAATTATATTTATTAAATTTTTGGACTAATAATATGTTTTTGGCTTGATACACTTCGGGTATTTACACATGTATATTCTTCCCAAGGATGGGGGTATCTTTTACTCGTATATTTTGCCTTATATCGGGGTCGTATTCTGGTGTGCATTTATACGTACGAGAATACGTATTTTTATTGAATTCATTAAGTATTCTTTATACTTGATTTCACATTATTTATTCCAGAATATTATCTTTAATAAGGTCCAATATATATATATATATTTTAAAGATTATTATTAAGAAAAATTATTTATAATTTTTCCTTGGGCAAAATATTTGTAATTTCTCATAAGTTTCAAAAATTAATATATTTCCAAGTCCAAAATATATTTAAACTCATCTTTCTCAAAAATGATATATTTCATATTTATTTGAGAAAATATATATTTTACTCAAAAATATTGTATTTCGTGTTTGTGCAAGAAAATATATATTTCTTAAAAATAATATATCTTCTAAAAATTTCAAGAAAATACATATTTCGTATTTGCCAAATGTTGTATTGTAAAAATCATATTTTTACTTCCTTGGTGTCCAAAATATTATTTACCAAAATGTACATTGTGAATAAATTCCGGAATATTTTGTAAACCTTATTTCATAGTTCGGTTTCATCAAAATTTTGTGTAAATGTGTATATTCTTTTGTTGGAATTTTGGTAATATTTTGGAAGGATATTCTTGGTATTTTTGTGTGTTATATTATTTCAAGTCCTAAAATAATATAGCTAATACACAAAGTATACAAATAATCATACACATGTGATTTCTAAATATATATATATATATTCATAATACATATTTAGTCACTTTTATTTATGAAAACCAACCTCCAATAATTTTATTTTTGTATCAAAAATTATGGCAAAGCTTTTGTAGCAAACTCATGGTTTAAAATACACTTGTAAATATTTGTTTAAAAATATTTTTCTAAGTGTTTATATTTTTAGAAAATTTTGCCATAGTTTCCCCTAAAAATGGAGGTTTCCATGCTTTCAAGCATATCATTTTCTTTTGTAAAAATCAACACAATCGTTTCACAATCAACAATAAACTACCTTATCTTACCAATTTGCCAAAAATCATGCATTTTCTACTACTTCATGAACTTGAATATTTGTAAAAATTTGTAGTAACTTACTAGTGTTCTTAGTAAGTCTTGTTACCCTTTAAAATGTGATTAGTTCTTTTAAAAACTCCATTTTTAAAGAAATTAGATGTTTACAACTTCTTGTCACATTTTCTAAAAATGATTCTTTATGAAATCTTCTTGTTACACAAGTGTTTCTACACTTTTTTAACCATTAAAAATAAGATTTGTTTATGTAAGAACCAAGATTTAATAAAACTCATATTTTTAACTTGGTTTCTTTGAAAGATCATTCATAAATCTTTAGATATATATGATTAATAACTTACTTTGATCATTATTTTTCAAGAAGTCAAAGTATTCTTTTAAGTTCATGATCTTTATGTGGATGATCTATCATCCTACAACATTTATACTTTCACATCTTGCTAGATTATGTTTCTAATCATGATCTAGCAAGATCTTATGATGATCAACATCATTTCTACAAACAATCAATGATCAATCAAGCAAACAACTCATATTCATCAAGATTACTTCATTAAACAAGCTTATGTTCCTGTTTACTTCTCATGTTCTTTAGTGTTCTTGATGATTATCATTATGTTTCTTACTTTAACCACTTAAAATAGATGTAAAATAAATAGATCAAGACTCTTACCACTAGCACAAGGCTAGGGATGATTCAAGAGTAGAAAACAAGAGGATAAAAGCAAACGGTGAAGGTTCTTCAACTTCCAAAAGCTCCCAGCTTCATCATACGTCTTCTAGCACCTTTGAGTAGTAATAGAATGAGTGGAAGAAGGTTGGATGATGGTGGTGTTGTTGTGGTTGTTCACGGCCGAAGCCAAGGGAGAGAAGAAGAGAAAGAGTGGTGTTGAGTGGTGAAATGAAAGTTATAATCTTCAAGTCTTATTTATAAACCATTTTCTCATACTAACATTTGTATAATATGTCATCATTTAGGGAACACAATCTAGTTTTTAATAGAAATAAAATCCATTTGGTGGGGGCCATGTTGGCCGTAAATAGGTGGGGGGGGGGGGGTAGTAGATTAGGGTGTAACTAAATTGGTTACAATCTAGTTTAAATCTAAGTGTTAGTTACATGCTTTAGTTATTAGATATTTTTAGGAGGTGTTATGGTGTTCGGGGATCATAACTAGCTTGGTAATGTTAAACAGTGCTTTTAGTGTAAGGGGCTGTTTGGTAGCCTCTGAATGGTCATTAAGAGGCTACCTCTTAATGGAACCATTAAGAATTTTACCAATGAGAAGGTAGAAGAATGTGACATGTGATGATTTATCATTCAGAGGTTACCTCTTAACCATTCAGACATGAGGTTACCTCTTATTCATTCAGAGGTTTTAAACCATTAAGAGATAGTATCTGAATGGTCATTAAGAGGCTAACAAACAGCCCCTAAATTTGGTGTTTCAGGTAGTGTCCGGTTGTTCGGTTGGTTACTGGTTCGTTAAGGTGCTAAACTACACAGTTTAGGGTGTTTTATGTATCTTTTTGTGACACTATTAATTACCGACACTTAGGAAAGCATTCAGGACCATTTAATCATATTTCTGCATTATATTAGTATGTTAAAATGCTGATTTTTGCTGAATTCAGCACTTTGGGTGAGTTTTAGGCACTTTCCGGCATTTAAATTTATCTCTATCAAGGCAGTTTTGTGATCCTTACTTTCCTATACACTACACTAGTGTCATACTTAGTTTCTGGCTCATTCTGTGTCTAAATGCAATGTCTGTCTATGTGCTGAGTTCTGTCAGCATTTTCCTGATTTATCAGATAACTATGCTAACTACACTTAATGCATCATTTAAGGCAATACAGCTTTCAGGCAGTAATGATATGACATTAAACAATGTATGATGCACACGTATGTATAAGACAGAAATCAGAAAGCAATTAATTGAAATTCAGCACAGTCATTAATCACAAATCATAATTAATTAATTGTACGGATACCTGGATTTTTGACAGTTGTCACATTCTCCCCCTGTTAAGAAAATTTCGTCCTCGAAATTTATAATACCTTAACTCCTTAGGGTCACGTCATGCATATATGGATAACACCACAGTAACTAACCGCAATACCGAATCAAGACCTATTGAATCAGGTGAATCTAAGGACATCTTTCTATACTAAGAATCCATTGGTTAAAAGGTATGTTTCTCAGAATTTGGCATCAAGGGATACGAGTTGTATAGATGTAGCATTGAGAGTTACTTACAACACAGGGGTCCAATAAAAGAGGAGTTCTGACCAATAGGGTTTCAACAGATTGGTTACAAAAATGCAAACAAATTTTAGAAACAATAACATCCGCTAGATGAACTCAAAATCAACAACTCGAATATGATAGTAACATGAAAATGATCCGTCAACCTTCGAACAAATGAATGAATAAAATCGGTGTGTCGACAGATACGGAATCGCAAGAATACACCGAAATGAAATACAATCGAAGCTGGCGTACTACTGTCTAAATTCACGGTCGCACTAAGAATGATTAAAAGACAAATTAAGTAAAGTTATGGGTAGATGCGTGTGAAATGGTTGACCATGATTAGCACAAGCTACAAGTTTTTAACGATACCACAAGGTGTCGTAATTGACATAATTCAATAATAGCGGTGACCGAACAAGTTCACCGTGTTTGAAATCAACTGAAAGTGTAGTGAAGCGAACCTGAAAATGTGATTTAAACGATATCGCAGAATTTTCAATCGAATATGGAACAGCAAAGAATTATTGTTTTCGATTGAAGATGAGAAAGTGATAAACGCTACAAAGCATTCGATCGCTAATGAAAGAACCGTTAGGAGGTACACTAGAATATAAAATGAATTTCTGCACCATTGTCTTAACACATTATTGTGTTAAAACTACTTTAATCATGATGAAACAGAACGGACTCAGAGCAAATCAATAAATAATCAATTAAATCCGAGTATGAGATGTGTAGACGAGATTAGCGCAAGCTTCAATCTAGCGAAAACATCACCGCAAGGTGTCGAAAACAACAAACGATTTAATGGAGCCGTAGACCAAACAAGTCTACTACGAGTTGAAACAAAAGAAGCACTTGCAAAAATGAACTTGAATATGATGCTCTCAATACATCATATGATATCTTGAATGGAAGACGCGAAATGGACAAGTTCAAGCAATCGAACTTGGTTTTAGCGAAATTTGACAATAAATACATGTAGAGACAAGGGATTTTCGGCATGGTTACAAGGATAAACCATGTATATATCTTGAAAGAAAAGAAGTTTTAAGAAAGTGTGTTGACTTGAAAAGAAAGGAGCCAATAATTTCAATAATAAAGGTCATTCGAACCATGAATCAACAATTAGCTTTTAGCAAAATAACATTTGAACTTGGATGAGACGCTTCTTCAAAACGAAACCACATGCATATCAAATGGTGCATGCGTAACATATGAATTTCCAAGAAATGAAACAATATGTATTCGCTAAAACGAGGCAATTATTACGTATCAAGAGAAAAGAGTGTTTGATTTAATGAAGAAAATTGACGCGACGCAACTACCCTTAAAAGGAGTAGAGACGCAAGAATCTACTCGCTAGAAACAAAAATGGGAATTTTAATGAAAGAAATTCGAGTACTTTTACCCGTTTGGTTAACTAAAATAGCTTACACGATGCAGTGATAGGGTTTTCCTGAGTTAATAGACGTTGTTTCCTAAGCGATATCCTTTAACGAGTTCCGACCTACGCTCCTGGTAGTTGACACACATACAAAAACTACCATCCTTCTTCTTGACGAGCAAAACTGGAGTTTCGAGAAACTTGGTCTGTTAACTTCCTTCTCTAGCAACTCCTGAAGCTACACTGACAATCCTTGCATCTCCAAAGGTGTAAGTCGCTAAGGTGCCTTGACCGCAGGCGTGGTGCTTGGAACCAAGTCAATGTGGAATCCGACTTGTCGCTGAGGGAATAATCCCGGCAAGCCTTTGGGGAAGACTTCAGGATATTCCTTTCCACAGGGATCTCTTGGAGCTTCGGTTCTTCGGCTTCCTTGTCCACGACATGAGTTAAGGAGGCAATACACCTTTTACGCAAAACTTCCGTGCCTACGTATAATTGGCAATCTGTAGGGGCGCATTCTGCTTATCTTCACGAATCATGATCGTTTCTTCATTTGCCATCGGGGTGGGAATAATCTTCTCCGGGTACGCAATCTCTGCTCGAGCACATGGCAATTCATCCATCCCAGCTACGATGTCGAAGCTTCCCAACTTACTGGCAGAAGATCTATCGAAACTCACATTTCCCAAGCTTTACAACGCAGTTCCTAATCTTTCCTTAGGCTTCTACTAGTCTCCTATTAGTTAGTCTTATCAAGCATAGGGTATCTATCTTATTTGTTACTAACCCAAGAATATTCTTAAGACCTAGATACATAAGGTTATAGTTGGTACTAGTATCAGTTGGCACAGGTGCAAGGTGTTGGTTAGTAGGGAACGTACCAGTGACTTCGTTCGGACCCTGGCATGCTTCACGAGCTCCAATGTTGATTGTTCCTTCATGGTCTTGGTTAATCTCCCTTGGGCAATCTTTCCTCAGGTGCCCCACATCACCGTAGTTGGAACACCCTTGACCGCGTTCTTGATTGCCACCATTTCCGCTACCAACTTGGCCTTCTTTTCCATATCCAGCACCATACCAACACGTCTCCTTGAGATGACCAATTTTCCCACAAATTTCACATTTCCTATACTTGCATCGCCCAATATGATGGCGTAGACATTTGTCGCACTTAGGGAGAGTACCTAAGTATCCTTTTCCCTTTTTGGCCTTGTTGTTGTTGTTCGCCTGATCACCTTCTTGGGAATTAGTGGACTTCCTTTTGTTCTTTCCAGATGACTCCACTTGAGCTTCCTTCTTCTTGTCATGGGTTGAAAGCTTTTCCAGTCTAGCCGCTTCTTTAATGAGTGCCATACTTAAGTCAATCGCATCGATATTTGTTGGCGGTGCTGATGCCGTCATCAAGCGCAGGATCTGAGGCGCCAGTCCCCAGATGAATGGCTCCATCCTTTTCAACTCTGGTTCCACCAGGTACGGAACAACTTGCGACAAATCATGAAGTCTTTGCACGTACTCCACCACCTTTGGACCTTCCATCTTTAGTTTCCAGAATTCGAATTCCAGCTTCTGGATCTCCATCTGAGAACAATACTCCCTACGCATCATTTCCTTCAGCTCATCCCATGTTAAAGCATTCGTAGCAGCTTCGCCCATTATTCAAACCTGAAGGTTCCACCATAACAGGGCCTCATCTTGAAACTCTCCTGATACATATGGGACTTGTTGCTCTGGCATACATCCGCTCATTCGCAAAACAGAATCCATATTTTCGGCCCATTTCACAAAAGTTATGGCACCTTCAGTGCCGTCAAAGTTCTGAGGCTTGCAGTCCAAAAACTGCTTGTAGGTACAACCTGTACCCAAGCAATTTTTATTACAGAAAGCATTAGCAAAGCACACTTGGAATTGTCCAAACGTATTGTAATGTGTCTTGGGTGACTTAAACATTACCGTTAGGCAGGTTATTCCCTGAGGTGCTTTCGCTGTGTTTGTAGTGAAGAACCTCGTGCCGAGCTATAGCCTGTGAGACGTGCGCTTGCCATTCTGCTTTGGTTAGCCGAATGATTTCCTGATGAGACATCTTCTAAGAAGAATTCGGATTGGTCAGGTGTCATTTGTTCAGGGAGTGTATATAGTTGTTTAGGGGTCATATGTACATACACATAATAAGTTGTCATATCAACCAATCAAGCAAAGCAAAATCATAGCATAGCATAAACAAGTAAATAGGAATATGTTTAATGAGGGTATAACAGTCAAACACGTAACATTACAATCATAGCACAAACCTGTATATCAACCACATGTTTCACGAGAACATTACAATTGGGCTTTCATTAACCATTGACCACAAGGTATTGTTACATGTCTTACAAAGTGCGTCACATCAAAGGGAAACACAGGGTCACACTACCCTAGCCCAACAAGTATACCAATCTACAAAGGTCTTATAATCGAAAGTGATCTCTAAAAGGCTTCCCAAGCTCAGCTCAATAGTGGTGCTCTCATCTTAGGTAATGCATCTGCATAAAATCAAAAACCTACTGTACTGATGGCGGAGGAGGAGGAAGGAGGAAAATCAAACTGAGAACATGTGCAAGCTCCTCCTCGAGCTTGTGCACATGACGAAGCAAGTAACAGACCTGCTGCTCGACTGTGAGGAATTGAGCATCAAACTCTAGAAAAGGAGTAAGAGGAGCAGGGGGACATGCAAATGGAGGCGGTGAGGAACGAGGGGGAACGGAAGCATGCTGACAAGGACATGGTAAGGGATGTGGTATCGACTCAAGTTCCAAGACTCTGCGGCTCATAACCTCAAATCAAAGCTGAAGCGAATAAAGTAACTCATCCTAGGTATAGCCAACAAAATGCGAGGGATGGTAGGGGTCTGAGGTCGGCATGGAATACGGTGGGCTCTCTAGATGACTCATTAGCTAGTGAAGTAAAAGAAGCAAAAGGTGCAGACAAGAGAATGTGTGGAAAAGGTGTTGAAACATGAAGGTCATGACTAGGCTGCTGGCCTGAAGTGTCTTTTCCTGGACGGGGTGCGGGTATATCTTGCAAGAAATCGATGGGTAATTCAACACGATGGACATCAGACTCCATAGTATGAAAAGGAGCAACATCAGTGAGTGCAGGTGCAGGTGGGGGAACAAAAGGCTCAACAACGGAAGGATCAACGGGTGCAGGAACTGGTTCTGGTATAAGGGGTGCAATGTCAGGTATGCCAAATGAAATAGGATCATGGTCAGGCAAAGGTTCAGGAACTGGCATCGGCTCGAGATCAGCGGGTGTATCAACGGACCGATCGTCAGGAATAAAATCAGGCTCAAGGTCATGTGGAGGAATCGGTGCAGCTGACATGGCCGTCTCCTCATCAGAATCAGTAGCATAACGTCGCAAACCAACTGCCTGTAAGGCGGAAGAAGTCATAGACTCAAAGGAATCTGGGACAGGGTGTAAACTAGTGTCAGAGGAAAGAATCCAGTTCGCTACAATCGAAGCTCTGATACCAAGCTGTCACACCCTGACTTTTGCAGAAGCGTGATTATGGTGTGACTTTCTTAATACCATTGCATTCAATCATAACAACAACTATATGATAAAACTGAAGATGTTCGTCCATTAGATAAGTTTAAAACTTAACAACATTGTTTAAAACACAGACATGAAATTTTGAGTACAAACCATGTAACTTGTTTTTTTTTAATTCACAAGGACTCGACAAAATACATTAGATAAAACCAGGCTTTGAAAGTGGTGACTTATCTAGGATAAGACACACAATCCAAATCCTCAGACATAGGACGACACCTTTTATTCTCAACTTTACTTGAAACATCCAAACGCCTGCCAGATCCATACTTAATTTCCTGAAAATACATTTAGTTTAAAAACATCAACAAAAGTTGAGCGAGTTCATGTGTGTGTTTGTGTGCATGAATAAATCTTTATAATCATTGAAAGTATGAATGGGTGTTTGTAAAACTCCTGGTATGAAAGCAACAAGGAAAACAGATCACCAATGGTTTGCAAGGCCATTGATATGTGTGAAGTGATGCAGGAAAACTCAAAGCTAGCAGATTTGCCTCCGGGATGAAGACATAGTCACCACATGAGGCACCCTGGTCCGCATGGGTGTGGGCTCACTACACCCAAATAGATCTATCACTCATGTCCCTCGGTCCTACTACGAGGATTAATGGTCTTATGCGTTGTACCCACCACTCACATGATCAAGCAGTACCATTCCTTAGCTAACCATACCATTTCAAAATGTTTGTAAACCGTTGTAACATGTATTTCACCCCCGACGTTATAAAACCAAAAACAGTTAAAGAAAAAAGGGGGTCATGAACTCACAGGTTTGCGTCTTCAACCACCTTAACTCAAGCTCTTCGGATAAACACGACTACCTACAACGTACTAATCTATTAGACGAACGGGCCGTGCCTTAGTATTAATATCTTTGAGTTACGTTTCTTTTGGTGTCATCAATATTATTCCGAATTTTATTATCATTTGTTAAAATAATTAATATTTTAACTTAAATTATATTTATTAAATTTTTGGAAAAATAATATGTTTTTGGCTTGATACACTTCGGGTATTTACACATGTATATCCTTCCCAAGGATGGGGGTATCTTTTACTCATATATTTTGCCTTATATCGGGGTCGTATTCCGGTATGCATTTATACGTACGAGAATACGCATTTTTATTGAATTCATTAAGTATTCTTTATACTTGATTTCACATTATTTGTTCCGGAATATTATCTTTAATAAAGGTCCAATATATATACATATATATATATATTCCCAAAATATATATTTTATAGATTATCACTTAGAAAAATTATTTATAATTTTTCCTTGGGGTAATTTCTCATAAGTTTCAAAAATTATTATATTTCCAAGTCCAAAATATATTTAAACTCATCTTTCCCAAAAATGATATATTTCATATTTATTTGAGAAAATATATATTTTACTCAAAAATATTGTATTTCGTGTTTGTGCAAGAAAATATATTTTTCTTAAAAATAATATATCTTCTAAAAATTTCAAGAAAATACATATTTCATATTTGCCAAAAATAATATATTTTTCCTTGTCAAAATATGATATATTTTGTTGTATTGTAAAAATCATATTTTTACTTCCTTGGTGTCCAAAATTTTATTTACCAAAATGTACTTTGTGAATAAATTCCGGAATATTTTGTAAGTGTTATTCCATAGTTCGGTTTCATCAATATTTTGTGTAAATGTGTATATTCTTTTGTTGGAATTTTGGTAATATTTTGGATGGATATTCTTGGTATTTTTGTTTGTTATATTATTTCAAGTCCTAAAATAATATAGCTAATACACAAGGTATACAAATAATCACACACATGTGACTTCTAAATATATATTTTCGTAATACATATTTAGTCACTTTTATTTATGAAAACCAACCTCCAATAATTTTATTTTTGTATCAAAAATTATGGCAAAGCTTTTGTAGCAAACTCATGGTTTAAAATACACTTGTAAATATTTGTTTAAAAATATTTTTCTAAGTGTTTATATTTTTAGAAAATTTTGCCATAGTTTCCCCTAAAAATGGAGGTTTCCATGCTTTTAAGCATATCATTTTCTTTTGTAAAAATCAACACAATCATTTCACAATCAACAATAAACAACCTTATCTTACCAATTTGCCAAAAATCATGCATTTTCTACTACTCCATGAACTTGAATATTTGTAAAAATTTGTAGTAACTTACTAGTGTTCTTAGCAAGTCTTGTTA